>NW_027271395.1:15000-615000 GCF_040938485.1 Diadema antillarum | reverse complement strand
ATTAGTTTCACCGCAAAAGCGATATTGAAGGTATCATAAATCAATACAATCAACACGCATTTGGATTTCAGGGGCCCTTTAATGGAAGAAACTATACTCCTGAGGCAGAAGTATGAAATACAATGTTGCTTGGAAAGCTCTTTAAGGAGTTGCTAAAAAGCACACAATTTGTCTTTTTAATGTTTGGTGGTCCTTTACTTAGGTAAATTCATTTTGTGATTCTTTTTAAAATTCATCATTCACTGTTCTTATTAAGATATACGGGTCAGGAGAATGAGAGTAAAACAATTTAAAGGACAAGTTCACCTTCATAGACATGTGGGTTGAGTGAATGCAGCAATATTAGTAGAACACAATCATCATTGAGAGTTTGAGGAAAATCGGAAAATCCATTCAAAAATTATGAAATTTTGAAATTTCTGCTCACTCAAGGCTGGATGAGAAGACTACTGTAGCTTGTTCTTTAAGGGCCATCCGCAAATATTTAAGTGAGTGTTTGTCTGAGAACGTATCAAAATCATTTATGTAAGTTATGAAAAGCAATGAATAGCAAGATTCATTGTGGAACACCACATTCGATTGCTGGGGAGGGGAGAAAGATGAAAGCAACATACTGCACTGTAAAAAGTCCGGTGTTAAATATGAAACACCGAGCTGGTGTTGAATTTTCGGTGCTCATTTATGGTGTTAGATTCACACCTCCGGGTGTCATTTCAAAATATAAAATTGTTTTTTGAAGAGTTTCTTAGTAACTGCACTTCTTGTTGATTTTGAACTTCAACAAGACGATCAAGAATTTTCCGATAAAGTCAGGAAGTCAGGGGCCGCGGAACCGGGGGGGGGGGGGGGGTGCAGCAGCCCCCCACACTTTTGGATCGTGAAAAAAAATAAAAGAAAAAAAAAAGAAATAAAGGGGAAAAATCGGGGGAAAAATCACACTACCCGAATTTCTCACAAAAAGTGTGCTTCAGATCAGTTTATCTTGATTTTAAAAACGCAAAAGCTCCGTCGAGTGGGAGGGGGCATCCCCCTCCCACACCCTCCCCCTCACCTCATTAGACTTTGTACTTACACACAGATGATGCACACGCGGAATAAGAGCTAAATGCCGTGATTTTGCTATTAATACTTTCCTGAAAAAGTCTAAATTATTTCCATTTTTTTTGGGGGGGGGGGCGGGGGAGCTAGAAAAAAAAATCCAAGTATCGCACCAAAAGTTTGCACCAGATCGCTGAATTTCAGGTCTGAAAATGTAAAATCACCTTCGTGTGGGAGGAGAAATATCCCTTTTGTATATACACCCTCGTGAGCATGCCTTATCTGTTTGATTGCTTAACAGACAACTTTCATGAAATTAATTGTAACAATAAATTAATACAAGAAGTTTATTTATATGCTACCACTTTATAGGCAAATTGTTCAGTAACAATCCAAATCAAAATATCCTGCTACCTTAAACAAGTGGGGCCGTTTCAAGTCGATAAAAGACGGGAAAACATGCATCAAATTGCACCATTTACAACATAAAAATGCAAAAAGTTCTCACCGTGGGAGGGGGAACACCCCCCTCCCACACCCTTCCCCCTTCCCCCGTTCCCTCCGCTCGCTCGGTCTCGGTCGCTTCGCTCCCTCGCATAGTAACCACCGCCATCCCAATATCACAAGATCATTATCCAGGCTACGCCGGTGCGTCTAAGCGGGTGGGGGGGGGGGGGGGGTTGACGTTGATACCCCCCCCCCCCCCCCCCCCGGCTGCGCAGCCCCCCCTCCCCAAACTGAAAAACGTTCCGCGGCCCATGTAAAGTACTTGATTTTTGAAAAAAATGTGTAAACACATTTACACCACAGTAACACCAGTTGGTTTGGTCTCCTATTGAAACTGGACGGGTGTTATACCATTGACATTAACACCAGCAATACCAAATCAACACAATGCGGTATCATTATTGAATTAACACCAGCACAGTGTCAAAATGTCACCAGATACAGTGTCACCAGGAAGTACCAGGTGAACACTTTTCAACACCATACATTTTCTACACCTGTGGGTGTGGTCCTCTATCAACACTTGTTAAAACACGTGTTAAATCTAACACCGATGTTTTTACAGTGTGACAGGAAATATTATCGTATTGTGTTAATTTTTTTTCTTCAGGTAAATTGCACAGAGAGCGAAAGAACACAATAATGGAAGTGAAAGTAATGGTTAATGGAATGCAACGGCATGCCACCCCCTATTCTTTATGAGAAATGAAGGAAAGAAATACGTTATGATAGTAACCTACAGTATACTTGTCCTTACAGAGACATATTTTTGATAATTTATTTCGTACAGACAACTTGGATATGGTGTAAAAGTACCCAGCAGGCGTATAGTGTCTGGTCCTATACTGATTTTTTTAAAAACTTTCCTTGCATTGGCAATTTACTTTGCGTCACATTATTTTTTTTTTCAGGAGAAGTTACTCTGTAAAATAGAATAAATTAAAAAGAATAAATAAAACAAATCTGCATACGGATATAACCTGAAATCAAAACGAAAGAACTCATTGGAGTAGATATGGAAGAAAAAAAGAAATTTTGGAAGTCTTTTTTTCTTGTCGCATCCATCCAGTTTATGTATGATGTGATTCTACCTTTGCCTCTCATTATACTCTTTTCCCAATTGATCCGTATATAACCCTCCTGAAATGTTCATTTCTTAAATGAAATCACAAAGAAACCTGATTTATTTCGCATCAATGTGTTTAAATGACTAAACAATGGCGCTGTGGATGAAAAGCCCGCAGTCGACAATCGAGAAAAACAGTCGGACTGACGGGCAGTGTGACAAGCGTAAAAAATGGGATTGTGTTTGAAGTGACCTAAAATTATGCTAAATTGGCATGATTGTCACATCGTGTCAACCATTTGTGCTTAATCAGCTGACAAGCAAAACAAAACAGAAACAAAAACAAAAGCAGAAAACAAAAACAACTGATTTCAAATAAATTGTGGTGACCGACGGCATTATGGTCCTCAATTGCATTGTGGTGCACAATCAGCTGACAAACGGAAAAAAAGAAGAAAAATGTCCTCAAATTCTAAGCTCCTAACTGGACTACGGCGATTAATCGGCAAGAAACAACGACAAAGACAAAACAAAACAAGACAAAACAAAAAACAGATCTTCAAAACTTTTTATTGTCAAGTTAGTTGACAAATCAGCTGACAAACTAACAAACAAACCAAAGAAAAAAGTATCACAGTACACAAAACGCCTAAAGATTTCCTTTCTGTATCAACTCTGGTAACATATACGTGACGGGAAATGTGCGACGCCTATTCGGATATTGACGTGATGTAATAAAGGAAGCAGCACGTGATACACGAGAGTATAGAGGGCTAATGCTTGAAAGAGGTATAGAAACTTCGCCTTGCTGGAGTTAATGATGCTGCAAAAATGGCTACCACGGAAAACTCATGAAAATCTATACACTGCACCAACAGAGTATAGGATAATCCTACCGTTAAGCATATACAGACAGAGTTTTAAAAGCTACAACAGGGAGCTTTTAAGTTTCAAATAGAGGCTTATTCGTACCAGGATTTAGATCTTTTCTCAAGATTTTGTTTGGATTATTTTCAGAAAAAAACCGCTGAGATATCTGATATCCTCACCTAAGGTTACAAACAATGTTTTCTCCACGATGCGTTTCGTTTTTGAAAGCGAAAGTAATGCCCGCAAAGAAAGGTTTCTCTTGTCTGGGTAGTCTACGTACGAAACGCATTAATTCTTTGCTTTATTAGGCTTATATTTCCTACATTATATTATTACGTTCCTTGTCTGATTCTCGCTTCAACATGTGAATGTTGTATTCATGTATTTTACAAATGTTTAAATTATTATTGCTGTTACGGTGTTATAAATGAAATGATGACACAAAGTCGATTCAAGCCCACTTCTGTCTGATGGTACAAAGCGAAGAAATCTCTGCAGGTATTAGACTATGCTGGAAGTCACATGAAAAGGCTGGGTTTTCCGCTGGTACAATGAGTCAAATAATGTTCCTGCATATCCGGATGTGGAAGAGATTGCACAGCTTTCACATAAATCGGCCAGTCAGGCTAGTGTGCTTTGTCTCTAAAGGAACATGGTAACATATTTGTGAGCGGGAAGAAACATAAAGCCTGTCTAACGTTTTGTGCATCACAGATATTTCATTACACATTATTGTTTACGACTCTGTCAACACGAATGGATGACCCTTCTTATAAAAGAAGAGACAAGACTCTATATCAATGTACGTGGAGCGTAGGAAAGAGGGATGCATTAGAGTGTTGACGTATTCACCATCACAGGTAAGCACTCAAGGTCTCTGTCAAAATTGTGTTGCCCGGAAACGGCGGTAGAGTAGAGAGGAAGCAAGAGTAGATGAAGAGTATAATTAATTATCTCTTTATATACATTGTATATATAAACATTCACATAAATTATTTATAAGAGACAACTGAGATAAACTGACCCGCAGATCAGTGATGCACTGATCTTGATATGATGTTGGTATTATTGTGTACCGAACTTTTTCCGTCTATTTTTCCGCGTACTTTAGTCATCTTCAGAGGCTTAATGAATAATCGTGACAAATAAAGACGGTTACAGTTCGTTATTCCGAAGGTTCGTTATTCCGCAGGTTCTTTAGTCCGAGGGTTCGTTATTTCGAATGTTCGTTATTCCGAAGATTCGTTATTCCGAAGGCTCGTTAATCCGAAAATGTGATAATATATGGTTTGTTATTCCGAAGGTTCATTAATCCGAAAATGAAATAAGGTTCGCTACTCCGAAGGTTCGTTAATCCGAAAATGAAACAAAGGTAGTTGTTTTGAAGGCTCGTTATGGACCCTACTTCATCTTCGGATCAACGAACATTCGGAATAGCGAACCCAATTTCATTTCGGATTAACGAACCGTCGGAATAACGAACCCTATTTTATTTTCGGATAAACGAGCCTTCGGAATAGCGAACCCTATTTCATTTTCGGATTAACGAACCTTCGGGATAATGAACCTTCGGAATAACGGCACAAATGTTCGGATTAACAAACCTTTTTTTTTCATTTTCAGATTAACAAACCTGTAGGTATAGGGAATTTGTGTGTTTCGGATTAACGAACCTTCGGAATAACGAACCGTCGGAATAACGAACAGCACCCATAAAGACAGCCACAACTTAACCAAAGAAACACACACGTTTGTCAAGCAGACAATAGAGCTAAAGACAATCAAGTGTCGAGAGCTCCAATTATCCAGTTGGCATCCTGCGGCAATCCTTGTCTTCACTTGTCACGATTATACGGGTATTTCCACAGTAAAAGGGTATGCGTGTCAGTAATGTTGGGTTACTTTTTGTTTCCAGTGTGCATGAGCACCCAATACTATGATTTTAGAACACTCTCATCAGAGATAATTGCCCGAAATTTCTCAAATCAAATTTAGCCATTTTGACAACTTTTAAGTGAACGCTAGAGCGACACCTGTGTGCTGTAACAGAAACTGAATTGTCCATTAAGAATTTTCATTGAAAACTTTTTTTTTAAGTGAATGGCATGTAATACCGATCAGAAAAGATATAATAACAGTCAAGGCCTAAAATTCTACAGAATATTGTGTTGTATACAATTTCAAGACTTGGTTGTGAATGAATGTTACTTGCACTGGCCAAGCTGTCGCATTTTGGTCAGTCTAAGTAACCTACAGGCTCAACCACTACACAAATAAGACCCATTGTTTCGAGCTCCACACTCATAGGCAAATAAGACCAATAAGCTTTACATAATGCAAAAAAAAAAAAAAGGATCACGAGACCGACACTAACCTACAGGCTCAACCACTACACAAATAAGACCCACGAGCTCCACACTCATAGGCAAATAAGACCAATAAGCTTTACATAATGCAAAAAAGGACCACGAGACCGACACTGATGCGTAATACTCTTCGCCTTGGGATGGACAATGTAATGTCGGCGTAGTGGACCTTTTTGGCCTAGTGCCGAGCTCGTTGGCCTTGCCTGCCCAAGTATCGATCTCATGGGCTTCATGTGATTTTAGAACTCATAGGAAAAAAAAAAGACAAACTCATGGCATGCATGTTTTGGAAATTTGTTACAACCCCCCTCCCCACACTCACAATATCCACTTTTAAAAGAAATCTGCGGGTGAAAAGTCAGATGTGGCCTGCACCACAAAACCAACATAAGGTTGCCAGACATGGATTTTTAGTTAAGGACAGATTCTGAAAGAAAAGAATCTAAGCTTTAAAATGATGTATAACTCAATTCAAATGGATTTTAGTAACCCAGGTACTGAAGAGAAAACACATACTTTGAAGAAGCCGTGTTACCTGTGCGATGAAATGCGACAAAAAAAACCCCACAAAAACAAACAAACAAAAACAGGATGTGAAACTTCGCAGCATAAACAATGAAGAGACTATCAGATTATTCTGAAATTGATCGTGCTTCTTCTTTAAAACATTTCATTCATGACTAGTGCCAACTTACAAAGCAGTGTCCTTTCAAAAGTTATTAGAGTTGAAAGTGAAGAGTTTGTAATGTGTTTTTAAGACATGAAAAGGCGAATCTACGACACACCTTATCACACTATTGTATAAAAAAGTGTTTTAGAAAAACTGCTAAAAGCACAACTTCCCATTTCTTTTGTGATCCCAAACTTGACCGTAATGTAGAGGAAGATTTGCTCTTTCAGAGAATATGAAAAACTAAAGATTGGTTAGGTTGACCCATCTCACCTATTTTGAGTCTTGACACACAATCAGTGTGTGTGACTTTTTGTAGGTTTTGTGATGCGCGATCACAAAAGTAAACATGTCACGTCTTTTTACAATTCTCAGGCCGGATTTCAGATATATATATATATATATATATATATATATATATATACATATATATATATATATATATATATATATATATATATATATATATATATCCTCAGGGTCGACAAATGTATTTCAGGAAGATGAATGTATTCGTCGAGAATTTGGTCTGAATAAATAGCATTGTTGGACTGTCAAAATGCATTATCACTCAACTTCGTCATCTTTTCTATACTGGTACCAACACGCGGACTACAAGTATCATTATATACACACACACACACACACACACACCCACACGCACACACAAATATATATATATATATATATATATATATGTGTGTATATACACACATATAAAGACGACAATTTCCTTATGATACAATCTCACCTTGATTACAGTAGTGTATTGTGGTTGAATCCAGGTTCCTAAAATTTGCAAAATTTACAAGCTTTTCAAAACAGGGCATTACGGATCGTTTTAGATGTTGATAGTAGATAAAGTAAGAGAAAGATATTTGAAGATATAATCATTGATTATGTAATTGTTCAAGTGAAAAGGGAATAATTGATATGGTGTTTCAAATTTATATATCATAATGCACCTAAATCTTTATGTAATGTACTAAATCTTAAGGAATGAAATTATTGTTTACGGAATAATTTACGCGTTTTAAAGTCACAGACACCCCGAACAAATGATATGTCCAGCATTACAATATAATATTCTGTATGAATGCGTCAAAATATTTAATGATCTCCCTAGAGATGTTCGAGGTTAAAGAAATAAAGTATTCTTAGTGAAATTCCGAACACATACCCATTGCCCTTTTAATTGATTGATTTCTACTTTATTTGTTTATAACATTTGAGAGATTTAAATTTTTAGAGTTTTTATGTGTCTTCAATAATTTTCTTTTTTGTTGTTGTTTCTATGTGATATTTATCTATTAAAGTAAATGTACCTGTCATTTACCATAATTGCAATTGTATTCTCTGAAGTATGTGTTTTCTGTATGTTTTAGCAAATAGGCAATGTTTGCAAATATACCTTGTTCCTTCATATTTTGGCGAACTTGTTGTGAGCTGTCCGTGCTTATCAATCACGGAACTCCTTCATTCCGTGAATAGATAAATAAACCGAAACCGAAAAATCCCCCTTTATTGTTTATCGAAGATTTAATGAAGACGCTGGGGGGGGGGGGGGGGGATGGACGACTTATATTAAAAATATACAACACCAGTTGTCCTGAATAGAATGGTTACTGTCCTCAGTCTGGTACCTTTAAACCTATAGTATATAATGAATTAATATAAACTAACCTGGATGACTTGTTGAATATGTGACGTAGCATCACACAACAAAGAAAAAGTCGCCGGACATGGATTTTCGGTTGAGGGTAGATTCTGAAAGAGCAGACATCAAACTTTAAAGTTAAGTGTAATTTAATTCAAATGGACTCTCCTAACGTATCTTAATACTGGAAAGAAAACACACACTCTGGAAAACTATGTATAGGCCCCTACTGAGAAAAGAGGCTTTGAAGTATAGGGTCTATTCTTGACAGCACTTATACCAATCCATGTTCTAAGCAATGTATGGGACCCAAAAACAAAATAAAACAAAACAAAACAAAAGAAACAAACAAAAAAGTATGCAAAACTCCTTCCCAACAACAATGAATAAATCATTATATAAAGCTGAAATTGAGCGTGCTCTATATTAACACACTCAGTCAAAATTTTGTTGACAAATGTCAACTTTCAAAGTTGTACATAGTATTATCATTTCCGAAGTTAATAGAGTTGAAAGTGAAGAGAGTCTAAAAGGATTTTTATAACAATAAATGAAAAGGTGCCTCTACCACATAACTAATAATCACACTATTCTACAAAAGCCTGTTCCAGAAAAACTGCTAAAAACACAATTTCCATTCGTTTTATGATCCCAAACTTAAGACTATGTAGAAGAAACAATGCTCTTTCGGAAAATATGAATAAGTTAAGATGGACTATGTTGACCTGTTTCACCTACATGCGTATTTTGAGCCCTCAGGTAAAACGAGGGCGTTGTTGGTTTTGTAATGCACGGTCATATAATCCTTTGCCTCGTGTTTAAAGACTTTATTGATTCAGTAATACTTAATATCTAATTTGAATAATCTTAATATGACTGATACAAATAGGGCCAATTTTGTGCAAATCTATTCTTTCCACTTTGATTTAGCTGTGTTTAAACTGTGTTCATTCATTCGTTTTTATTCTTTGCACACTAAGTTTGGTTAAGCTTAGTCAGCTGTTATTACCTCGACTGATTTACGAAATGAATAAAATGAATTGATAAAGATATCACATTGATGAATCTTTTCTCAACTACATCATGTAGATGCATTATTTTGTCCTTTTGATAATACTTGCCATAAGTTATTTATAGTTACTGTCTTTATGGTTAATGCGATGACAGAATGTCCCATGACCCTTTAAAGTACACGATACTTTCAAATCGAAACAACATTGATTGTCACCCTATTGTGGTAACTTGTAGTGACTCCATTGACTGTATTGTGTGACCACCAGATGAGGAAGTAGGGCGGGTGGTTCATGGACTACTGTGTCGTATAACGTGTTATGGTGCACACTGGAACATCCTGCATGCAACAACAAAACGCATAACTACGCCAGCTTTCGCAATCATGTCAATCATTGGGTGCGTTTATCAACTCCTTTTCTCGGCAGAAACAGGTTATCCAAACAGCTTTCAAGGAATTTTTACGAGTTGATAAACGCAAAGCTGTTTTGAAAGCCCTTTAGGAAAGCCTTTACGAAAGGGTGCGTTTATCAACTCTCCTTTCTCGGCAGAAACAGGTTATCCAAACAGCTTTCAAGGAATTTTTAAGAGTTGATAAACGCAAAGCTGTTTTGAAAGCCCTTTAGGAAAACCTTTTCGAAAGCCCCAAATTTGTGGCTATCCAAGCAGGTTTCCTAGACAGGTTTTCAGAAACCTGTTTGTAAAAGCCTTTTGGAAGTTGATAAATGCAAAGCTGTTTTCAAACGGCTTTGTAGTCTTGTACTTCAGTACTTGTACTTCTCCTCGGGTCGAATAGCGCAATGCAGCTGTGCAGTGACAGGCCAGTTAAAAAATCGTGTTCGCGAAGAGAGTTGATAAACGCAACTATTTTGAAAGCCGTTTCTAAAGGGCTTTGGAAAGGGCTATCGAAAGCCGTTTAAACAGGGGAAAGTTGATAAACGCAGCCAAAGTCTCATGCCGCCACTCAGAAATATTGAAGTATGTGCTAAACTGGAGCTGCCTCACAGATAGAAAGACAATTGATTCATGTGGCATTGTATCATGACTCGTCACTCTCAAAGGAAGATATGTCTTTATGATGGTAATTGCTTTTCGCCGTCCCTTCTTAGAAAACAAGCGGCACATTAATAGTACAGGCAGTCAGGGTTTTGGAAAGGGCTCTCGAAAGGGCTATGGAAAGGGCTTTCGAAAGGGCTATCGAAAGGGCTATCGAAAGCCGTTCAAACAGGGGAAAGTTGATAAACGCAGCCATTATTAGTTCATTCAAAGCAGGCGTCATACAAAAGGGAATCATCCCAAGAGCCCGCGAGACCCACGTGTCGAGTCTACGGCCCACGAGCCCAACATTGAAAAAAGGCTCATGAGTCATATACAACCCACCAGTCATACCGCCCGTGAGCTCGACACGACGTAAAAAGGACCATTAGTTCGAAACTAGGCAAACAGGGCAGCGAGTCCGACACTGGGCATTAGTATAAGACCCATGAGTCCGACACTAGGCAAAAAAGAAAAGAAAAAAAAAAGCCCACGAGATGCCTTTTTTGCCTAGTGTCGGATTCATAAGCTTGCCAAAGGTCGAGTATAGTGGACTACACCTCGATACTATGTGTCTTTCTCTTACCAAGTGTTGGACTCATGAGCCTTGTTTGGCTAGTGTCGGACTCATGGGCTGATGAGTCTTGGGTGTTGGACTTGACGTGACGTGCACCCTATATTATAATCTGTACGTGCCAGAGGCTGATTTTTTTTTTCACCGTCCGCCTAATATTTTGGGATGGTTTACCCTACCTCGAAAGTGAATTTGAATCAGGGTGATGAAACTGTTGCATTCTTGACATGCGTGAGGGTTTGAGATATTCAAAATGGCCTCCAAAATGGTCGCCAAAATGGCCTCCAACTCTGCCATTCATGTATATTTCCTTACAAAAAGCGAAAAATTGGAAACAATGAATGATTTAATATTGCGTTGTGCTAAATCAGAATCTGGATAATGCAACTTTTCTTCCTAAGTAATTTTTAGTTATTCAAGTTGGCGGCCAAAATTGTAATTCCCACACAGTCATGTCCTTATAAATGGTGAAAATTGGAAAGGTTTGATGGTTTTATACTATTCCGAGGGTGTTGAATCCGATCTGGATGAGGCAGCTCTTGCATGACTGAAATTCAAAACGGCCACCCAAATTTAAATTTGATGTAAATATTTCCACGAAGATGGTGAATTATTTGAAAATGAATTAATGTTTTTGTTATAATCTTATTTCGAGGGTGCTGAATCCCAATCTGGTTGATGCAACTCTTGCATCCTTGAGGGATTCGAGGTTTTGAGATGGCCGCCAAAATGGCCATCAAAAATATTAAATATCTTAAAACCATCAAGGTTTCAAATATTGCATCAACCAGATTCGGATTCGGCACACTCGAAATAGTGTCAAACCATTCAATTACTTTCAATTTATTCACCATTAATGAAGAAATACTATGTACATGTATATCAAAATTTCAAATTTCCACATCCATATTTAAGGACATCTTACAACCCCTAGAGATGCAAGAGTTCCCTCTTCCAGATTCGCAGTCAGAATCCTCGACGTTTTAGGGTCAAAGAATCAAATCTTTACAACTTTTAAAGCGTTTCTAAGGAAATGATCATATCAAAATTTCATTTTTGGCGGCCATTTTTTCGATATTTCAAAGCTCCAAGAATGCAGGAGTTGCATTACCCGGAGTCGAATTCAGCACTATCGAAATAGGTTAGAACCGTATTTTTGTTTTCATTTTTTTTTTTTACAGTTATAAGGAAATATATAGGAATTTCAGAATTTGGCGGCCATATCGGCAGCCATTTCGAATATATTCACACCATCAAAGGTGCAAGAGTTGCATCATCCAGATTCGGACCCAGACTAGTATGGCTGCCTTTTTTCACTCAACGTATTGACCGCTCACCACAATCTCCTTATTGAAACTGAAACTATTGAAAACTGACAAGTATAATCTCATGGTGAATTAGCTATAAGTTGAAAGGTATGAAGTTGATATCCCTTGAATAAATTGAAATTTCAGCTGTTGTTCAAATCTAAAAGCAAAATAGGGCTTTCAATACCGACATTTTGTTGGATATCAAGAAGCGTTTGGTGAGACTGTCAAAACTGGTCTATTATATATTCAAATACCTAATATCCTTCATGCTTGACTCAAATATCTACCTTCGATCTCTTTAGGCGATGATTTTCCTAACGATGTGGCATGTTTATTTCTTGCAGAGTTTTTCAACAACTACCCACCATCGTGGTTGAAAGTTTGAAGAAACGACGTGCCTAATCTGCAACCATGAGAACCACCTGTGTGATATCGTTCCTCCTTGCACTTTTGTCGGAAGGATTTGGTTATGCCTCGCCGAAAGCCGCTATCTTCAACGCCGGTACCGCATCCTCTGAAGAATGTGATTATCAAGTCGCATCACGTAAAATGAATTGCTCTCATCGTGGTTTCGTCAACGTCCCAACCGGTATTCCCGGAGATGTTTTCCACCTTTCGCTGTCCTACAATATGTTGGTGGAAATCCGCAATGGTTCCCTGCGGGGACTCTCGGATGTTGTGTTCTTATCGCTGAGAGCAAATATGATTAGAAACATTCAATCTGGAGCATTCATCGACATGATTAGACTACAGACGATCAATCTACTTGATAATCGTCTTAACTATTTGCCAGAACATTTGTTTAGTAAAAACCTCCTCCTGACAGACCTCTATCTGCGGAGAAATCTTTTTCCATCGATACCGAATATAGATTTGCGCAAACATCACTTTATAACTTTTTTAGATTTTGGACAAAATAATATCAGCTCGGCAAAGTTTAATGTAAAGCTGTCTGGCGAGAGTAATATCACTTTGCTGGATGTGACCAACAACTCGATAACGTGCATCAACGAAGGTGACCTGGAAGAACTCCAAAGTCCAAACCAGTGTACCTTGATGGACTTTACAGACAACAGAGTGGCACGAGTAGAAAGAGCAAGTTTTAACGGAACACATATTCGTGGTGTATCATTCAAACGCAACCCGTTGTTACTCACTGGGGCCAAGCAAGTGTTTGAAGCTGTCGCTTATTCGTCGCAGATCACTTTTATCAGTTTTAATAAGATCAAACTCGTCGACTTTACAGAAGACCTCTTTGCACCGTTGAAAAACACTCCAGTAGATAAATTATACCTCGGTGAGAACACCTTCACCAGTCTTCCCGATAATGTTTTCAGGTATTTGACATATCTGCATCGATTATCACTGGTGATTAGCACACTTAAAGACGTTTCCTTCGTTGCCTTCAAGAACCTGACCGCAACCACCGTTTTGTTTCTGTCCTCATGTGGTATCAGTAGATTGACAACGCCTGATTCACCTGGTGTACTGATGCCTAGCTTGCTAGAACTTCGACTTGAAAATAACGCCCTGAACGAGATTCGTGCAAATGAATTTGTTGGCTTTCCCAAGCTTCAACATTTGTACCTTTCCTTCAATAACATAAAGGGTATCCACATCAATGCTTTCTCCGGCTTAGAAAACTTGTTGAGCATTCACCTCGATCAAAATAACCTGATAAACACTCTTAGGGTAAATGTTTTCCAAAACTTACCGAGTCTGCGTGTTCTAGATATCAGTGAGTCAAAGATAACTGGCCTGGACCCACAGCAATCGCTTTCAGGACTGACGGTACTTGAAGAATTATTACTACAGGGAAATAATTTGCATGTATCTGACCTGTGTAATGCTGACAGAAATGTGTCTCTTTTCCAGGACATGTATAACCTACAGGCCCTTGATCTCAGCAGAAACTTGTTTGGTGAGGGTTTTCCACCATCATGCTTCAAAGATCTCAGAGATATTCGCCGATTGTATTTGAGAAGCGTTACACTAAACGTACTTCAACCAAATCTTTTCGATGATTTGAGGAATCTTGAGACTTTAGATTTGGATGACAACAAACTACAGGAAATTCCTTCCTCCGCCTTCTCGAGCCAGTCCAAGCTTGCCTCTTTGTACATAAGCAGAAACCAGATATCATCTCTTCCCACTCCGCTAGTAAACAACATGAAAAATCTCTCTCACCTTTTTCTGGCACGAACGGATGTTTCAGTTCTTCCAGAGGATGAATTCTCATCACTCCTTGCCAATATCGATATAATCGACTTGTCATATAATTCTTTATCTTGTAGCTGTAAGAATGCATGGTTTCGAAATTGGGTTCACGCAAACTATGACAAGGTTTTCTTGAGCAGTACGAAATGTTCCCGTGATTCGCCACGGGAATTCTCTGGGAGGAGGTTCATCGACTTTGAACCCATCTTCCTGTGCGGACCCAAAGTCCTCACGTACGTAGGCATATCTGTAGCATTGGGCGTCACGATCTTTTGTGTAATTCTTATATACTACAACCGATGGTGGATCAACTATAAGTTATTTATGCTGAAGCTCTGCGTCATTGGCTACACAGAAGTCATCGACGACGACGAATACCAATACGACATCAACATCATATTCCACGACAATGATGAAGAGTGGGTGGTGAACTATCTGGTTCCGCAGCTCCAGGACAGAGAGCCCGAGGTGGTGCTATGCGTTGGCGATGATGACCTTCCAGCCGGAATGTTACGGCTCGACGCAGCAGCAGGTGTGATCGACAACAGCTACAAATCTGTGTTTATAATCACCAATGCCGCGATCAACAACGCATGGTACATGGCGAAATTACGATTGGCTCTTCAACACATTAATCACTCTCAGCGTGACGCAATTCTGTTAATCTTCCTGGAAGATATAGAGGACGAAGAAACGCCTTACATCATACGCCTTTTGATGAGCGTCAACCGGCCCTTTTTGCGGTGGTCTGACGATCCCAGAAATCGCGACTTTTTCTGGGATGAGCTCATGAAAACTGTGAGGAAAACAGCTAAAATAGATGTCACATTACCGATCTAAGCTACGTTAAAACCAATGAAGGACCATAGTAATAAAGAAATAAAAATTGATCAAGAGGAACATCTTGGGTGGAACACTTTATCCACGAAAGTTGCATTTAGTCCTGCGGAATACGTATTATTTTATCAAATTGCTGATTTTAATCCGCAATTTAAGGAAGCCTGAAAGCAGAGATAATGCGACTTTCGGGGTTTTCTATGACAAAGAATCCATCGCAATGGCTCCTTATACAATTTATGTACCTTGGAAAAGTATTAGTTTTTTTTTTTTTGGTTTAAGTACAAGTTTGGCAACATCGGACAAGTATAATACTTATTAGGTCCTACCTAAGTAAATGTCCACACAACGTAAAAAGCTCATACTTGGTAATTTGTGTACGTATATGATCTAGAGTAGCAGGCGATACCATAACCTACGAGGCCCTTATCTAATCTCTAAAATAATCGAGTGAAAATATTCATTCTTGAAAGAGTGAATACAAAAAAAGAGTGAATTTAGAGTGTAATTAGAGTTCATTTTGAGTGAAAAATGTTAATTTACACTCATTTTGGAGTGACCTCAGGATCACTCGAAGATTTGGGAGTGATCTCTTTTTTGTATTCACTCCCTCAAGAGTGAATATTTTCATTCGATTTGCTTTTTTAAAGAGATAGGGAATTCGGGGGGGGGGTAGGGGAGGTTTCAAAAGTGGAAATAATGGACGTTTCTTAGAGACTAAAGCCACTGAACATGTACCGTCTACTGGTAGCGATTGGATATACGCATGTTAACAAACCTTCTCATCTACACGTATAGTACACGAATCAACAGACATCGTTGTTGTGTGCACTTTACTTCACAATTCATGCATACGGTACATTATGGTACCGTCAATGTTGTATATCTATGCTAATCAGCTCATTGTGCATGCTACCATGCTCTTGCAATTACATCACAGGAGAAGATAAGGAGAAGTCAGGATCTTCTATTTCATTCCATTGGCATATCGACTACTACTAGTATACCACAGTGGTAAAAGGGCATTGGTAAAAAGAAAAGAACAAAAATGCGTAAAAATGCGTACGCTGATATTTTGTGAAGCAATTTTGAAGAATTTTGTGAAGATTGTCACAGTCAAACGCCATGGGAATTATGTATATCACCACGGTGTCCCTTGATAGGAAGTTTGAGATATCACATCGACATCTTGTTTTGGTTTTTTTTTGGATCAAATTTACTGGTATTTTTTTTTAAGATCATGTCTAAATTTTAGTACCCAAAATTCGAAAACGTTTGATAACACAACCCTTCAGCGGTATATTCCCTTTTTTATAAGATATGAATATGTAGACATAAACATGAATGATGATGTATGTGCAAACTGAACGCAAATCGTATACTAGTAGTACTACATGCACACATAACCTTGCACATTGTACATAATGATACGTAGTTTTGATAGGTACTCGTGTGTGTGTCCCTTTCCGCTTTACAAAAGGGACGTGTTTTTTTAAAGAAATAACCCCCCCCCCCACACACACACACGAACATTTCGTAGGTCCCATGCCCCTGAGCTCTCACGTCATCTATGAATTAACAATAGATAACGAGTTACTATGATTATGAATATTATTATATAAACGTTGAGCCTTTACGTCAACCAATCTTACCTTCATTATTCACAAACTATCTCAAGTTTGTATGCAGTCAGAGGGGACTTTTCCCGTAATAACTACCGGTTGTTAAAGGGATGGTAAAGTATTGGCTAAGGTGAAAATTCAGCTCTTAACTTTATGTGAGATACTTAGAAACCACTTATGAAATGTTAAAAAGCATACAATTATAAGAAAAATTCAAACATTTTCAAAGTTTACATGCTGAAAGTCGCTTTTAAAATGGCTGAGATATTCAAAAACAAAGTGAAACAAAGCGATCCTAATATTAGGATCGCTTTGTTTTGGATATCTCAGCCATTTCAAAACCAATTTTCATGAAATTAACTTTGAATTTTTCTTAGAATTATGTGATTTTTTATATTTCATAAAAGTTTTCTCAATACTTTATGAAATCATCATCAAAATAATGCCTATGACACCACTTCGAGGCGGAGGCATAAAAATGCTGGAAAACTCAAACCCCTCTCAACCGAAACTGCACCATCCCTTTAAGATTTAAGGTCTTCATGTAAGAGGGCAAAAAGGTGCAAATACATGTAGCACAATCTTAGAATTAACCCACTGATAAACAATGAGGCTGTGAAGATTGCGAATAATAGTGATTATTGATGTAATAACGGAAGGGGTTGCATACTACAATATCGAGCAAATTTTCTGTCAGCCGTGAAAGAAACGACTATCAGTACTGCTACTGCTTAGTAGAGTCTTGTGACTCTGATTTTGTCATGTGTTTTTGAACTAATACATTTAGAGAAGCTAACGTCTCACAAACTGAACACGTGATTTAGATCACCGTACTGGCAGTTGCATAATTACAACCCTGTGTGATCAACGGTTGATGTCAAAACAAAGTGATTTCAGCAGGAAATAAAGGGTATATACACTGTAATTCCATGTATGGAAGATACTGTTAAAGGATGCCAAAATCCAAAGGGAAATGTGGATTGAGTGAAAGCTGCAGCAACATAAGTAATTACATCAGTGTAAGTTTGACGAAAATTGGACAATCGATGTAAAAGGTGTTGGAATCGTTGGATGAGGAGACTAGGTGAGTTTATGGCATCATGTGTGGACATAAATTCTAAAGAAAATATAAAGACTATTCAACATGCTTTCACTTTTCTATATAGCTTAATGAAGGAACACTTGACTAACAGCTTGCAGAAAGCATTAGGAATGATTACTACCCTTAACATTATGTCGGTATCAAGTTGATGGAATGTGTAATTTGCACGAAAAATTAACTTTTGTGGAATTCCCTTTACATTTTCTTTATATTGTTGTCCACACATGACGTCATAACCTCTAGTAGTCTCCTCATCAAGCGATTCCAACAACAAAACTTTAAAGATTCATAACTTTTGCATCGATTGAACCGATTTTCCTCAAACTTTCACTGATGTGTTCTGATAATGTTGCCGCTTTCACTCGATCCACATTTCTCTTTTGGTTTTGGTTTCCTTTAAAATTCAGACTGGAAGCATGACCTTAAAGTACGTATATCTTGTGAAAAAAAATATATATATATTGGCGTAAGAAAGATAGTATTTCCACTTGTCCAGGCGTAGCTTGTGCTCTCTCTTCCCTTCATTTATTATCAGGATCCAAACGAAGACACATAATGACATAATGTGTCAATGCCAGCGATATTGTAAGTAATAAAATGACTAATGCGGCAATATTTTGTTTAGATCCTGATGAAGACCTATAGGGCCAAAAGCTTGAGAACTAATAAAGAAAGAGAAAGCAGAAGCAACGTCTGGACCTATATATGTAACATAGGTGCATTATACACACTTGAGAAGGAGCGAATTCCTAAAAAAATTGTGTGCCTAAATAAACTGTGTGTGATTACAGCATGAACTTGGTTTCATTTTTTTAATGATATATTCATGACAATAATGAAAATGTGCCGCAATATTTTGTGACAAAATGACTAATCAGCCGTAATGGCATTTAATTCAATTACGCGTAAGTGGCAACGGCCTTCGCATTAATCATTGATATGGTGATTACGAATATAATCATATACACTGAACCCTTTTAAACGCAGTTTTTTGACACGCTCATCGCTAGCTGTTGATAGGAATGGATCGTAGGGCCGGTATTAGGGAACTTTCGCTTATACACGACGGGAAGACCGAGAGGACGCAGAAGCAATCACCTGTGATTGGCTGGCTGCTCACTCGTGCCCAACATCGGGACCGGCCGCTATTTTGGCCGAGAACCGTTCTCGTTTTGAGCACGCGCAGAAACAAAATTTTGCACACAGCACGCCTAACTTGTGGCCGCGTCGTGCTTGCGAAAGTTCCCTACTACAAAAGGAATGCGACGTTAGTGTGGACCCTGTAGATAGCCTCACGTGTACGGCTTTAGTTCTCTGTATGTATTAGGAAAGTCTATCGTATCACATATCATGGATCATATCATATCATATCATATCATATCATATCATATCATATCATATCATATCATATCATATATTATCATATATCATATCATATCATATCATATCATATCATATCATGTCATATCATATCATATCATATCATATCATATTATCATATCATATGTGATATTATGATACAGAATCGTACATTACCCTGTACATGGCCATGTTTCGTCGAAGAATCTAAAAAAAGTTATTAGTAAGCAAATAATCAACGTTGGTGAAGGTGATGGGACAAACTATCACTTCCGAGGCGATCTGGATGTAGCTATCTTTCCGAAGCGCAGCTGCTGAGGAAAGATAGCGTACACATTCAGATCGCCGAGGAAGTGATAGTATGTCTCATTGCCTGAAACTAAAAGTTGATTATTTGCTTTATATTCCACATCTAGGGTCCTAGAAATTCCCATTTTATTCCACATCTGAAACCGTTTTTCTGAAACTGTCTTTAGGTATCCTTAGGGCTTAGGCTACGTGTGCGCGTAGATGACAAAACAATGAATTTGCTGCGCGCACCGCGCGGCACCGAAGTGAAAGTGCGTTGCACTGTGTACTATCAAGTGACCTAGGTCACATGATAGTCCACAGTGCAACGCACTTTTATTCGCCCGTACTCATCTTGCGTTAGGACTGTGTGGACTGTGTGGAGTCAGCGAAACAAAAGGGACTATCAATAAAGAGTGTAACGAACTTTTCTTCTCAGGTGATGTGATGGGCAAACTACGCTTCATCACGTGATCAGCTCTGGACCAATCCTATTGCAACATTCTTAGTATGTGGAATATGATTAAAGTTATTTGAATTGAAGTAATATCAGTGTCACATCGTATTATAAGCGGGAAAAACACGATACAATAAAAAGTTATTTACAACGGCACAAGCCCGAGGCACAAGTAAGGCCTACAAAGAATAAATGAAATTAAAAAGAATATATATATTTTCCGAAGGGGCAAGACGTAGTTGTTCAGATAGTAGTATTATTCCAATTGCGGGAAAATTTTATATTTCAATTAAATCAAATTCAGTTCAATCGTTTATTTATTTCCATTAAAAAAATACATGATACAAAGCTGTACATGTGTCAAATTGACTTTCATCCAGCTGTTCATTGAACACAAAGTAAAATATATACATGAATGGTATTAGAGCAACGACAAAAAAGGAACAAATAATGTACACTTTGTCATGGCAAAAAAAGAAAAGAAGACGAAGTAATATAATGGTGGGAAAGAGTGTTCCACTAAAAACTAATCTCGTAGGACATAAAACACTGATAAGAAAACAACAGCAACACAAATATACCAATAACAAGATGCATGTATGTTAAATTTATCTACGTATCTTTTTACTTTGGTCACATGTTGGTCATTGATGATGCTGATGATACAAACATACTATCAACAATACTTGATTTGATATGCAAATAAAGTATATCGTAACATAGCAATATATGGCACACTCTATTCATTTGGTCGTGTGAATACCAGGAAAATGTGACCAAAAGAGAAGACATATAAAGACTTATGCTAAGAAAGTACAAATGTGACAGTGCATCACAAAACAAACAAAAAGTCGCACGCCCTGATTTTATGTGAGGACTCAAAATAGGTCAAACGGATCTACCTAGCCAATCTTGAGTTTTTCATGTTCTCTGCAAGAGCTATTTCTTTTCTACATTATTATAAATCATTGTTTGGGATCATTAAACAAATGGGAAAATTGTTTTCAGCAGTTTTGACTAAACACCTCTTTTTTGTAGAAGAGTGTGATTAGGTAAGACGTGAGGCTCATTTTCATTTCTTTAAAACCCTTCACACAGTCACTGTTGACTTGCTATGAAGTTTTACATTCTGGGTTTTCTTTTTTTTTTCTTTGTTCCATTCACTGCACTCAGCACAATTTTGGTAATATTAAGCACGTGAATAGACCCTATATTCTTCAGAGCCTCTTTTCCAGTACACACTTTTCCTGAGTGGCTGGGTGCTTTCTTTCCAATATTTACATCCGTTAGGAGAGTTGATTTTAACTGAATTACACATGTACATCAATTGAAAGTCTAAAGACTGCCATTTCAGAATCTGCCCTTAACTAAAATCCATGTTTTGCGAGTTTTTCTTGGTTCGGGGTTGCAGGGTCAGACATGATATAAACGTAAACACGGTAAAACATAATATGAAAAAAAAAGAAAACTTTTAAAGTAGTGGTAAAAGTTGTGTGGAATTGTATGAACTGCCTGTAAAAGAATTGCAGATTTGAATGTAACAGAAGAGACACTTTGTATACCGACACTTGGTATAGACGGTCTGAATAAGTTAGTGTTAGATAATGTGCCGCTATTGACAGCTTACAAACGTATCATTCGGCGGGTTGTGCAAATTAAGAGGGCATTTTATCATTTTAGTGACGTGCGCCATCCTTGAGTAATGTCTGCAAATATTCAATATGCATTCAGTGAACATAATTTCATGCAGATGGGGCATACACATAACACACTGCTGGAGATACATTTTACGGGTATACTCATATTGTGCAGTATGAGCTGACAAAGATAAATGAAATTGGTTAACAAAGGTTGACATTGACAAAGCATTTGGAGGAGACGTGACATTGCCATTAGCTTTCCCTATAGAGAAAAGTCACTCAATTATTGGCAGTTAGATGATACCATTTGCAATGTTATGAAAGAACAAACACAACAAACTCTAACAAATGGATAGCATGAAGTGCTTCACTGCATCCGATAAAAGAGATGCTATATGTGCTGCCATGGTGATGGAAACAAACACACCTTTCACATGATTAGAAAATTGAATAAAATGGGAATGAGGATAGAATGAAATGAGAATTGGCGCATCATTCACCTTAAGCATCATTGGTATGATGTGCAATCACTTTCATCACCGTGACACCCCTGGGCCGCCACGTGACCACCTAATTGGTAACAATACGGCAGACGGTTAAGCTCGTCCGCGATAACGTTATACGCGACTTTAATCTCATCTAGTCGTGACGTTAACAGCTCGAGTTCTTGTGCTCTCAAGAACACACCTTAATTTACAAGTCTGTCTCTCTGCCAAACTATTGAGTGTGAAAGTCAAACATGGCGAATCAAGTCGGTCTTTGTGGTTTTGCTATTCTCGGTAAGTGAATGATGAATAATGCTCATTTTTGGGTATTTATTTTGGTAAAGTATTTTCTTTACATTCGATCACTGAAGGCTCAATTTGACGCTAAATTTGTTTTACACTGACTGTATGTATACTGACAGGCAACAAGGTTCGAACCTACAAACTACAAGCCCTGATATACAAGGCAACATATTTTGCCATTGAAGTGAAAACATTTTATTTTATTTCAGTTAACAGTATTTTCATACTGTAAGCAAATATGTTTTGGCAATGGTATTTGTGGTGTTGTTTTTTTGAAATAAAAATCTCCACTCCATTTACTTCATATAAGTTAATAACAATTTCAATCCAGTATGATATTCGTTTTGCTGGACCAAAACTTGTGGAACTTAGTATACCCCTGCATGATACAAGTCTGTCATCTATGAATGTATTGAAAAACAGATCGAAGGAATAATTGTTATCAATGCACTGTAAAAACGTAAGACTTCTCAGAACTATTGATCAGGCGTGGATGAACAGCATACATGTAAACTATTTTTTGATTAATTAATTTATCTATTTTAGGGAAGCCTGCGAGCATGTAGGGACTATCTTACTTAATATACTGTTTTATCTTTCTTTTTCAATACCTCTATTGAGTATAATTATGTGTGTGTTTGCGTTTGTGTGTGTGTGTGTGTGTGTGTGTGTGTGTGTGTAATTTTTGCATCAATTTTGATCTGACTGTTATATCACGGCATCCCAACACAAATAACTTGTTTGTATAATTTCTCGCGATTATGTCCTCCATAGCTGTCAAGTGCACTGTAAATGCAGTATATGCCTGTATTTGCGATCTGACTGAAATAAGTGTATCTGAATTGAATATTGAACTGAACAAAAGTTAATCGATCAAAAAAAAGAAACAATCCGAAATATCACACGACTGCATTTTCTACAGTATAATTTCATAACAGAAATTGTAATCGTATGCAATATCTTGAAGACATCATCTTATCCAGACTGAAAAGAAAAGAAAAGTATATACACGTATATAATATATATATATATATATATATATATATATATATATATATATATTAAATAATAATAATAATTGCATTTATATGGCGCTTCATACTGACGTTTCTATATATATTTATATATATATATATATAACCCTATAATATCGAATCTTCTGAAGAAAGTACGATCCTTTGGAAAAGTGAATCTTTGGAATGACGAGTGCATATCCTACTTGTTTTGTAGAGGCAAAAGAAATATATAATTTAGTCAATTTACTTAGGGCTCTAGTGGCGATGCCCTGGTAAAACATTTTTTTTTCTTTAGTTATTAACAAGAGATAATTTCGTCTTCCTATTCTTCCACTGTACGTGGCACTGACCTACAGCGTACAATAACACACACACACACACACACACACACACACACACTTAATCCATGCGCAAGGAAAAAATGATGAATTTATGGGCGATATGCTAGGTGAAGAAAAAAAACCGACATGAATAAGTGTATTGAAAGGAAGTGCGATCTCTTAAATAGTCAAAATCCTACTTCAGTATTGCAGTGCTACTGGAAACCAGAAAGAGAGTAAAAAGAGCGAGGCAAATAGTTGAAAATAAAATAAAAACCCACTCAAGTATCTAACATCTGTTTTGTGCGTTTTATGCCCTCCTATAGCCCTAGTGTCCGTGGCATCTGCGCAGATGGACTGTTACGACTGTTCTTTCATGTATGTGGACAGCAGAACTGAGGATTTGACAAACTGCAGTACGGTCTTGGCCTCCTCGACAAGTACCACATCTTGTTCCGGCTCATGTTACGTAAGTCAAAGAAAACTAGAGAACGATTTTGTCGAGGTATACATCCACACTTTTTCATGCATCGTATTTCCTCTCTATGTTATGGTAATCACAGACAGAAATAAGCCTGTACACTAGCGGGATCCGGATCCAACGCGGCTGCGACAACACACCCACGGACTGCAACGATTGCACGGACCCAGAAGACTGCAAGATGTGTTGCGACACCAGCAACAACTGCAACGCGGAATCTCTGGAAAGCATTCTGTCCGCGAAGGCTCTCACCCAGACCTGCTACAAGTGCAGCTTCAGCGAGATTCCTGGAGTGCAATCGGACGCTGGGTGCGGACTGAAATTTGACGCAACGTCCCCTGCCGTCTACTCCGTGGAGTGTCCCGGGATGTGCTACGTGAGTACTATCCAAAGAGTTGCCCTGTATATCTCCTTGCTCTAACCATAAGATCTATACGTTATTGGTACAAATGCAACTACCGGAGCCTGTTCAAGGTAGTGTCCTTGCGTTTTCGAGCTGATGACTCACCATTCCTACTGTGAATAATAACGGTCATGATGATGATGTTAGTGATAATAATGATAATAATGATGATGATGATAATAATAATAATAATAATAATAATGATAATAATAATAATAATAATAATAATAATAATAATAATAATAATAATAATACAGTGATGATAATAATAATGACAACAATGAAAATAAAAATAGTAATATCAATGATGATAAAACCCGCAGCTGCGGTTTAGGAACCAAAACTATTAAAGCAGATTAATAGACGAACCTCTTTTTACGGGTCAAATAACTTTAGAGTGACTCTTCAAATGTTGTTGACGACCTTCAGGAGCTGGAAAAAGCTGCTACAACCGTGAACAAAATGAGCCAGAACATCTGAGTCTTGAGTCTTTAAAACATAGGGAATTTAGGGTATCGAACTTTCTATTTTCTTTTTGTCTGATTCTAAAGAAGCTTTAAAAAGTTCACTTAGAAAACACATTCCCAGAGAAAATTAGGTGTCGCTATACTACAGCGCCCCAGCAAACTTTGCCAAAGCGCCCCCAACCAATTTTGGTCCGCGCATGACGTCATAAAAAAATGTTCAAAATCGGACATGTATATCATACAAGGATGACAATGGGATAAGTCACACGGCAACCTACGCCCGAAGTCAGGCATTTATGGTGTGTTTCTTCTTTCCGCCCAACTTGGGAAACATATAAACTGACGACAATGGGATAACAACTGTAATATATACATACATACTGATTGTATCTGGCACTTACGATTAGCTGCCCAAAGCTATGAAGAATAAAACACTTATGTTGAAAGAGATCTCGAATAAAAAAAAAAGTTGTTGGCGTCAAATTTGATATGGTCTTGGATAATTAGAGGAAAACAATACAAAACAAAAGGCAATATATCCAGAATAAAAAAGAAACAAAAAAAGAACAGCTTCTTCATTACATTTTAATAACTCACTCGCCTCCCGCCCCCACGCATTACAATCTTATTCCTCTATTAAGGGGAAGATCCTTTAAAAAGATACTTAACGCAGGGCAACATGCTTAACTGTGGAGTATCTTTTTTATCATTTTATTTATTTATTTATTTTTTTTAGCCAGCACCACACCAACCAGTAGATCACTGGATTCGCGCCATCTATTGACCTGCAGCCGGAGAACGAAATATTATGACAACATACGACTCGTCTAGAAGCATCTTAATCAATGGTATTGCCCCATTCTAATCCATACAGAGCTCCAAGTCGCTTATTCCGGGAGTGGAGGAGATATATCGCGGATGTTCTTACCTCGGCAACGAGTGCGACTACGAAGACGACAAAGAGGTAATTAGAGAGCTGCGCAACTACGTCCAGCACCGCTACAGCTGCTGCATGGGTGACAAATGCAACCATTCGACATCGCTCTCTGTTGGTCTAGCCACTATCATCATCGGTGCCATTCTCGGGATCATGTTCTGAATTTATCTGCTAAGATGGAAATGAGAAACGAAATTGTATTGCACATAATACTAGTTAACAATAATTGCACAATAATGTCCCACTAGTAAGCAGCTCTTCATCTTAGACTAAGCGTTTCTCATCGTAATGAATATAATTTTTCACATTTAAATCGAAATCATGAAAAACAAAACCACATTAGTTGATTACAACTTCTATCGGAATCCTTAGGACTATTGTGTTAAGAAAAATCCATACCTTTTCTTTTGTAATATTGCTTGATAAACGCTTCCTATCCATTTTATCTGTGTTTCTCTTGGTGTGTAATAGGACATGACGTGAGTACTCACAGGGTGATTTCGAGTTCGTCGGTGCAAGTGCAGGTGTTAGTGCTATCTCAACGCTAGCACCGGTGATAATCCATAACTTGACATCAGTCATTGATATTATTAGCAATTTGACTTCAAAATATAACGTAGTTAAGGTAGTTGGTAGATCTGGGCGTGATGTAGAATGTTGTCTGCAGTGAACCGAACTCCGCTGTTCCTCTTGACGATTTGCGTGCTTTTTTTCCCATTAGCCAACACCAGCCTCTTATAGAGATGCCGTAGAATTTATAATTTCAAGTTCGGTGGTTGTACAGTGCACTCCCGTTGTAACGGACACGGTTATAACGGAATTACGGTTACAACAAAGTAAAAATTCATGCTGCAACATTACCTGCTCTATTTTTATTGCTTATTTGTTCGCTAATTAAAAAAGAAAACTACCGGTCCAGTACTTCGTTATAACGGGAGTCCACTCTAAGCAGACATTTGCATTTGATACTGTGCCAGATCCACATACACGTCCATGGATGTACATAGTAGTCCCAAGTCACATCAAGTTTACAGTCTCTGCTAATGTGGCGGTCGCTCGAGGATGGTGAACACGAACAATGATAGAGGTAGCCACGTAAAGCCCTATTCCATGAGCAAAGTTATTGTTTATTTGTTATTTTTGTATTTTTTTTTTAGGAAGGTATGAAATTGGTGGCATTCCAATCTGTCTTACTTACCATGCGTCTTAAAGGGATGGTACAGTATTGGTGGAGATGAGAATTGGGCTTTTAACTTTTTGGAAGATGTCAAGAAAACACTTCTGAAATAGTACAGAGCATACCATCTTAACAAGAATTCAAAGTTTGTTTGATGAGAATCGGGTTTGGAATGACTGAAACATCCAAAAACAAAGTAAAACAAAGCGATCGTAATAAAATGTGGGTCCCATCATACATATTAGAATCGCTCTGTTTTGGATATCTCAGCTATTTCAAAACCAATTTTCAACAAATAAACGTTGGATTCCTCATGAAATGACATGCTCTTTCACATTTCATAAGAGGTTTCTCATTATCCCACCAAAAAATGTTAGAAACCTGAACTTAGGTCTCAACCAAAACTATACAATCCCCGTAAGCCCGGCGCACACTATACGACTGACGTCGATACGACTGACAAACTTTGTATCTGAAATAAACAAGCATGTTTATTCTGAGGCTATGGTGATTCAATGTTTTCTTTTCAAATGATTCAAATATTTTCTTTTCACATCAAAATCCGGATGAACTCGTGCACATTGTTAATTCCGAATGAAAAAAGTGACCCAGTGGATAAGAGCTAACAAATCATCTCTTAATCTTTTGAAAATTTAGTATATGTTATTTAGTAATTCTATAGAAGTTTTACGCAAAGAGATTATTTTTGATGACACTCAATTAGAACGCGTATCTCATATAAAATTCCTTGGGATTACAGTAGACGATAAATTTTCATGGAGGCCACATATTATTAACATAAGTACAATAATATCACGTAATATTTGTATCATTAATAGACTTAAGTTTCATATTCCATTGTCTTCTTTGCTGACGTTATATTTCTCTTTAATTTTACCTTATCTTAATTACGGTCTTTTAGCATGGGGTAACGCTCATCAAACTTTATTAGATAGATTACTGTTATTACAAAAAAGGGCACTTCGTGTTATTTGTGGTGTCCCGCCACGTTCCCATACAGATCCATTATTCACTAAATATAAGATTTTAAAAATTAAAGATTTGTATTTTTTTTTCAACTTGGACAGTTTATGTTTAATTTCAACACAAATGTACTTCCCTGTATATTCGATTCAATGTTTACAAGGAACCAATTTTTCCATAATTATCCCACCAGACAATCTATACTGAGTTTCATCTACCCCTTCTGAGAACATTATTGGCTCAGAATACATTTATATACACAGGCCCTAGATTCTGGAATTCATTAAGTTGTGAAATAAAAAATTCTCCTTTTTTGTATTCCTTTAAGCGTAAGTTGAAATCCTTTCTGTTAAACCCTCTCTGATGTTCGTTATTATTAACCAAGTCCCAACAACCACAGGGTTCATCATCCAACCATCAATCGATTAATCTCTGAACTCATTAATTCATGAAATAGCCATCATATTCTTTACACGGCTGTATGCAACCACCGGCTGTTCAAAGCATCTCTTCAATTCCCTCTTCAATTCCCTCTTTCGTTTCTTTGATCAGCGTGTAGGCATTCTCTTTCTTTTTTCCTTCCTTCCATTTTCCACCTTTCTGTCTAGTCGTGTCATGTTATTGTGTGTCTCCTGTTTTGTCCCGTCTTGTTCAAATTATACTTGTGTTAAGCATATACAAATAAGTATTTCGTTAGAGTTTCTTGAGTGGTTCACAATCTACAAGCTTGCTTTTTAGTGGACCTCTCAGTTCTCCTTTTTTTCCAACTGAAACATAAACTTGTATTATTTTGCGTATACATTATATGTAACTTTATTATTGTATCATTTGATATCATTTCCAAGTTGTGTGTATACGATTGTGATAATAACCTAATTCATATTGTGTTGTGTTCTGTTGGAAAAAGGAGAATGAAATAAAATGAAATGAAATTTATTTCGGATCCAAAGTCTGTCAGTCGTATAATGGTGAGCCGTATAGTGTGCGGCGGTTATTAAACGTAGCAATCGTGGCTGCATCTTCTTCTTCTTCTTCTTCTTCTTCTTCTTCTTTTAGATATCTGATATGAACGAATACGCGCCATCATTTGTTGTTGTTGTTTTTTTCCTCGTGCATTTCCAGCGCAATCCTTCCGACTATATAGTCGCGACTTCGCGATGGTGTGACGATAACACTTAAGTGTTGAGATAGATGATGCAATGGATGTCATTAGTAAGAAAATTATTCTAAAGTGAGGGAAAGGAAGGGAGGGAAGAAAAAAAAAAGATAAATCTCAATTCCTGCAATAGTTTGAGCGTACTTTTTCAACTTGTATGAAATGGCAGTTGCTCTTCTTGATGTTCGTTGTTTTACAAATAGTCTCGTGAAAAACTGTGCGACTTGTTTGTTCCACTACAATGACGTGTTATAGTCAATAATTTGTACTCGATGAAATTGTATTTTGCTTTTGTTTTAAATCGAGAAATATAAATTTTATGTAACAACAACAACAACAACAGCAACAGCATCAACAACGACAACAACACCAAAGCATATTTCTGCATACTCAAATGATGTCTCGCTCGGATGACTTCATTAATTTGTTTGATCAACTTGCTACTTTTCTTAGCATTGATACCATAAATTTAATCATGAACGTCATACAATAATTTGTACATTCCGTAAATTTTATAATATTCTCGACATCTTGTATTTTTGCATTTTACGTCATTTTTGACATTGATGTACTGTACTAAAGCCTATATTATATTTTTGGAACCCACATCGTACAGGCTTTGCTCTTCAGTTGGTTCCTCATATCACACGTCAATTATATACCTACTTATACATTTGTGCAATTTTGTTTCAAACCGACCATTGTGTTAAAAACATTTCATTTTCAAAATCAAATGGAATATGAAACTGGTATGAAATGTGGAATGTTGAACATGAATAAAAAAAAGATATCGCTTGCGTTAATCTGACCATCGATATTGGAGCTCGATATAAAGCAGTTGCTTGGGAAATATCTAAACACCACCAGCAGCACTACCACCGAACTTGGAAACCACCCACTCTGTTTTTTCATGCTCACTTGCAAACAATATACATACATAATCATTGTTGGTATTTAAAAGGAATTTGAATACGAGGGGAATCTTTTGAACTATATTATTTGCTTGTTCAGTTTGTTATGATTTCTTTATTGGAGCTTTGAGGCAATAACATTTCTCCTCCTTATTTACTATGTTCCCTGCACTGTGGGTCTGTATAGTTATTCACAAGCCCACCCAAGCATGCACACACTAAGCACTTTTATATCGGTTGACACGCACTATTATATCAGGCGATACTCTCTTACATGCATTTCATTTTTATATCATGTGACGCATAAATTGATGTACTAAGTATAAATGTGAATTATTATACCTTTATTTGAAATAAATGAAATTTAATGATGACTGCTAACTTAGGTGAAGATACGTGTTTGTGACGGTAAAGAGTTATGATCTAAGAGTGTTAGAAAAACATATTTACAGGTAGAGTGCTGTAAATGCGATTATTCTTTATTTGCTTTATCACTTTGAAAAAGAAAAGAACGAATTGCCGTGATTCACGTCATAGTTAACATTTGCAAGTAACACGTACGTACACTGTTACTGAGATTCTTTAGTACAGACTATGCTGTAACTGTAGTGTATGGGCCATCGAATGTTACTGTTGTGAAAAGGCTGAGCAAAGTGATACACAGGAATCAACTAAAACCTGAATGTTTCTATGCAAGTAAAACCACTTCACCTTGGTATATAAGGACATTTAAAAAATGACGATTAATTTGCCCATCGGGTATGATTACGATGCACTGCAATATAAAAATGATTCGATTTCGATTGATTTATAGTGGAAAATATCTTTGAAACGATACTCAAGACAATACAGGTGCCTCTTTAGCCTGTTACGCATAATACATGTTAATCTGAAGTTTTTGACATTAATCCAAAACAAGTTGTATGTGTGATCGCCATAAAATGTACTGCTCTCGTAACATTTGGTACTCAATAAAATCATACAACGTTGATGTCTCATTTGATTATCATGCCCATGTGTGTGTGTGTGTTTTTTTTTTAACAAGTACTTATTAAATATTAAGATAGTTTGAACTACAAAAATAAAAAAGTGTGGTTACCTCAACAGTGTCGTAGTTGCATTAGCCGTGATGAGTCAAGTTAATTCATAATTTCGTTTACCTTTAAAGGGTTTGTATAGTTTTGTTTGAGACATAATTTCAGGTTTCTAACATTTTTTGGCGAGATGATTAGAAACGTCTTATGAAATAAGAAAGAGCATATAATTCCATGAGGAATTCAAAGTTTATTTGATGAAAAATGGTTTTGAAATGGCTGAGATATCCAAAACAGAATGATTCAATAAAGTGTGGGACCCACATTTTATTACATACGATCGCTTTGTTACCTTGTTTTTGGATGTTTCAGTCATTCCAAACCCGAGTTTCATCAAATAAACTTTGAATTCCTCTTAAAATGGTATGCTCTATACTACTTCATAAGTTTTTTCTTGGTATCTCACAAAAAGTTAAAAGCCCAATTCTCATCTCCACCAATGCTATACTATCCCTTTAATCTTTACTGAATTGATGATCACTTCCAGATTATGTAGGTAGATACCTCTGAAATCATGGTCAAATAATTTGGAGTGACGAGACGAAAACCATAAAACAAAATGTCGTGTATTATCGCTCAAGTTTCAAAAACTAGCGTTACGTGACCGATTCTAAAGTGACAAATTTATGACACTACTTTATAACATTGACACTATAAACTCCATCAAAGACGATTGCTTTACGATTTCCTTAATACGTGTTCGAGCAACTGTAAAGATGGAAAAGAGAGAGGCAAAAAAGAAAAGAAGTAAATAAAAAATAAGTAAATGCAGCTGATTACAATGTTAAACATCCAAAGTAAGTGGCTACTGTCGGTCATGCGGTTGTGCAATTGATTGCTTTATTTACTTGTTATTTGATTTCCATAAACTATTCTATCTTTTGTCTTTAGATTGAAGGTCGAAGGCAAGATTGAAAGAAAAAGGAGTGGGTCTACAGTTTAACACTCTGTTATACAATGATAATTGTGATAAGGGTGTATTCTCGCCTTTTCTAACCAGATTAAGTAATTGGTAAAAAGCTTCACGGTAAGCTGTTATATAAAAGCTTGGAGCCAGGGGAACTACTTTGCGATCACTTTAACCTTTCATAAAGTTGATCTTCTAACTTAGTAACGATAGCTTGTAAGAGATAAAGTGAAGTAGCGTCCCTGACTTATAGTACCTTTGTCGCGGCGAAACATTAACACAAAAAGGAACTGATCACTTTTACAAAATAATTAGCAGACATAATGCCGATCGCCAACAATATCGCTCCTTTACGCCACTGTGTACGTTCACTGACTTCTATCGATGGCGAAGAAAACATGATGGTTGCTTGATTATCAGCTCTTGATAGCAGGAAGCTCACCTTTCATTGTTCAGGGTTTCGTTATGCGTGGATTATTCGGAAGCAAGGCACGAACAGCGTTGTCCGAGTTCTTTCCTTCGGATTTCACCTTTCAATAGGCATAGAGCTTACGTTTCGCAAAGGTGTAGAGGAAAATTCTTTGCAGACTTGAGCTCTCGACTGTCAGCCACACACGACAAACAACCATCCTTCCAGCATTCAGATGACAAAGTTAATGGAGAAGCACACTGTGAGTAGAAACATTCCTTTCTTTTACTTTCTTAGATACTTCTAAAAAGACTCAGATGACAAGAGTTTGATATCCTACAAATAGATCACGAGCTACAAAGGATGGGTATTAATTGTTGTCTTCCTACTTCTCTCCCTGTTTCGACTCAACCCATCCTAACAAAACAAAAAATAACAGTGTCTTTGAAATAGGAAACTAAATATACTAGTCAATAAATTACTGAATTGATTATCAATTTCTTTATACTATAATTTCTATCGCCATAGATTAACTTTGAACAACCCGTCACATAACAGGACACAGTGATAGTTATAACGTGAATGAACTTGAACTTGAAATAACTTGAATTAATGAAATAAATAACCTTTGTAAATTTACACATTATACGGAGAGCTTGCGAGTTCGATACATCATGTATTAGCTCAGTTACAATGTATCAAAAATGTTGCTGAACGTCTGCACGTTGTATCAAACCATTTCTTTTCTTTCTTCACCCTCCTTTCTCCCCCCCCCCCCAAAAAAAAAAAAAAAATGAGGGCAGTCACCTCAGCCAGTTTAGCCAAATTTCCATAGCGAGATCAGCAAACTTGTTTGTATCAATCTGCATTCTGATCAGACCTGTTACGTATCATAGTAATCCTTCCATTTCCTATGTAACATTAAACATCTGTTTCATATTTTTCTAGTATCTTTAATGTCTACCGATGCATGGTACAGCTCGACCGAGAAGGTCAATTGTTTGCATTGATTGCAGGCAAGTGCACCCACTCCGTCTACTAAAAACCAAACTGTATGTGTATTAAAACAGCTTTAGTATTCACATGCTGATTTTTCACCGTAAGCCTATAATATTGAACATGGGGAATATTTGACTATCCCACCTTCATCCTTTTCACCCTCCTCATCAAAACACTTAAGTTTTGAACGTGATCTTTTTTTTTTTAATTCTAATATTCTTACACAACCTTGTCAATCAATAGTTAGATTCCATACAATCAGTGCGTTGAACTTCAGGAGGATTTAATCGAGAGCAGAGGTGCGATATACCTTATACTGCATCATTTTTCGAATGGTAGACCTGTTCATTTATAGACCGGGGGCCCAGAGGATTTATTCAGCTGAAAAGGGTCACACTTTTTATTGGTCTCATCATATAGGGATGTGTCCAAGGGTCAATAAAATGCATTGCTGGCAAGTCACATCCTGTACCGTAAGCCTAGGGACCACAAAAAGGGACCCCGAAAATGGATTTATTCAGCCGAAGGGGGTCACGGACAGAAGTTGGTGGATATTGTTCCTTTGGGTGTACTTATCATGAAAACAGCAATGCCAGCTATTTTATCCTGTACGGGGCCCCAGACAGTAGCCCCAAAGGGCCCCAGAAATATGGTGTTATTCAGCTGAAAAGGGTCACGGCTAATTTCTTTTGCAATGGAATTAGTTCCCATCAGAGATATCCAAAACACCAATGCCAGCTATTTTATCCTGTACGGGGCCCTAGACAGTAGCCCCAAAGGGCCCCACCCCCCATAGGCCTACGTACAAACATACACAAACATTGATTTTATTCAGTTGAAAAGAGTCACGGCTAATTTCTTTTCCAATTGAAGTAGTTCCCATCAGAGATATTTAAAACACCAATACCAGCTATTTTATCCTGTACGGGGCCCCAGACAGTAGCCCCAAAGTGCCCCACCCCCATAGGCCATACGTACAAACACACACAGACATTGATTTCATTCGTGCAGCTGAGAAGAGTCACGGCTAATTTCATTTGCATTGGAAGGAGTACCCATCAGAGATATCAAAAACACCAAAGTCAGCCATGTTATCCAGTACGGGGCCCCGGACAGTAGCCCCAAAGGAGCTCCCCCCCCCCCAAAAAAAAAAACACACCCACACTAGTTTCATTCAGCTGAAAAGAGTCACGGCTAATTTCTTTTGCAATGGAATACCCATCAGAGATATCCAAAATACCAAAGCCAGCTATTTCATCCTGCACGGGGCCCCAGTCAGTAGCCCCAAATTGCTCCCTCCCCCCCCCCCCCCACACACACATTGATTTTGTTCAGCTGAAAAGGGTCATGGCTACTTTCTTTTACAATTGGTAGTAGGCATACTCATCAGAGATATCCAAAACACTAAAGCCAGTTATTTTATCCTGTACGGGGTCCCAGACAGTAGCCCCGAAGTGCACCCCCCCAACACACACACACACACACACACACACACACACACACACACACACACACACATTAGTTTCATTCAGCCAAAATGGGTCACGGCTAATTTCTTTTGCAATGGAAGTATACCCATCAGAGATATCCAAAGCACCAAAGCCAGTTATTTTATCCTGAACGGGGCCCCAGACAGTAGCCCCAAAGTGCCCCCCCCCCTCTCCACATACACACACATACACATACACACACACACACACACACACACACACACACACACACACACACACACACTAGTTTCATTCAGCTGAAAAGGGTCACGGCTAATTTCTTTTGCAATGGAAGTAGTACCCATCAGAGATATCCAAAATACCAAAGCCAGTTATTTTATCCTGTATGGGGCCCCGCAAAGTATAGCCCCAATCACGGGTAATTTCTTTTGCACTGGAAGAAGTACCTATCAGAGGTATTCAACACACCAAGGCTAGTTATTTCATCCTGCACAGAGCCCTAGACAGTAGCTCCACAGTGTCCCATCCATTATACATGTACTGTGAATCAGCTGAAAATGGTCTTACAAATTCTTTTGTAACGTTAATATCAGGGCGTACTGAACACAGATATCACAAACACTAAAGCAAGTCATCTTATAATATCCTGTATACGGGGTCCCATAGGTTACAGTAGCAAAACACTCAAGAAATTTGCAAAGGAAGCATACTTCTGTATAGTGCACAACAGGCGCGCCGGAAGCAGTTTTGGATTGGGGGGGGGGGGCAAACATTGGAGGGGGCTCAAGATTAGACCATGCATATGTTACACAATATACACATACACACACACACACACACACACACACATCTATTATATATATATATATATATATATATATATATATATATATATTATTATATGTAAAGTGGCGTACGGAGGGTCGAAACATGGGGGGAACCATAAAGTAATTTTGACGGTCTGTATGCTTGTGCGTGTGTGCGTGAGCAATAATGGGACTACAATACATTACGGAATGTGATACATTCAACAACGCAGTCATTGAGGAACATTGTAAGTTTTCCTTACATGGATTATGGAATGATGGTGTGAAACGATCGACAAATTAGATACTGTCAGCAACATAAGGTGAATGGCATAACAATAAAATGCGAGCGAGCGAAGCGAGCGAGCTTGAAAATTTTGATATTCTACAGTTCCAAAACTGGAGTTTTAATTGTAGCTATATACATATTTCGCTTTGAAATAAATGGGGGCGCATCGGGCGCAACTGCTGGCAATTATTAGCAGCAACACTAGGAGAATGGCATAACGATTCAATGCGAGCGAGCGAAGCGAGCAAGCTTGAAAATTTTGACATTCTACAGTCCCAAAACTGGGGTTTGTAGCTTTATCTTTCACTTTGGAAATAAATGGGGTGGCGCATCGGGCGCAACTGCTGGCAATTACTGGCAGCAACATTAGGAGAATGGCATAACGATTCAATGCAAGCGAGCAAAGCGAGCGAGCTTGAGAATTTTGACATTTTACAGTCCCAAAACTCCCGTTTGTAGCTATATCTTTCGCTTTGGAAATTAAGGGGGGGGGGCATCGGACGCAACTGCTGGCAATTACTGGCAGCAACATTAGGAGAGTGGCATAACGATTCAATGCGAGCGAGCGAAGCGAGCGAGCTTGAAAATTTTGACATTTTACAGTCCCCAAACTCCCGTTTGTAGCTATATTTATCTTTCGCTTTGGAAATTAAGGGGTGGGGGCATCGGGCGCAACTACTGGCAATTACTGTCAGCAACACTAGGAGAATGGCATAACGATTCAATGTGAGCGAGCGAAGCGAGCGAGCTTGAAAATTTTGACATTCTAGAGTCCAACAACTGCCGTCGTAGCTATATTTTTCGCTTTAGAAATTAAGGGGGAGGCGCACCGGGCTCAACTGCTGGATGCGAGCGAGCGAAGCGAGCGAGCTTGAAAATTTTGACATTTTACAGTCCAAAAGCTGCCGTTTGTAGCTTTATTTTTTCCCTTTTATTCATATAGATCTACATATTTATTTTATTTTCTTTGTTTATTCATTTATTTTTATTATCATTATTTCTATTTGTTTATTTTTTTTTTTTTTGGGGGGGGGGGGCTTTTTGGGGGGGCAAAAATGCGTTTTGCCCCCCCCCCACTTTTTGGATTGGGGGGGGGGGGGGCGGCCGCCCCCCCTGCCCCCCCCCCCCCCCCCCACTTCCGGCGCCTATGGTGCACAACCAAGATGACCATATATTACGAAAACCAGAAATTTCATCTTGTACTGGGCCCAGGTTACAGTAGCCATAAAGTGCCCCTCCCCCACATAATTATTATGACATCATTTAGCTGAAAAGAGTCATAGTTGTTTTTCTTTTACAATCGAAGTAGGCCTTAGTTTACATCATAGATACCCAAAACATCAAAGCCAGTTAGGTTTTCCCAGCCAATTTTGCACTTTTGTTGGTTCATTAATTTTGATAGAAGGTTCGAATTCGTAAAATGGGTATTCAAATTGGCTGGTACCCTACGTTCATTCAAATTCGCCTTGACTTGCCGAAAAGTGTATTTCAGTCATTAAATTTCGCGAAAGACAGTAAAATTCCAAACGTGTTCATTCAAATTCAAATCATGCTCTTTCTTTGTTTCAGATCTTTTTAATATGTGTTTCTATGTGTGTTTTCGTTTCATCTATGAATTACTGTTATAAAGCAGTAAAAGTGTCATATTTCTTATCTAGTATAACTGGATTTGGTTGTTCTGTAACCAGACTGGTAACGCTCCTTCTCTTTCATATACATGTCATTATAGGCATATACGTGTACCAGTAATGCAGCCTAACTTCATTTTTTATAGTCATGACAGCACAATATATACAGACGTATATCTCTAGAAGACATAGAAAGAATTATATAAAAAAACCAACATTTGAGGATCATAACCTTGACTTCTTGTAACTGGCCGACCGCTCGGAATAAAGCGCTCGTAACGGCCAGATAATTTGTGGCTTCTTACTTCTTTGGATTCAAAAGGCACGTTAAAAAATGGTGTCAAAGTCTCTTAAACGAATTATACGAAAACATGAAATGCTATGATGCTTACAAAACAATAACTACGACGAAAGAAAATAAGGAAAGAGGCCAAGCATGAACATATCTGTTTAATTGACTGCAGAACATGTTAAATTAGATGGCCAGAAATCAATTTGAATGAACGAGCGCAGCATGTAATCACGTGACTATCATTATGAATTTATGAATGAACGGATAGTGGAATGGTACTTGTATTATATGGATTTCAGTTGAAAAGTGTTATTTAGAATAAGGTTAGAGGTAATGTGAATGTTTCAAAATAAATTTGAATGAAGAGATTAATATGACATTGAACTACCATGTCATCTAGGCGAAGTTTTTGCTAAATTTAATTCAACATTAAAGAATTCGATTAAAAGAGGTGCGATATTGGCCCGGATGCAGGGCCCTTGACAGGTATAGCCCCAAGGTATTCCCACCCCATATGAATTAATTGTTTTTAGGTGAAAACAGGGCTTACTTCGTTCCTTCGGGTGTTCGCGTTCGCGTCGGGTGTTCGCGTTACCCGACATTTCGTAGATTAGGTGTCCTAATATACGAAGGGTCGGGTGAGGAGGGTAAAATAATCACAATTTAATATAGAATAATCCTTGACATAAGGCTGATCGTTCAACGCGGCTATACGTAAAAAGTGTCATTCAAGTGACGAAGTATCGGGTGAATCAGGGACGGCGAAACCAGTGAATAATCAAAGCAAAAGACATTAAAAAGGCCACAAAATAGCACAAAAATGGCAATAACAAATAAAAGAATATAAAATATCCTCAGAAACATAATACTATATGGCTAAATAAAACAATAGCATTACAGGATGGAGAATATGAATATTCAAACTTCCGATCAAAACAGCGAATCTAAAGCATTAAAATAATAAAGAGTTTTATTGCAAAACGCGCGCTAACTCCATTCTTGTTAATTTGATTGATTGATTGATTGATTGATTGACTGATTATTGTCCACTCTGGAAATTCTTTGTACATCGGATATCACAGCAAAATAAACATTAAATACATCACAGGTATACACCACAGATATATCATAGAATACGAATGAAACTAACTCATACTAACATGCAATATATAGGCCATAGCATATGCAGGACTCCACACTAACTTTTATCTCTGACGGCCCGATCGATTGAATTTTTTTTTTTTTTTTTTTTTTTTGTGGCTCGAAAGTAAAATCTGGTGGCCCGAAAAAAAAATCAAGAAAAACTAAATCGGTCCTACTAAACATATAGAAAAAGAACTGAAGTGACACAGGTACCCATGGCATGTCTGAAATAAACGAATAAAAAATTCAACCATACTACCTTTATTCTGAGTTCTAAGATTTAGCAAATGGGCTTATAGATTATTATAAAAGTTGATGCCTATTATCAAGTGGTCAAAACTTACATTTGAAATGATAAAGTGGGAGCATTGCAGATATTGGTAAACATTCGACATTTTGTTTTGCCATTGTAAAGAGCCGAAAGTTGCCGTTATTCATTTCTGTTTGTAAAAGCAATCATCCAACATTTACTTGTATTTTAACACCTTACGGCAGCCGAATGCTGTACCGTTAATCATTTCAAATGTAAAAGCAAATAACTGAAATTTCATTTTAGCATCATACGGAGCTGAATGTTATCCTTATTCATTCCCGAACGTGAACGCAAATAGGGCCTATCCACTTTTTATTTTAGCATCTAACTGAGTCGATTGATACCGTTGGTTATTTCCAAATGTAAAAGCAACATTTTGTTATTTATTTTAACATCGTCCGGAGCAGAACATTACCGTTATTCATTTCCAAATTTAAGAGCAAACATCCAACATTTGTTTTATTATCGTACGGAGCCGAATGTTATTGCTGTCCACTTCCGAAAGTGAATTGAATCATCTGACGATTATTTTAGCATCGCACGAAACCGAATGTTACTGTTTTTCATTTTTGAACGTCAAGGCAGACATCAGACTTTTATTTTACCATCAAACGCCGCTGAATGTTAGGGGAGACCGGGTCTAGTTGTTACACGGGCAAGTTGTTACACTGTCATTTTCTCTATTATGATCAAAAGAGGGCGTTACAAAAGTAATATCAAATCAAAACGTATAGCCAACGATCTCTGCATGCGAAATCTGGCGTTGCCTGGACGTCACATGTAGAAGGTAGATCCAAAAAACACCTTTTTACCTCTCCGAGTAAAATTTTGAAAAATTCGATTTTTCTTTATTACACCAAATCCATTCTTCTCCAGTAAGTGATGAGTATGTGGTTGAAAGAAGCGTGTTTTGGCTGTCTTTTGGTGAAAGTAGCAACACGCGATGTTTGATTGTTTATTGGCCACACGTGTGAAAAGTTTTTGAAAACGCACTGGGTCAAGTTGTTACAACAACTTGACCCGTCTGGAGAATCGAGTGGTGTAACAACTTACCCCAATGCACTTTCAATTGAATTTATGGTTATATATATACACACACACACACGCACACACACACATGCACACACACACACACACCCACACACACCCAACACACTCATACACCCCAGCATAGGCTAACATGCACACCCAGACAGGTTAATATTAAGAATTACCTAACACGTCAGATCTGCATTTTAATACCCGATTTGAGTTGACTTTCTACGGTGTAACAAAGTACCCCATGTGCTGTAACAACTTACCCCAACATCGGGGAAAGTTGTTACAAAATTTTGTGTTTATTGATTACGTAATATCTTGTTTATATTATCTGGACTTCCAAAGTTTGTACTGTTTTTAATTAAAGGAGGAAATAAGGTATCCTCAAAGCAAAAATGAAGCCGATTCCTCTATTCGTTTTTTGTACAGACCTAAAAATGTGAAAATTGTAACAACTAGACCCGGTCTCCCCTACTGTTATTTCGAAATGTAATAGCAAATACCCGACATTTATTTTAGCATTGTATGGAGAAGAATGTTACTGCTATTCCGAATAAAACGTCAAAGCAAACATTCGACATTCATTTCAGCATCTTCCGGAGCCGAATGTTGTCCTTATACATTTTCAAGCGCAAAATCAAATATCTGACATTAATTTTAGCACCCTACGAAGCTGAATCTTACCGTTATTCATTTCTAAAAGTACAAGCAAACATCCGACATTAATTTTATTTTAGTATCATACGGAGTGGAATATTACCGTTATTCATTTCCAAAATAGAAGCAAGCATGTGATATTTATTTTGGCATCTTACGGAGCCGATTGTTACCGCTGTCCATTTCCAAAAGTAAAAGGCAAACATCCGACTTTTTTTTTTTTTTTTGTGGCTCGATCGGGACACCGGTAACTAAATTCTGATCATATCTGAAAAGAATTCCATCTTTTCAGCCAAACAACACAAGCATTCGTAGTGATCTGAAAGAATGTCTCCATAAATGATACTATGTGGTTTTGTACAATAAAGGACGTTTATCCTGAAATAGGTCCCCACTCCATTCACCGCCATTCAGTTACACGTATATAATTTGTATTTCGTCATTGTGCAGCCGGTGACTGCTATCAACCTCCATAGACTTTGCACATGGTAGACACTCGCACCTGTGCTAGAGGGGGACCGATATCACGATTCAGCCCGATAAAGTCCATGGAGGTGGTATGAGCAGGGAGGTGAGGGACACCTCCCTGGTATGAGCTAGCTGTCACCAGCAGTGAAGAAATGTGTGGAGACAGAAACCACGATAATGCCGATAACAATGTTGTCAAGACTTTCAGATAGAACAGGAAGGACCAGATCGTTGTAATCCACGAGTCGAGACGATTAAAACTTTCGCCGCACATAATATTGTACAATATGAATGACCGTCCATTGAAACCTGCATTATCACTCTATCGCACGCGAGCGTATCGCTTTGCCATAGTTATGCACGGCGAGCATTATGTGCTGCTAGCCTTGTATACAAACGCTCGTGATAATTTTTTCAGAGTAAAATGTAGGAATACAATCGCGTATTCGGAGATAAAACACGCGATCGTTCGTAAATTTGCACTGGCTTTTTCTCGAAGATTCGGGTAAGATGCACCCGATACTTCGTAAATAATAGGGGTCTAATTCTCAAATGCTCCACCCGACCCTTCGTATATTAGGGCATATAATCTACGAAAGGTCGTGTATCGCGACCACCCGACCCGAACGCGATCACCCGATGAAACGAAGTAAGCCTGAAAACAGTCATGTATGCCTATTTTCCTTGGCAGTGGAATTAACAGCTGAGATACGTAAAACACAAACCCATCCAGTTAAGGGGCCCCCAGCCAGTAGCTGGAAAGTGCTCCCGTATTATCATATTCAAAGTGAAAAAAATCATTGCTATAATTTCTTTTGCAATGGAAGTAGTACTCAAGGAGGTATCAAAAACACCGAAACCAGTTATATAGCTGTACGGGGCCCCACGGAGTGTTTCTAAAGTGTCCCCACATGTAATTCCACTATCAAGATCTGCATCCCGATCTATTCAATCTGTCAGATCGGGAGAGAGCGGCAAAAGTGTACGGGGACCGGGAGCATCGTAGCAGCAGCGTTTGGGTGATGGGGTTGGGTCTGGCAATTTTACAGATCGGGAAGAAATTTTGAACTGGTTCAAAATTTCTTCCTCATCTCCCCATCAAGATTGACCTATTTTGAATCGTAGCTCAAACGGGGAGAGAGCAGTGACAGTGTAAATACCGCAGGATGAGCGTAACAATTCCAGGTTTTTCTGACCGTAGTAACAGCGGCACAAGAACGGGAAATATAGTCTAAACTAGACACCGACGACATGGTCCCGCTGCTACGCCGCTTTCTTGATCAAAGCACGACCTTCCCGCTTTAACGACGCTCTCACTAAGTTCTCTACTCTCGTATAAAATCAAGGCTTGTTCCTACGACGCTTCATTCCTGCTTCGATAACGCTGTTGGCCGCTTTAGCTACGCTGTTCCTACGCTTTCCCAGACTCAATTATGCACGTCTTCCGCTCTCGCCGCTCTAAAAGCGAACGTAGCCGATACGCTGGAGAATGTTTGCCAGAACAGCAAAACTGATGATGATGAGGAGGGCGCGTTGTCGTTGTCGCGAAAATGAAGACGAAGGAGCACATATTTAAGAAGAAGAGATGCAAACAATAAAGAGAATAAAGCAAAACACTTTGGAGCTACTGACGGGACCCTGTGCAGGATAAGATATCTGACTTTGGTATTTTGATATCCGATGGATTCTACTTCCATTGCAAAAGAAATTAGCCGTGACCCTTTTCGGCTGAATGAAACCAATATATATATATATGTGTGTGTGTGTGTGTGTAGGGGGCACTTTGGGGCTACTGTCTGGGGCCCCGTACAGGATAACATAAGTGGCTTTAGTGCTTTGGATATCTCTGATGAGTACTACTTCCGATTGCAAAGAAAGTAGCCGTGACCCTTTTCAGCTGAATAAAATCAATGTGTGTGTGTGTGTGTGTGGGGGGGGGGGGGGGAGGGGGAGGGGGTAACGGGACAATTTGGGGCTACTGTCTGGGGCTACTGTCTGGGGCCCCATGCAGGATAAAATAACTGGCTTTGGTATTTTGGATTTCTCTGATGGGTACTAATTCCATTGCAAAAGAAATTAGCCGTGACCCTTTTTCAGCTGAATGAAACTATTGTGTGAGTATGTGTGTTGGGAGGGGGGGGGGGGCACTTTGGGGCTACTGTCTGGGGCCCCGTACAGGACAAAATAACTGGCTTTGGTGTTTTGTATGTCTCTGATGGGTACTACTTCCATTGCAAATGGAATTAGCCGTTACTCTTATCAGCTGAATAAAGTGAATGTGTGTGTAAAAGAATCACTGCTATAATTTCTTTTGCAATGGAAGTAGTACTCAAGGAGGTATCAAAAACACCGAAACCAGTTATATAGCTGTACGGGGCCCCACGGAGTGTTTCTAAAGTGTCCCCACATGTAATTCCACTATCAAGATCTGCATCCCGATCTATTCAATCTGTCAGATCGGGAGAGAGCGGCAAAAGTGTACGGGGACCGGGAGCATCGTAGCAGCAGCGTTTGGGTGATGGGGTTAGATCTGGCAATTTTACAGATCGGGAAGAAATTTTGAACTGGTTCAAAATTTCTTCCTCATCTCCCCATCAAGATTGACCTATTTTGAATCGTAGCTCAAACGGGGAGAGAGCAGTGACAGTGTAAATACCGCGGGATGAGCGTAACAATTCCAGGTTTTTCTGACCGTAGTAACAGCGGCACAAGAACGGGAAATATAGTCTAAACTAGACACCGACGACATGGTCCCGCTGCTGCGCCGCTTTCTTGATCAAAGCACGACCTTCCCGCTTTAACGACGCTCTCACTAAGTTCTCTACTCTCGTATAAAATCAAGGCCTGTTCCTACGACGCTTCATTCCTGCTTCGATAACGCTGGTAGCCGCTTTAGCTACGCTGTTCCTACGCTTTCCCAGACTCAATTATGCACGTCTTCCGCTCTCGCCGCTCTAAAATCGAACGTAGCCGATACGCTGGAAATGTTTGCCAGAACAGCAAAACTGATGATGGTGAGGAGGACGCGTTGTCGTTGTCGCGAAAATGAAGACGAAGGAGCGCATATTTAAGAAGAAGAGATGCAAACAATAAAGAGAATAAAGCAAAACACTTTGGAGCTACTGACGGGACCCTGTGCAGGATAAGATATCTGACTTTGGTATTTCGATATCCGATGGATACTACTTCCATTGCAAAAGAAATTAGCCGTGACCCTTTTCGGCTGAATGAAACCAATATATATATATATATATATATATATATATATATATATATATATATATATATGTGTGTGTGTGTGTGTGTGTGTGTGTGTGTAGGGGGCACTTTGGGGCTACTGTCTGGGGCCCCGTACAGGATGAAATAACTGGCTTCAGTGCTTTGGATATCTCTGATGAGTACTACTTCCGATTGCAAAAGCAAGTAGCCGTGACCCTTTTCAGCTGAATAAAATCAATGTGTGTGTGTGTGGGGGGGGGGGGGGGGGGGAGGGGGTAAGGGGGCAATTTGGGGCTACTGTCTGGGGCTACTGTCTGGGGCCCCATGCAGGATGAAATAACTGGCTTTGGTATTTTGGATTTCTCTGATGGGTACTAATTCCATTGCAAAAGAAATTAGCCGTGACCCTTTTTCAGCTGAATGAAACTATTGTGTGAGTATGTGTGTTGGGGGGGGGGGCACTTTGGGGCTACTGTCTAGGGCCCCGTACAGGACAAAATAAATGGCTTTGGTGTTTTGTAAGTCTCTGATGGGTACTACTTCCATTGCAAATGAAATTAGCCGTTACTCTTATCAGCTGAATAAAGTCAATGTGTGTGTGTGTGTGTGTGTGTGTGTGTGTTTGTACGTAGGGCTTATAGGGGGTGGGGCACTTTGGGGCTACTGTCTGGGGCCCCGTGCAGGATAAAATAGCTGGCTTTGGTGTTTTGGATATCTCTGATTGGTACTCCTTCCATTGCAAAAGAAATTAGCCCTGCATCTTTTTAATTGAATAAAATCAATGTTTGTGTGTGTTTATACGTAGGCCTATGGGGGGTGGGGCCCTTTGGGGCTACTGTCTAGGGCCCCGTACATGATAAAATAGCTGGCATTGGTGTTTTGGATGTCTCTGATGGGAACTAATTCCATTGCAAAAGAAATTAGCCGTGACCCTTTTCAACTGAATAACACCATATTTCTGGGGCCCTTTGGGGCTACTGTCTGGGGCCCCGTACAGGATAAAATAGCTGGCATTGCTGTTTTCATGATAAGTACACCCAAAGGAACAATATCCACCAACTTTTGTCCGTGACCCCCTTCGGCTGAATAAATCCATTTTTCGGGGTCCCTTTTTGTGGTCCCTAGGCTTACGGTACAGGATGTGACTTTCCAGCAATTCATTTTATTGACCCTTGGCCACATCCTTACATGATGAGACCATCAAAAAGTGTGACCCTTTTCAGCTGAATAAATGCTCTGGCCCCCGGTCTATTATTCATTGAAATTAGTGGATGACAAAATATGTATAATCCACGTTCTCAGGTTTTTGTTTTCATCTAAATGTCGCGGTGTATTCCATACTTTACATATACGAATAATGAAATTATGCTAATTGTGCTAATAATGCTAGTAAAAAAGATGCCCTCGGTTGCCGAGCTGGCAACCAGGTTGAATTAGAGTTAACTCCCATTCCCACGAAATCAACAACAACAAAACTAATGATGAATATATATATATATATATATATATATATATATATATTTTTTTTTTTTTTTTATAAGGATGTTCCACCCACGATGTCCCTCTTACCGACGTGCGAAAATGAGTAGGCCACTAGGCCCACCTGGTAATAGGCCTATGGGGTGACATAAAAAATGGGTGTCATGGGCCGTCTGGATAAGTAGTGCTAATGCTGAAGAGGTTTAATGATGTGCTCTTAATACATCATAGATAATATGAATAATATATGGATATAAAAATATATATAAGATATATAAATAAATAAAAATAAATAAATAGATACTATTACTATATCAATATGGTCCTTAATTGGTTTTTACGCAACTTAGATCGGTAATGTGACATCTATTTTAGCTGTTTTCCTCACGGTTTTCATGAGCTCATTCCAGAAAAAGTCGCGATTCCTGAGATCGTCAGACCACCGCAAATAGGGCCGGTTAACGCTCATCAAAAGGCGAATGATGTACGGCGTTTTCTCGTCCTCTATATCTTCCAGGAAGATTAACAGAATTGCGTCACGCTGAGAGCGATTAATGTGTTGAAGAGCCAATCGCAATTTCGTCATGTACCATGCGTTGTTGATGGCGGCATTGGTGATTATAAACACAGATTTGTAGCTGTTGTCGATCGCAGCTGCTGCTGCGTCGAGCCGCAACATTCCGGCTGGAAGGTCATCATCGCCAACGCATAGCACCACCTCAGCCTCTCTGTCCTGGAGCTGCGGAACCAGATAGTTCACCACCCACTCTTCATCATTGTCGTGGAATATGATGTTGATGTCGTATTTGTATTCGTCGTCGTCTATGACTTCTGTGTAGCCAATGACACAGAGCTTAAGCAGAAATAACTTATAGTTGATCCACCATCGGTTGTAGTATATAAGAATTACACAAAAGATCGTGACGCCCAATGCTACAGAGATTCCTACGTACGTGAGGACCTTGGGCCCGCAGAGGAGGATGGGTTCAAAGTCGATGAACCTTCCCCCAGAGAATTCCGGCGGCGAATCACGGGAACATTTCGTACTGGTCAATAAAACCTTGTCGTAGTTTGCGTGAACCCAATTTCGAAACCACGCGTTCGTACAGCTGCAAGATAGAGAATTATATGACAAATCGATTACATCGATATTGGCAAGGAGTGATGAAAATTCATCCTCTGGAAGAACTGAAACATCTGTTCGTGCCAGAAAGAGGTGAGAGATATTTTTCAAGTTGTTTACATGCGGAGTGGGTAGAGATGATATCTGATTTCTGCTTATGTACAAAGAGGCAAGCTTGGACTGGCTCGAGAAAATGGAGGAAGACATTTCCTGTAATTTGTTGTCATCCAGACTTAAAGTTTCAAGATTCGTCAAATTATCGAAAAGATTTGGCTGAAGTGCACTTAGTGAAACGCTTCTCAAATACAATCGGCGGATATTTCTGAGATCTTTGAAGCATGATGATGGAAACCCCTCTCTGAACAAGTTCCTGCTGAGATCAAGGTTCTGTAGATTATGCATGTCCTGAAAAAGAGACACATTTCCCTCAGCATTACACAGGTCAGATACGTGCAAATTATTTCCCTGCAGTAATAATTCTTCGAGTACCGTCAGTCCTAAAAGCGATTGCTGTGGGTCCAGGCTAGTTATCCGTGATTCACTGATATCCAGAACACGCAGACTCGGTAAGTTTTCGAAAACATTTACTTTAAAAAGAGTGTTTATCAAGTTATTTTCATTGAGATGAACGCTCAACAAGTTTTTCAAGCCGGAGAAAGCATGAATGTTGATACTTTTTATGTTATTGTAGGAAAGGTACAAATGTTGAAGCTTAGGAAAGCCTATAAACGCATTTGCACGAATCTCGTTCAGGAAGTTAATTTCAAGTCGAAGTTCTAGCAATCCAGGCATCAGTACACCAGGTGCATGAGGCGTTGTCAATCTACTGATACCACATGAGGAGAGAAACAAAACGGTGGTTGCGGTCAGGTTCTTAAAGGCAAGGAAGGAAACTTCTTCCACTGTGTTAATCACCAGCGATAATCGATCCAGACGTGTCAAGTGTCTGAAAACATTGTCGGGGCCCTTACGAAAAAGTCCTGTGGTACTCCTGTGGTAATTACCACAGGACGATACCACAGGACAGTACCACAGGAAAGTACCACAGGACAGTACCACAGGACAGTACCACAGGAATTGTCCTGTGGTATTTTGGGACATACCACAGGACAGTACCACAGGAATTCCTGTGGTATTTTGGGACGTACCACAGGGCAGTACCACAGGAAAGTACCACAGGACCGGTACCACAGAACAGTACCACAGGACAGTACCACAGGAATTCCTGTGGTATTTTGGGACGTACCACAGGGCAGTACCACAGGAATTCCTGTGGTATTTTGGGACGTACCACAGGGCAGTACCACAGGAATTCCTGTGGTATTTTGGGACGTACCACAGGGCAGTACCACAGGACTATAGTACCACAGAACAGTACCACAGGAACTAGCTGTCCTGTGGTATTTTGGGACAGTACCACAGGACAGTACCACAGGTCGATCATTACCACACAGCATTACCACAGGGCAGTACCACACAGCATTTCCATGGTACCACAGGAGAGTTCCACACAGGATAGATCAAAAAAAAAAAAATCTGGGAGACTTTTAGCCACATTTCAAGGAATATTTCTGATAGGTGAGTGATGGATTTTAGGACAAACATGGCCTTACTTAATAACCTGTCCTACTCCTAACATATAACCTCAAACGAGAGTCTAATGGCCAAGTGCCAATCTAGTCCTATAATAGATCTATATAGTCATATTCTATTCCTAGGTAGCCATCGACCCTCTCAGTACATATATATATGGCCGTCTATCCGTAAAGCATTAAGGCATGGTTACTAACTCGATTATACTTTATTATCAAGATATGAAATTACACTTTCATAACAATATCTATGATATTGGGAATAACATAACATAATTAGACAATCTTTCATAAAGTTCAAAGTAAGTTCCATCATTAATACTTTGACTTTTTAAGTCATATATGTATTTTCTAAAATCTAGAGTGCTTTTTATGAATATTCATGAGCTATGTAAAAATTTGTACCACAGGAGTACCACAGGAGTACCACAGGAGTACCACAGAAGTCCATATGAAATTTCTCATGCTTTACATCAGCACTTTCACTAAATAGGTAATACTGTAGGAGCATAGGACAGGATAAGTAATGGCAAATCAATTATAATAATTCACAGCATAACTCATCTATCAATTAATTGAGGAATATTAATATGTGCTTTTTTGTTTGTATTTTTGTTATAAATTTCAGTTGATTCTGCCTTACAATTTTCCTGTGTGGTACTCCTGTGTGGTACTGCTGTTTGATATTCTCCTGATGTGATAGTCCTCTGGTATAAAATGTTAAGAAAAAAAAAAGAATATCCTGTAGCATTTTTCTGTGGTACTTACGAATTTAATTTGCTGTGTGGTACTTCTGTGTGGAAGAGCACCATATTATGATTTTCCTGTGGGATTTTGGACAGTTCCTGTGGTACTCACCTGTGGTATACATCGAAAATTACCACAGGAATTCCTGTCGTACTGTCCTGTGGTACGTCCCTAAATTCCACAGGACAATTCGTGTGGTACTGTCCTGTGGTACGTCCCAAAATACCACAGGACAAGTCATGTGGTACTGTCCTGTGGTACTATCCTGTGGTACTTTCCTGTGGTATTGTCCTGTGGTACTGCCCTGTGGTACTGCCCTGTGGTACTGTCCTGTGGTACATCCCAAAATACCACAGGACAAGTCGTGTGGTACTGTCCTGTGGTACTATATCCTGTGGTACTGTCCTGTGGTACGTCCCAAAATACCACAGGACAAGTCGTGTGGTACTGTACTGTGGTACTATCCTGTGGTACTGTCCTGTGGTACTGCCCTGTGGTACGTCCCAAAATACCACAGGACAAGTCGTGTGGTACTGTCCTGTGGTATTATCCTGTGGTACTTTCCTGTGGTACTGTCCTGTGGTACTGCCCTGTGGTATTGTCCTGTGGTACTGCCCTGTGGTACTGTCCTGTGGTACGTCCCAAAATACCACAGGACAAGTCGTGAGGTACTGTCCTGTGGTAATATCCTGTGGTACTGTCCTGTGGTACTGTCCTGTGGTATGTCCCAAAATACCACAGGACAATTCCTGTGGTACTGTCCTGTGGTATGTCCCAAAATACCACAGGACAAGTCGTGTGGTACTGTCCTGTGGTACTTTCCTGTGGTACTGCCCTGTGGTACTTTCCTGTGGTACTGCCCTGTGGTACTGTCCTGTGGTACGTCCCAAAATACCACAGGACGAGTCGTGTGGTACTGTCCTGTGGTACTATCCTGTGGTACTTTCCTGTGGTACTGTCCTGTGGTACTGCCCTGTGGTACGTCCCAAAATACCACAGGACAAGTCGTGTGGTACTGTCCTGTGGTACTTTCCTGTGATACTGTCCTGTGGTACTGCCCTGTGGTACTGTCCTGTGGTACGTCCCAAAATACCACAGGACAAGTCGTGAGGTACTGTCCTGAGGTACTATCCTGTGGTACTGTCCTGTGGTACGTCCCAAAATACCACAGGACAATTCCTGTGGTACTGTCCTGTGGTACTATCCTGTGGTACTTTCCTGTGGTACTGTCCTGTGGAACTGCCCTGTGGTACTGTCCTGTGGTACGTCCTAAAATACCACAGAACAAGTCGTGTGGTACTGTCCTGTGGTACTATCCTGTGGTACTTTCCTGTTGTACTCTCCTGTGGTACGTCCCAAAATACCACAGGACAATTCATGTGGTACTGTTGTGTGGTATACATCCCAAAATACCACAGGACAATTTGTGTGTATACTGTCTTGTGGTACTGTCCTGTGGAACTTTCCTGTGGTAATGTCCTGTGGTACTGCCCTGTGGTACATCCCAGAGTACCACACGATCCTGTGACACAGTACCACACAGTTCCTGTGTTAACATATATTTGTGTGGTACATTGTGTGGTACCAGCCAGTACCACAGGGAGTACCACATGAGCATGTAAAACAGTACCACACAGTTCCTGTGGTAACATTTATTTATGTGGTACATTGTGTGGTACTGACAAGTACTACAGGGAGTACCCTACAAGCCTGTGGTACAGTACCACACAGTTCCTGTGGTAACATTACAAGTGTGTGGTACATTGTGTGGTACCGACAAGTACCACAGGGAGTACCACAGGACTTTTTTGTTAGGGGGAGAGTGGTAAAATTGTTCTCAGTGAGGTACAATTTGGCCACTGAAGTGTTTTTTAACGGCGCAAAGAGGTCTTCCGTGAAATCGACGAGTTTTGTCTTATGAAAACTGATAAAAGTGATTTGCGACGAATAAGCTACGGCCTCAATCACTTGCTTGGCTCCACTAATAAGTAATGGGTTGCGACTGAATGATACACCACGGATATGTGTTTCATGGAAACTTGCTCTCTCTACTCGTGTCACTTTGTTGTTACCAAAGTCCATCAAGGTACACTGGTTTGGACTTTGGAGTTCTCTCAGGTCACCCTCTTTGATGCACGTTATAGAGTTGTCGGTTACATCCAGCAAAGTGATATTACTCTCGCTAGACAGTTTTACATTAAACTTTGCCGAGCTGATATTATTTTGTCCAAAATCTAAAAAAGTTATAAAGTGATGTTTCCGTAGATCGATATACGGTATCGATGGAAAAAGATTTCTCCGCAGATAGAGGTCAGTCAGGAGGAGGTTGTTACTAAACAAATGTTCTGGCAAATAGTTAAGACGATTATCAAGTAGATTGATCGTCTTTAGTCTAATCATGTCGATGAATGCTCCAGATTGAATGTTTCTAATCATATTTGCTCTCAGCGATAAGAACACAACATCCGAGAGTCCCCGCAGGGAACCATTGCGGATTTCCACCAACATGTTGTAGGACAGCGAAAGGTGGAAAACATCTCCGGGAATATCGGTTGGGATGTCTATGAAACCACGATGAGAGCAATTCATTTGACGTGATGCGACTTGATAATTACATTCTTTGGAGGATGCGGTACCGGCGTTGAACATAGCGGCTCTGTGCGTGGTATGACCAAGTCCTTTCGACAAAAGTGCAAGGAGGAACGATATCACACAGGTGGTTCTCATGGCTGCAGATTGGGACTTCGTTTCTTCAAACTTTTCAATTGGTGATGACGATGGTAGGTAGTGGTTTAAATGCTCTGTAAGAAATAGACATGCGACATCGTTATGAAAATCATCTCCGAAGGATCAAGATCGAAAGTGGGTATTTTGAGTCATGCCTATATATTTCATGCCTATATTATTCCACTTCTATCAGCCTTACCAAATGCTGCGTGATATCCAACAAAGTGTCGATATTGAGAGCACTCTTGTGTCTTTGAATAAAAAAAAGGTAAAATATCAATAATCAACTTCACGCCTTTCCAACCAGCCAATTTACCATGTTTGTCCTTTTTTCCATGTGAATTTGCTTTTTGAATAAGGAGGCTCTGATGAGGGGTCAACACGTCAATATATAACTCCCCCCCCAAAAAAAAATAATAATAATAACAACCATATTCATCCGGGTGCTAAAGTCAGATTTTGGCCTGACCTTGGTTTACCGGTCGCCCGATGTATTTGATGGTATTACCCTATTTCGAAGGTGCTGAACATTGCTGTATCCGAATCTGGATAATTCAGCTCTTGCATTCATGATGGTTTGAAGATATTCAAGATGGGATGTATGTGAAATAATATACTAAAAGTCCTCATAAATCCTCTTTGAGGGTTTTCTGCAATCCAAGGTGGCGTCCAAAATGACCAACATTCCTGCTTTTCTTATAACGTTGCAGGTAGGTTTCACCTATACACACTTTAATTGTCGAAACATACGTTTTGAGATAGAAGGAGCCAAATGAAATACACTACTTATTCAGATATTTTGAACACACAAGAAATGATAAAAAGCGTTTAAAATCTTTAAGACAGGGCACCAGTAACATCAGTCTACCTTTTGATTTCACCACTAATTTGTATGACCATCACAAAAAAAATTGATCCTCGTGATCAAAAAGGGTTGTATCGTATGGTCATCACCAAATGCATCAAACCAGATCCTGCCACGTCATGATTCCCCCATTCAACTTGCAGAGTCTTTTCGTAGATTCTTCGACGAGAAAATCAAACGCATCCGGCAGAATCTAGATACTTCAGTCTACGAGGACCTGTCTGTTCCAGTCAGAGAGCATTGCTCATCTAGTCTGAGTGAGTTTCAAATGGTGGCAGAGTATGAAATAGTCAAAATCATCAAACAAGATCCAATGCTTATTGTGATTTGGACCCAATACCCACTGCTCTTCTTAAAAATGTGATGTACTGTCTCACCCCAGTTCTTGCTGAAAGTTTAAATACCAGCTTACAAAACGGTATTGTGCCAACATGCTTGTAACATGCAATTATTCATCCCAGACTAAAAAAGGATGATCTCCCCCATGATGATATATCAAGCTACCGGCCTATAGCGAATCTCAGTTACGTTGGAAAATTAGTCGAGAGAGCTGCTGCCAGACAGATCAGGGAGTATTTGAATGAGCATAATCTCCTTCCTCGCGCCCAGTCGGCTTATCGTGAACATTTTAGTGTGGAGACAGCTCTTCTGAAGGTCCAGATCTCCTTCTGGCTTTAGATGCTCGTCAAGAAACGGTGCTGGTGTTGCTGGATTCCAGCGCAGCGTTCGATACGATTGACCACGATCTTCTGCTTGAGAGAATGGAATGCTACTTTGGAATTCGCGGAACTGTTCTTCAATGGTTCTGCTCCTATTTGAGGAACAGAACGCATACAGTTTAGATAGAAAGATGCCTTTTCGGAAGCCTGCAGTGATAAACTATAGGGGTTCCTCAAGGATCCGTCATCGGGCCCCTTTCCTTTACGATGTATACAGCACCAATAAACGGCATCATAAGAGCTCATGATGTGAATGTAATGCTCTATGCAGATGATACACAAATGTACATAATGTTTAAGAACACCGAGCGTGAAGAGTCGTTGGAAAGATTAAACGCCTGTATAGCTGATGTCAGAGCTTGGGCAATGAGGAACAAGCTGTCTCTGAATGATGCCAAAACGGAAGTGATTAATTTCACATCAAAGTTTTGTTCTCAGTCCAACCTTTTGCATGTTTGTGTTGGGGATAGTCAAATCAATCCTGTGCCTCATGCTAGCAATTTGGGGGTCGTCTTTGATCAGCACATCAGTATGAAGGAACATATAAAAACTGTCGGCAAATCGGCTATGGCAGCAATCAGATGCATCAGTCAAGTCAGAGGTTTCATTACAAATAAAGCTACACTCATTCTGGTTCATGCATTTGTCACCAGCCGGATAGACTCCCGCAACAGCTTGCTGTATGGCCTTCCTTCTACCGACATCCACCGCAGATGCTGCAGAACATCGCAGCCAGGCTTGTCACACGAACTCCTCGTCAACAAAGTATAACACATACCCTCAAAAAATTACACTGGCTACCTGTTGACAAACGCATAATGTTGAAACTCATATTGCTGACCTACAAGGCACAACATAGTTCTTCCCCAACATGTCTGGCAGATTTGCTCAAGCGGTATCACCCTCCTCGCAACCTTCGCTCAAGCACCCAAGCGCTTCTTCACACACCCAGAACCAACACGTCATATTTCGGGGGCAGATCTTTTGCAGTTGCTGGACCTAATCTTTGGAACAATCTCCCACAAAACATTCGACGGGCACCCAGTTTTGCAAATTTCAAATCCAGTCTGAAAACTCACCTTTTTCGTCTTCCTTGATTAAGATAAACATTCAGTACCCCTTTTGTTATTTATTGTATTTATTATGTTGATTGTTATATTTGTTAGTCATTTGTTTGTATGTTGTATCTTTGCCTTTATTGTACAGCGCATAGAGAAGCATGTGCTTATTATGCGCTTTATAAATGTATTATTATCATTATTATTATTATTATTATTATTATTATTATTATTATGTTGTATCATATTTCGGTATGTTGTTCATTCTTATTCGGTTTCTGTATTATTTTTACTTGATATTATTGTTTGCAAGCACGTATCATTGTCGCAACTTTTGTATCTGACGCAGCTAGGGCTCCCTTGTGAAACAGGCTTGTACGGTTACGAATGGGAATACCCTGCTTTGAAATAAGACATGAATAACTTACTGACTAACTGAATGAATAGATAGATAGATAGACAAATAAATAAATAAACAAATTAATTAATTAATTAATTAATTCATAATTCATATCAAGATCAATGGCTCACTGATTCGCGGGTCAGTTTTCATCAGTTGTCTCTTATAAATAATTCATGTGAATGTTTATCAAGGGATAATTAATTAGACATCGTTATGTACTCTTGATTCTTCTCTACTCTACCGCCGTTTCCGGGCAACACAATTTTGACAGGAGACCGCTTGTGCTTACCTGTGATGGTGAACACATCAACACTCGATTACATCTCTCCTTTGTACTCTTCAGATTTCCATAAAGTCTCCTTTTATAAGAAGGGTTATCCATTCGTATTGACACAGTCGTAAACAATAGTAATGAAATATGATGTGGTGCACAAAACGTCAGACAGGTTTCATATTTCTTCCGCTAACTTGGAAATATGTTAATATGTTCCTATCAGACAAAGCACATTAGCCTAACTGGCCGATTTGTGTGAAAGCTATACAATTTCCTCCACGTCCGATTATGTAGGAACATTATGTGACCAATTATAGCAGCAGAAAACCCATCAGCCTTTTCATGAAACTTCCAGCCTAGTCTAATTTGCAAAGATTTCTTCGCTTGCAACATCAGATAGAAGTGAGCTTTAATCGATTTTGCGTTATCATTTCAGTTATAAAATCGTAACGACAAGAGTAATTCACACAATGATTTTCAGACATACATTAGTACAACATCCACATATTGAAGCGAGGATCTGACAAGGATCATATAGTAATATGTAGGAAATGCAAGGACAATGTAGTATAAAAAGCAAGAAATTAATGCTCTTCGAACGTAGACTACCTTGACGAAAGAAATGTTTTCTTTGCGGGCATTACTTCCGCTTTCATAATCCAAACGCACCATGGAGAAAACATCGTTCGTAACCTTAGACAGAGATGAGGAACTAACATATCCCAGGGTGTTTCTGAAAATCGTCCAAAAGGAAATCTTGAGGAAACGTCTAAATCCTTGGACAAGGCGTCTTTCACATACGACCTCCCCGTTGTACTTTCTCAAAAATCTGTCTGTTTACCGGCGTAAATCCGTGCCAAGGAGCGGGAGGAAGATCGCCTATAGTCACCACATACAATCGATCACATACGATTACAAGCCAACAACAGGACCGCGCAAAGGGGGAAGGGGGGAGTGAGGGGGGGGGGGGGGGGCTGCCTCCACCTTTTTTTTTCAGAAGATACAGGGAGTGAATGTTTGCATTTCCCACTTTTTTGTGTGCATGAAATGATATTATAATGTTGGAGGGAAGTGGCAGCAAAAAAAAATTATGAAGTTTTTTTTTTCTTTTTTGTTTGTAAGACGACCTTCCGCGGAAAATTGCATCCAAACAACATGAAAACTGTTTTGTTGTTGGTTCCGTTTTGTTTTGTTTTACTTTTTTTGCTTGACAGACGATTTTGACACCCCCTCCCGCCCCCTTTCAAAAATGTAGCGTCACCCTCTATAGTGCCCTCGATGTATAGGCCTACACGTACGAAAATGAAATGAAAGGAAATAAATAAAATGGTGAAATGGATATCCATTTTCTGTGTATGTATTAATGGAGTATTATTTCCTATATCTATTGCATTTCTCAATTTCCTTGAATTAAGCCAATTAAAGCACTCATCCCCAGGGGTGTCCTTCCGTTTTAATGACGGGGGTGGGGCAAAAAAAATATGTGCGAGAGAGCGGAGGAACCTGTTCAATGCAGTGTTCTTGAGTTTTCACCAGTATTACTGTTGATAATGATAATAATGATAATGATAATGATAATGGTAATAATGACAATAATGATAATAACAATATACCAACAATGACAAAACCAGCAGATGAAGTTTGGGCACCGAACTAAGCAGATACTTGCAATTTATAGACTAACCTCTTTTAGATAGTCGAATAATAATAAATTTAGAGTGACTATTCAAATGGATTGAGCTGCTACAACCGAGAGCGAAATAAGAAAACAGCCGAGTCTTGACAAGTCTATTTAACATTGCTAATTTAAGATATTGAACTTTCTATTTTCTTTTAGTCTGATTCTAAAGAAGCCTTCAAAAGTCGACTTGGAAAAAAAATCGTTCCCTAAGTTGAGGTGTCCGTTATCATCCTAAAAAGTGAAGTGTTGTCTCTTCCAAGGTTCCTTAGTTGTATCAGATAGTGCTAGCCCTGAATATTAAAATCCATGTGTAGCTAAGTAATCTAAACAAACTCTTGCCTTTGTCGAACATGTATCGATAGATATCGTAGATTACGTAGTACATATACTGTTCATGCACAGTCTTGACATGCATATATCATACGTGTATATGCAAGGATGACGTTGGGATGAGCCCATCACTTGGCAACCAAAGGCCCGCAATCAGCCATTTATGACGTGTTTCTATTTTCCTCCCAACTTTGGAAACATACAAACCGACGACAATGGGATGACGAGTGCTATAATAGTGCATACGTACTGATTTTAAGTGGCAGTTTCAATTCTAGCTGCCCGAAGCTATAAACAATAAGCACTTCATGTGAAGGAGATCCCAGTAAAATCTCAAGTTGTTGGCGCAAAATTTGTTTTGTTTTGTTTTGTTTTTTGCTATGCATTATGGTCTTGGATAATTTGAGCAAAACGATACTATAAAACAAAAAGGAACACACCCAGAATTGCAAAAAAAAAAAAACAAAAAAAACACACACCACAAAACCCAATAGTTTTTCCATTTTGATGGCTCAACTCGTACTTCAACCATTATTATTACTTGACTGTAGCTACCGTATGGTGGGCCTTAGTAAAGTATGGAACATCCAGTAATTTTTCCATCACATGACTACCTCTACTCCGTTCAGCCAAGCACACAAGCTTTAGTAAAGTATGGAACATCCAGTAATTTTTCCATCACACGACTACCTCTACTCCGTTCAGCCAAGCACACAAGCTTTGTGCAAAATAAAAAGATAAAAAAAGTTTAAAAAAATTTGTTCGTAGTCTTTCGCATCCTGCCTTCACCTACATCGTACATACAATCTGGAGCTTAGATCTGCGACGCGAACGTTCTGCTCTCTCCATGCAATGTGTTGCAAAGAAACTTCAGATCGTCGAAGACGCAGACTATACAGAATAAAATGGCGCCCCATGTTATTATTGCATCAAGCATTGCTTTCTGCGTCGTGAATTTGAGCGGACGCTAAAATGACCCAAACCCTACACGAAAACTCAGACGACGCAAGGTCGATTTTGATCACCGACTTTTGCGCATGCACAGAACAGTTTCTTTTTTTTTAATGAAGACCGCGTCGCGAAAATCTAAGGCTCTCTAGTGATAACTGAGCAGCCGTTAAAATTATGTTCTTATGGTCATTCATTTTACTTTGCAGTATGCCATCAGATAAAGAAACAATATTTTAAATCCCTCATATAAATAATGAATATCAATCCCAATATCACAAACTTGACGGAGTTTCTATGGGAAAGTGGAACAGTTTGTCGAAATCTAATAACGAAAAAAGCGAAATATCTCAAGTGTTTAAACAATCGCTGTGGTATTACGACGCTCTCTACTGTAAAAAAAAATGCCTGTCTATTAACTTTCTATCTGCACTTTCTTTCTTTTTTTTTTTTGGGGGGGGGGGATAAGTGATCACAAATTTGAGAATAAAATGACGCAAATTATTACTAAGGAGCAATAATTACCAAAACTATTCGTTTGTAGCTTTTATGATACTTTATTGGCGATAATGACATATTCACTGCAACTTGTCAATGGAGAACACTTTGAACACGCACGTACACCCATGTCAATGTAAGAGAAAATAATTTTGACTAAAGCTTGACTAGATGGTGACCTCGAAAAAAAAAGATGTGTTGAAGGAACGAAGGGATGAATGTGATATCCATAGCAAAGTGCAGGGGCGGATCGAATCTAGGAATTCCGTAAAGAGGAGGCGCCTTTACAAAATTAAACGGGGGGGGGGGGGAGGGGGGGGGCAGCGCACGCACCCCTCCCAATTTTTCTTTTTATTTCTTTTGTTTTAACGAAGATAAAGGGGGACGCGAGCCCACTGCGCCCCCCATCAGCCACTGAAGTGAGCTGTTCTATAACAGAGCATGCGTGTGTGTGTTTGCGTGTGCGTGTGTGTGTGTGTGTGTCTGTTTGTGTGAGGGATAGCGCTCATCATTTCGCGCACATCTACACAATACACACGTACACATACGCACCACCTGAACGCCAGCGAAGGCACCTGTTTTGTTATTACGCCGCGCTCGCCAGAGAATAGTGAACTTTCGCTACTCTTCCCCTACATTGCCATCCCTTTAAAAAGGAAATCCACTCCAATAATAAATAATTCTGAAACAAAGAACAAAATATTCCCTGCAGAACGTTCTAAACATTACAGAAATCCAAATCGAATGAGGATTAAGGAAGATATGACATCTTGAAATGATACATTTCTTCGGAAAATAGTTCTTGACAAGTCCTTATGAATATTCATGAGTGAGTTCATGTTATTGTTGGAACGTTCTGCGATAAATTATTTGCTCGTTGTTTGAGAGTTTATTCCGTAGGGATTTTTTTTTTCTTCAAGAGTTAATTTATTTTGGGGTGGATTTCCTCTTTGATAATGACACAAACTCAATACAAGTTTACTTCTGTCTGATAATGCAATGTGTAAACGGAGTATTTAGACTTCGTTAAAGTCACGTGAAAAGGTTGGATTTCCCCACTACCACCATAACACGTGTTTACTGGACCAAACAATGTCTTTGCATATCCCGACGTGGAGTAGAATATAGCCTTCACATACATATGCCCAAGTCAGGCTGTCTGCGTTGTCGGTAAAGAACATACACGATGTGAAAGCAAAGTACAAAGCCTGTCTGACGTTTTATGCACCATGCATATTTAATGTGCAATATGCCTGCACATTAAAGTTTACTACTTCGGTAGAATGAGTCGATGGCCTTCTCAGACAGGAGATCGAGTAACCTGGCGGGTACGGAAGCGGAATGCAAATTGCTTTGATGTTCACCATTATCTAGGAGACAGGTAAGCACACACGGTGTCCCGCAAAAACATAATATTTTGCCCGGAAATGAGACGGTATGCCTATGATGGAGAGACCAAAAATAGAGTATATTGTGACGGCGTCGAATGAAATATTCTCACGGTAAACATTTACATAAACTATCTGTAGAGGGGATGAACCAAAATTCTATGCTCCGTTACAGGCATCTTCAAACTCAATGGTCCGAATTCATGAAGGTGGTACTATATTATTGTAAAGCTTGGACATTTCAAACCCAGGTCTATGTAAACCTTGTAAAAACTTAAACCATTGTTTAAACCTCGCAGCAATTTGCAATGCAAAGTTTAGAAAAACCATGGTCTAAAATTGTACCATGAATTCTATCGTCATGCAATCCATGGTACAATTCTAGACCATAGTTTGAACCATGGTCTAGAATTGTACTACCTTTGTGAATTGTTCTGTTGCCATTGTTCTGCCATCCTTTTGTACTCTCTTTAGCGTTACATGTGCTTTACAGACTGTACTTTGATCTCTCAGGCTCTTTGTTTGGGACGAAAGGTACCCAACCATTTCCTGTCAAAAGATTGTGACAATGCCCGACCCGCATCGACTTTTTTAAGGGCATTTCTATTTGAAAGATGAAGGTACTGGCTGTTCTGCGCGATTTCCTACTTATATGATACGTATATAGGCAGATGTTTTATTTGTATTTGTATTTTTATGATTTGAAATGTAGTTCAGAAACGAAACTTGTGCGAACTCAAGTTATATCTTCAATCTGTCTTAGGCATGTTGTGGTGATTTGAATGGTCCCGTGCCTGTTACGGCTTCTCGTACCTACACTTTAATGGTAAACTACATGTACCTTCGAGTAATGGATAGGCCTACACACATGCACAGTCAAATTGCATGATTTGCCGGCAAAACTTAAATCGATCCATCGCCACTCAGTGCTTGTTGATTTGAGACTGAATCGTGTCATCGTCGGAGATGCCTTTAATGTACCAAATCCAACGACAAAGTCTTCGACCATACCGATCAACTCGACCTTCCCGATGTGTTTAATATTATTCTGAGTCGTAATCCGCACAGCCTGACAATCATGGCAGCAAACAGACTAAGTCCACTGTAGTAATCGAACATAATCTGACGAGCATCGCGATAGGCTATTGATCGTTGGACGTATGACGCCAGCAGCCTTGCCAGTTTCCAGTCTTGCGATTGGTTCTTAATGCCAGTCGTAGAGATTTGAAATGTCGAATTTCTACGACAGTTCGTGAGATTTCAGCCAATCATGTTACAATATAATGTAGGCCTCCTGAGGCATGTATCTATAAAATTAGTCGTATGACAGGTCCGATCGTGCAATGCATGTGCGATGGGCTGTAGCAAAGAGTTCGTAAGTGAATTTCAGCTCGCTGAAATGTACAGACAATGCGCATGCTATACTTGCAAGGATTTACTTCTGGTAATTTCAGACTACCCACGTCCATAATGATTTAAATCTGAATAATTAACGAGAATCATACGCAAGTTGCGATCAAACGAAAGGCTCTTCCAGCAACGGAACGCAGGGATCACACGGAATTTGCGGATGATGCTGGCATTTGATGTGAAGTTGCGTTTAATCGGAAGTCGAGTTTCTAGCAATTGGGCCCATGTTTGTCAGATAACAGATTTTCAAGGGATTTTAAAGGATTTAAGGGGATTGTATAGTTTTGGTTGAGACCTGGCTTAAGGTTGCTGACTTTTTTGTGAGCTAATGAGGAACCTGTTTTGAAATAATTATGAAAGAGCATTCCAAGAGGAATTCAACATTCATTTCATGAAAATTGGGTTCACACTTTGTAAACATCGTATACTGTATTTCCAAAATGATATCTGAGATATCCCCCCCCCCAAAAAAAAAAAAAAATCCTAAGAAAAGATGGGACCCACCTTTTACTATAGTATGAACAAACCAAATGGTATGTACTGTAACATTTAAAAAGTAGTTTCTTAGTATCTCGCAAAAACTTAAAATCTCAATCTTCATCTCCACCAATACTAAAGGATACCATCCCTTCAATCAACCTACCATAGGTGACCGGACACTGGACAAACCTATCGGCAATCAAAGTGAGCCAATTTCACTGTAATTTTCAAATCTTGTCCACTATTGGAGCTTCTGACCAGGCAACGGCACTTTTGTAGAGCTCATACTGTGTACCCCATGACAAACAAAGAGTGACGTATCCAGACTTCGCTTAATCCAACCTATAAGCCCAACAACGCCAAACGCTCTTTCGGTAATATAGATGAATATTGATAAGCTCTGATGATTGGTCAGCGCACGTATATTTGAATGACTCCACATTTTTGTATGTGTATAATGAAATTGTTTTACCGCTAGATGAGGAAGTAGGGCGGGTAGTTCAAAGACTCCTGTGCACATATTCCCTAAACTGTTGCGGATCGAGCCGTGAAGACCACTGAAACACACTATTGCGCATTGATTAAAACCCAACTATAGGCCTACTCTTCACTTCTAAACTTGGGTCACTTCAAGGGTATCATTAATTCTCTAAAACATAGACTGCCAAAATCAAAGCTAGTCTGATGAAAAGGAGTAAAATCTTACAAGTTCAAAGGTAAAAAATTGACTGATATCGGATGAACAATAAGGAAGTTCTGTCATTTTGAAGTTTTGCTACTTTCTGAAAAACAGTTCTTGTACAGTTGACATGAATATGTAAATGAGTGAGCTAACCATGTCGTACCCTCCAACTTTCCATTAATCCTGTACAAAGATAACAAAATTCAATGTTTCTGTCATTGAAGTCTACAACATGATGTTATTCCTGGTTGAATAACTTCAGAATAGTGATCAGTTAGATATACCAGGATTTTAACCTTGGGCATAAATGCGTTTGAAAGAAAATACTTGAAATTTCAAAATTTTATGTACAAACTGTATGGTAAGTTATAAGGGAAATGACATGCTCACTTTGCCATTTGGTTATTCATAATAAATTGACTGTTCAAGAATTGTTTCTCCAAAATAATGAAACTTCGAAATGTCACAACTTCCTTAAGTTATCTTTTATCCGATTTCGATCAAAATTATACCAATGAACTTGTAATATTTTACTCGTTCTTAACAGACTTACTTATATTTGGACTGGATTTTTCTCTTTAAGCATTTTCCGAGGAAATAAAGTGTGATGAAAAGTCGAAGAAAAGTAATGTTTCAATTCTAGAAGAAAATGCGGTCAGCCTTAAATATTTTCTTTTTCTTAAAGCTTCCCCCTAACACTTAGCCTATAAAAAATCTTATCTTATCTTTTGAATGTAATGCTAACCTTTGTGATTATTATCTTCTTTAAAAAAGTAGTCGCAATGTAGTTTAAATAAACAATATCAGCGGTAATGATTGCAATGAAACACACAATGAAACACATTGCATACCTTGTTTCAGGCGCCTGAAACAAGGTTACCAGTGTGTTTTATTTCATTGTATATGGTTCCACCATTTTTTGGGGGGTTTATTTGTTTCGAATGATATCACGCAATGATTACCACTGTTATTGCTTATTTATACTATACTTCAACTACTGTTCCATTATTTTCATTGCCAATGTATGTCATAATATTTCTGCTCTGTTGTAGCGAATGTCATGTCGCTGTCTGTACTCCCTTTGATTTTCTTATTGCTTTTTTATTTTGCCTTTTTGCCTTATTCTGTTAAAATGTTTGCAAATTGGTTGACTTTTGTTTGTTTGTTTTTTTACGTCCAAAGCCTTTGAAAGAGACCTGTAACTAGGTCAAAAGCTTTGAAAAAATTAAGGCAAAGTGAACATAGTGCAACGTCTGCCAGCAGCCATTCCTTCGTCAAACCGATACATAAAAATAATGTAGCACCCATCACGTACGAGGCCGAGTAGATATATATATATATATATTTCATGGTATATAGGGCGAATATACGTATGAAAACTAGGTATCTTGAAGGAAAATCGCTCCAAGGGGGAATTTTTAATTCCCCTTAAAGGGAGCGTATAGTTTTGGTTAAGATCTAACTGCAGGTTTCTAATATTTTTAGAAACCTGTCATGAAATATGACAGAGCATGTAATTCCAAAGAGGAATTCAACATTTATTTTATCAAAATCAGTTTTAAAATGGCTGAGATATCAAAAAGAGCCTTCCTAAGAAAAAGCGGGACCTACCTTTTATTAGGATCGTTTTGTTTTACTTTGTTTTGGGATGTCTTAGAGGTTACAAAACCGATTTTCATCTAATAAACTTTGAATTCCTATTGAAATTGTATGCTCTGTACTATTCTTTGAGTGGTTTCTTGGTATCTTACAAAAAGTTCAAAGCCTAATTCTCATCCCCACTATATGATGCAATATGATGTGTATATATCGGATATGCATAAAAATGGGTCATTGAGGGAATGTAGGTATATCTGCGTTTTCTCAAAAAAAGTTGTATTTTTCTCAAAAACATGCAGAATATAGTGGTTTAAGAATATTAATGAATATAACTTTTTTTTTATCAAAATTCCTCTAAACTTTCATTTTTGCGGCATTCCCTGTGTGGCTGGAATAGCGTGAAATACACACACACATATATATATATATATATATATACATATATATATATATATATATATTTGATGCTCTAAACATTAAAAAAAAACAAATTTGGATACATTGCATTATTTTGGCATGTCACATTATTCTGTTTCATCGCTATATTTACCTTTTGTCACCTTTGCTCAATAGCGTCGTTTCTCTTCATTCGTTCATGTCTTTTTTTATCAAACTTTTATTGTACAGTGATTTATGCATTCCGTACGAATTGTTCTCAAGATTTCTCAAATGTATACTACTCTATTTGCTTTACTACTCTCTTATTGATTACAAATTGCATCATTGCAGTACAAAAAAGTACATAGACACCGACAAGAGTTTTGTTCATCTTAAGTTTCAAGCAATACAGTGTGTAATGCAGTGGTAATTCAAGCTGTATATTACTATAGAAATACTGGAATTGTAATGTAGCTGCCTATAATAAAAGAAAAAACACAAGTTAGGTTATGACTATCGTGTCTATCTGAAATTTTATTTTGATTTTTGCTGTATTGATACCTTACGGAAGTTTACTCAGCAGAATAACAAACGAATACGGAAAACCCTTCTGTATTTCGTTTAAATTGTCACGTGGAACCAAGTGAGAAAGCCAAGCGGAGACATTAATATTCATCGTTGCTTGAAGAAAATTGTGAGATTGATTTTATGCGAATTTGATTTTTCAATGTAGATAGCGTCTGTGTTGGGTAAGAGGCAAAAATTATATTCGTATTTGTAAATTGTATTTCTATATCTATTGTTCTGGAGCTTATAATAGAAGGAGGATATGAAATACTGCTTTAATATATTCGGCCTTATTCTAATCCTTCGATCTTGATATTCAATGAATTTCGTAACGATGTGGCAATTGTCTGTTTCTTGCAGAGTTTTTGAACCACCACCCATCAGCGTCATCACCATACCGAAAGATCTGAAGAAACAACTTCCCAATCTGCGACCATGAAAATCACCAGAATGGTATCGTTTCTCCTCGCACTTCTGTTTGGAGGGCTTGGTTATGCGACACTCAATGACGCGGCATCCAACGCCAATAGCACGTCGGCCAAAGAATGTGATCATCATCACGCAGCACATAAGATGAATTGCTCTCATCGTAGTTATACCTACATCCCAGCTGGTATTCCGGGAGACATTTTACGCCTTTCACTGGCCTACAACGAGTTACGGGAAATCCGTAATGGGTCCATGCTGGGACTCTCGGAGCTTGAATTTTTATCGCTGAGAGCAAATCAGATCACAAACATTCAATCTGGAGCATTCATCGAAATGCTAAGTATGAAGACAATAAATCTACTTGATAATCGTCTTACGCATTTGCCTGAAAATCTGTTCAACACCAATCTCCTTCTAACAGATCTCTTTCTGCGAAGAAATCTTTTTCGATCGATACCGACAATGGATTTGGGGAATCATCACTCTTTAACCTTTTTAGATTTTGGACAAAACAATATCAGCTCCGCAAAATTTAATGTGAAACTGTCTAAGGAGAGTAATATCACTTTGCTGGATGTAACCAACAACTCGATAACGTGTATCAAAGAGGGTGACCTGGAAGAACTCCAAAGTCCAAACCAGTGTACCTTGATGGACTTTACAGACAACAGAGTGACACGAGTAGAAAAAGCCAGTTTTCACGGAACACATATTCGTGGTGTATCATTCAAACGCAACCCATTATCACTTAGTGGAGCCAAGCAAGTGATTGAGGCCGTGGCTTATTCGTCGGAAATCACTTTTATAAGTTTTAATAAGATAAAACAAGGCAGCTTCACCGAAGACCTGTTTGCACCGTTAAGAAACACTCCAGTGGAAAAATTGTACCTCGGTGAGAACAATTTCACGACTCTCCCTGATAAAGTTTTCAGACATTTGACACGTCTACATCGATTGTCACTTGTGATAAACACATTGAAAGAAGTTTCCTTTGTTGCCTTTAAGAACATGAACGCGACAACCGTTCTGTTTCTCTCCTCATGTGGTATCAGTAGATTGACAACGCCTGATGCACCTGGCATACTGATGCCTGGGTTGCTTAACCTCCACCTTGAAAATAACGCTCTAATCGAGATTCGTACAAATGAGTTTGTAGGCTTTCCTAAGCTTCGACATTTGTCCCTTTCCTACAATAACATTAGATATATCAACCTCCATGCTTTCTCTGGTTTAGAAAACTTGTTGAGAATTCACCTCAATCAAAATAACTTGATAGACAACCTGGGGGTTAACGTTTTCCAAAACTTACCGAGTCTGCGTGTTCTCGATATCAGTGAGTCAAAGATAACTAGCCTGAACCCACGGCAATCGCTTTCAGGACTGACAGTACTCGAAGAATTATTACTGCAGGGAAATAACTTGCACGTATCTGACCTGTGTAATGCTGAGAGAAATGTGTCTCTTTTCCAGGACATGCATAATCTACAGAACCTTGATCTCAGCAGGAACTTGTTCAGAGACGGTTTTCCACCATCATGCTTCAAAGATCTCAGAAATATCCGCCGATTGTATTTGAGAAGTGCTTCACTAAGTGCACTTCAGCCAAATCTTTTCGATAGTTTGAGGTATCTTGAAACTTTAAGTCTGGATGACAACATACTGCAGGAACTCCCTTCCTCAATTTTCTCCTTCCAGTCGAACCTTGCCACGTTGTACATAAGCAGGAACCAAATATCATCTCTACCCACTCCGCTAATGAGCAACTTGAAAAACCTTTCTCACCTACTTCTGGCGCGAACTGATGTTTCAGTTCTTCCAGAGGATGAATTCTCCTCACTCCTTGCCAATATCGATGTAATCGACTTGTCATATAATTCTCTATCTTGCAGCTGTACGAATGCGTGGTTTCGGAAATGGGTTCAGGCAAACTATGACAAGGTTTTCTTGAGCAGTACGAAATGTTCCCGTGATTCGCCACCGGAATTCTCTGGGGGGAGGTTCATCGACTTTGATCCCACTCTCCTCTGCGGACCCAAAGTCCTCATGTACGTAGGAATATCTATAGCATTGGGTGTCACAATCATCTGTACAATTCTTATCTACTACCACCGATGGTGGATCAAATATAAGTTATTTCTGCTGAGGCTGTGTGTCATTGGCTACACAGAAGTCATCGACGACGACGAATACAAATTCGACATCAACATCGTATTCCATGACGATGATGAAGAGTGGGTGCTAGACTACCTGGTTCCGCAGCTCCGAGACAGAGAGCCAGGGGTGAAGCTATGCGTTGGCGATGATGACCTTCCACTTGGAATGTTGTGGATCGACGCCATAGCATTTGTGATCGACAACAGCTACAAATCGGTTTTTATAGTCACCAATGCCGCGATCAACAACGGATGGTACATGACGAATTTACTCTCGGCTCTTCAACACATTAATAGCTCTAAGCGTGACGCGATTCTGTTAATATTCCTGGAAGACATAGACGACAAGAAAATGCCTCACTCCATTCGCATTTTGATGAGCGTCAACCGGCCCTATTTGCGGTGGTCTGACAATCCCAGATATCGCGACTTTTTCTGGGATGAGCTCATGAAAACTGTGAGGAAAACAGTAAAAATAGATGTCACATTACCGATCTACTAGTTGCGCAGAGGCCCATCGTAATGCGAGTATTTGTAATGATGATAATTCCTTATTCAAAATGCATGACCTCTTCACTCTTGAAATATTTTAGGAGGCTCATAACATCGGTATTTCTATCACCCCAACGTTACCAAGTGTCCAGTTTCATTTCACCGTAGCAGGGGAATTCCAGTGATGCTGTTGAAAGTTATAATAGTCTGAAAAGAGGGAGTAACATTTGTTTTTAGTATAAAAAAAAATTAAAATTTGATCTAAGTCGGAAAAAGAATAAGAAAGTTATGACATTTCTGATTTTCGCAAATTTTTCAGAAAACAATTTTTGAACAGTCAATATGAACATGCAGACAATAAAATGATGATGTAATGCCCTCACAAATAGTCAAGTAGTATGTAAATAAAACTTTGACAGTTTTTCATTCAAATGCCTTAACGCCCCAGTCTCAAATCCTGATATATTTAACTGATAATTTTTCTGACTTTTTTTTTAAAAAAGAATAACTTCATGTTTTACACTTCGGGAACAGAAATTTGTAATTTTTATCATTTTTTTCTTTTGTACACGGTCAATGAAAAATTAAGAAGTGATGATATCATTAGCTCACTCGTACGAGAACTGTACGAGAACTTATCAACAGCTAACCCTGATGCATGTAGGCCAGCTGGCCATGTCAGTTGGAAGCCTCTTCATCAACGTTCTCCATACTCTTCTATCAAGGGCCAAGGTCTTGTCATGTTGAAGTCTCTTTCCATCCTTTGGGTAATCTCCTTGATTTGTTCCTTTGGGGCGGTCGATTGGTCTTCTCTTCCTGGGTTCCCAATTGTACATTCGTTTGGTATCTCTTGTGTCATACCATCTTGGTCATACCATCTTGTTTGATGTCTTCGATGACTGTTAGAACCGAGTCAACAGAGAGTGAGTGTCTGAGGTTTTCATTCCTCATTCTATCTCTCCTGGTAACTCAATCGATTAGTCTCAAGACTCTCATTTCCGTGGCTTGGATCTCACTCTTCATTTTTTTTTTTCACTGCCACAGAGTAGTTACTGGCCTTAGTACATTTACTGTGGTGTAAATACATCCTCTAACTCTAACTTCTTTGGGGATTTTCTTTTCCTTCAGAAGAGGATAAAGTGCATTCAAATTCTGGTGAATTTAGCAATTTACGAGAACTGTTCTGCAGAAATGTCGAAACTTTACAATTTCATAACTTCCCTAATTTTCATACAATTTTGATCAAATTTTCACTGTTGTATTCGTAAGATTTTAATCTTACTTATATAAGATGGAGAGAAGAAAAATGTGATCAAATGCGCACGCAGTTCTGGTGTGTCATAGACATAGTAGGCAACTATGTATGTCACCTGCACCTGCAAACGGAAGTTTGAGAGATCGCCATGATTACAATTAAGATTATTTCGTAATATTGATTGAGATACATTAAGTTTTTACGTAATTAAGAAGATGATTTCAATTGTTATGAGAATAACTGCAAGGTGAATTATATGTAATGATTTGCATGCTGTTGTATTTGTATGTTTATTAAATGTGTGTGGGTATAAATTATGTACTTCCATGTTTGTATAATTTTGATAATTAATGATGATATATACTGAAATAAGATGATAATGTTAAATGATTATCTGGATAAAATGACATTTTATGCATCCGCCGCAAGGTGTCGCCGGAGGCATTATGTTTTCTGGTTGCCCGTCCTTTCGTCCGTCCATGATCCATTTTGTGGACAGCGTAACTAAAAAACTGTTTGAGGTAACCTAATGAAACTTGGCGTGTATGTCTGAGGGGGCGAAGTTGTGCCTATCAACTATGGGTGCACATGCTCAAGTTCAAAGATCAAAGGTGCAATGCCAGAAAGTTATTACCTTCAAACCTAGTGTAGATGTATACTACCAAATAAAGATTCTCTAGACAGAGTTTTAGGACGTGAGGTCAAAGGTCAAGATCAAGAGAAAATGTTACCATTTCATTTTTCCATGACGGTATTCCCTTCACCATTTCCGAGATATGGTGAAGGGAATACCGTCATGGAATTTTAAATAATACATACGCATGTACTAATTGGCAGCGATTATCTAGCGAATTTTGGGGTCATAGGGTCAAAGGTCAGGTGGTGAAAGGGCAAGGTTAACTCCTCAAAATTTCACCTTTTCTCTCGTATTTATGCAGTGCCTGCAGGATTTTTCCTTGAAACTTAATGTATACATAAATTATACAACAGAGACTTTTTTATTTGCCAAAAAGGTAAAAGGTCAAGTGAATCTGCTAAATTTCACTTTTTCTTCCATATCTAGGAAGTGGCTTAAAGGGAAGCAGTCCTGAGATTTTCACTGTACTGATAATTAAGAAGAGTAAAAAATATAAACTTTCACCAATTTATATGCTCGGACATCAAAAATTGTCTCCGTACGCGATTTTTGAAAAATAATTCCTGCAAGCGATCGTGTAAGAGCCGGCAAAAAGATGCTACGTAGTGCATGCCCTACTCACCAAGTTGACAGCCGTGCCTCTAAAAACCAATCTAAGTGTTCAAATGATTAGTTGCAATTTTATCATATAATGTGAAAGTTTGTGGTTTTATGATTTCAAACAAAATATTTCAAGCTTAGATATATATAATTCACGAAAAATCAATATTGTAAACATAAATTTATATGTATTTTTAAACCAAATATACCATGAACTTGACATCAAATAGGCACGGTCCTTTTCTAGCTTCCGTCCGTGTTGCATACTTCTTAGCGTAGAAACCACTCTCGCGCGCAAATCCTTACCATACCAATCTACACAGTACACTCGACTCCGTCCAGTCGATTTTGGCATTCAAACCGAAGATAACCTGTGCATGAGAGAGTCGAATTCTTCAAAGAAAATATTGTTTGTATCTCAATATTTCTGTAAGTAGTCAGATAATCGCCTTTCCTCGAAAAAAAAAAATATGACGTGAGCCGGGAAGGGTCAACAAAGGGGGTCGTATAAGGGATATGATTTCGCTCCACTTTGCCGTGCATGTCCAGTCGGCACTGGCAGCAGCTAGATCAGTGGCACTGTACTGCAGTCCAACCCCGGCTGCAGGCCCACGGTAAATTAAACATAGCTAGCCACTTTCCTTACCTCTCTACGCTTTTTTCCCTCGGTTCTCTTCGAAGTCGATGCTCGATGTGTTTCTGTTTTATAACTCATGTGAGCAAATGGTCGGGATTGCATCTGGTTTCAGGAGTTTTCTCGGTTTATAACCGAGGGCCACAGCCTGCCGGTCCACGTAAAAACATCGCTTCACAAATTGTCCACGCACAGGTAGGTCACAACACGATTTCGAGATTTTGTAGGCCCTAAGTTTCTTATGATCGGCATCGTTGTACCGATATTTCCCAGCCATACAGCTCACCTTTCACGATACTTTTGTGGGTCTGGGACGGAAAAAAGGATTTTCCTGGGAAATTTTCTGCACGATTCGAGCAAAACTACTGATGTAAGATAGCCTGACCAGACGACGCTGAATGCAGTCGCCCCTATAGTGTACTAGCAGGCCTGTGTAGAATCGTTTCTACCTACAAATATGTACACTCTGTACGTACTATAGAACATGCATGAGCGGCGACAGGGCTGCAGCTGCGCTTGAGACTGGAAAAGTGCGAAGGGCAAACCGCGTACGGGGTGCATACGCGTATCTACCGTAGATCTATCATGTAGTTGTACCGTCCACACGTGCGAATATAATACACAATACATACACACACACACAAACACACACACACATACACACACACACACACAACGTAGAAACAATGTAAAATACGAGTCGGAGTAGCCACCGACGTCTTCATGCATCCAGGCAAACTAGGGAGCGTACGGATAACGAGCAGAACACGGCTAGGAAGAGTTGTGCATCAATGACGTATGGCTCTCCGCCAAGACTTGCTCATTAGCATATTCACCATGCAGAGTCACACTTTTTCAACCAAAATGTACGAGCTTATTTGGTGATTTTAAAGTTTGTTTTTGGTGAAAGTAGTTCATTGGAGGTACCAACAACAACATATTTTTTTAAATTTCGTGAGGACTGTGTCCCTTTAAGGCATCATCATGAAACTTATGTAGGCCTGCATCTTTATGCTCGTTCTACCTGACATTGATTCTCTTCGGAATTTTACGGTCATAGGGTCAAAGGTCAAGGGTCAAAGGCCAGGGTAAAATGCTAACAATTTACTATTTGATACTGAAATTACATGTTTTTTTTCTCCATACCTTGAAAATTACTTTATACATATAGAATATAAAAGGGTCAAAAGTCAAGTAGAAATACTGAAATCCCCAATGCATGCTCTCTCAGAAAATATAGTCATTCATTCAATTAAACCTAGTTCAAGGCGAAAGAGAAAATTCAACACATTTCTGACAAACATGTCATTTTAATATTTCGCCAATTATGTTTGACTGTCATCACACACAGTCAAGACATAATGTAGACCTCATAAGAGAATCATGCATTATGGCGGAGACATGCCAGTCGCCATGGCGATATTTCTAGTTTAAATTTGAATAGAAATCTAAGATGGTAAAGCTGTAGATTTGTTATATTTGTTCACACATCTTATTCCCGGTATTCTCTGAACTCTCTGTTTCTATCTCTCTTGCTATCTCCTTCCTGCCCTTTCTGTCTTCCTCTATCTCTGTCTCCACACATAAGTGTTTAATATTTTGACGAGTTATCATTACTGTGTTATACTGATCTCCCATGTGGTCACTGTCTGGGTCCTCTTTTCTTCTCTTTATTTTTCAGTTTAAACATAATTTAAAAGTTTTGATGTGGAAGTACAATAATATGTTCATATTTGACCTATTTTTGTTTCTAAGTTTGTGTGTGTGTGTGTGTGTGTGTGTGTGTTTGTGCATATTATGTATATGATAGAGAAATGATAATTAATGTTTGATTTGTTTATATAACAGTTGTTTCAATGTATGTGTATAAGTGTAATTGACCAATTTTGAAATTCAGTTCGTCATGTTTCATTCTGTAGTTTTTTCAATGATTACATTTAAATGCGAAGTATGATTGTATGATTATGTATGTTATTAAGGAATACAAGACTTAGTGTACAAAATTCTGCAATTTAGCCATCTGCATGGCTGCATATGAAATTTCAATAACCCTTTCTCAACTACTACTACTACTCAAGTGATTCAGATCATCGTACATTGAAATTTCATAGTCGAATCCCTTATCAATGAACGGTTATCCTCACACGGTAGACACTCTTCTCAAATTCAGTCAGGAAGCAGAGCACGTATGCATTGTTATGTAGATCTTTTGAAAACAAGTGAAGATGTAATTATGATAGCCGAACGTGCGTATATATACGCAAATACTTTATGGTCAAAAGCGTTGCTGTTGCTGTCCTTTGATATCGAGTTTGAAATTGGAGAATATATGAGGTTCAAGTGTCATGGTGGTGATTTTTTATTCATTTTTTTTTTACAAAAGAAAAAAAAACACATTGTAACCCATATTTGGCAACCTATATCTCAGCACGATGTAAAGTTTAATTACAATATATAGTTGAAAATACCTAGCAAATAAAATCAAGGAGGGGAGAATTCCTGACATTTGTTGATATGTCAATGATTGTGTTTTTGTGTTAAAGAAAGATTTTGCGATTGTATAGACATATTTGATTTTAATTCATTTCATTTCCGCATTATTCACAAGGTAGATATAACGTAACAGACAATTTTCCAATATATATATATATATATATATATATATATATATATTCAATTTCTGGATTTTATTGATCAGAACAAAACATTGTCCTTTTTCATAAGTCATGATATGGCATATCGTTTCTGGGGTGACAAGGTCCTGGTATCTGCAATTTAAGTGAAAATGACTTTTTTGGATTAATGGCCAAATATAATCAGTTGTGTGATGTTCTGTCCAAATCCTAGATGTCTTACCCCCAAAATGAAGCCACCACGGCATGTTAAAGGAATGTCTATCCCATTGGATACAGTGCTTTGGCTGCCATTTTTTTTAGCTCTCCAGAACGTTTGACATTTTGTAGATACATGGTCTTGTCGCCCCGGCGACGATATGCATTTTTGACATCACAAAATCAAACATTTTTTAAATGACAGTAAATTTTCAAGACGTCGGTCAATTTTGGACTATACTCTCTAACATAATCTAGATATCATGTCAATATCAATACACTGTAGACATGCCAGAATCATAATATACACAGAAAACGACGGAAAGAAAGAAAAAAAAAGGAAAAATAACCTTTAGTGCAAACACTGATTAATATTACCCAAAACAAGACAAAACAAAACAAGGGCACAAAACACACAGTACAATCAAACAAGAAAAAAAAACAATCAAAGGTATTATTCACGTAGCTCTTTTACGCACTTTCCATTAAGTTCTCTTTACACTCAGCTCTGGGCTGAAGATGCCAAGTCTCCTCTCCCTCCTTCGGGGCGGGGGGGGGGGGGGTGGTGGCTTGATATTGGACGCTACAGTAATGAAAGTCAATGACATGCATGCATATTTTTTCAGACTGCATTTTTAAAAACAAAAATACACATATAATCGTCTACCTAAGATTTTTTTTTCGTCACTGCAAACTCTGCAGTTCATTCCGACCCAACGTGTCAATATTCTCATTATAATCCCGAAATATCTAGAATCATTAAAGTCCAAGAAATTATTAAATTCAGTTACCAGATGTCTGGAATGTGCTCTAGAATGAAAACGGTGTTTACCATTACTTTTAAAGGAGAAAAGACGTCATATCTCAATATTCCCTTTAAATAAATACATGTACAGGTTTTAAGTTTCGTCTTTATGCATCGTAAATAGCGAGTTTAAGGTGGTTATATCGTATGTTTTACCCATATTTTGAGATACGCACATTATCGTGTAGTGTACTAAACATAGGCCCTACTATAATTTTGCAGATCGACATCATCACAGAACCACAACGCACACCTCAGAGCAAGATGCACCTTCCGCATCACTATTCACTACATCGTGAAAGGCGATATATTTAAAGATAGTTTCATTCAATGTGCTGTGAGCTTTTATTGTTATGGATTATTTCATTCTAATGCCTTTAATAGTGGTATAAAAAATCATTATTTCGGGCCTCCTTAAATTTCGTTGCCATAAAAGAGCTGCATATTGATATAACCTGCAGATTCAACAATGTTCGCACACTGCCGTATAGCAGTTCTACTAGTGGCGAGATGTGCCCATGTATAAGTCAATGCGTGCCTCGTGCCTCTGATGTCCACCATCCCCCCCCCCCCTAAAAAAAAAGAAAAAAAAAAGAAAAAGAAAATGCAAAGGAATAGGGTGCAGATAATGTGTACATTTCCTTTTGGTCCAAGGGAAATTATCCCAGAACCTTCATCTGACCTTAATCCTAATCCTAATCCTGAACCTAATCCTAACCCTAACCCTAATCGTTACTCTCAGCTTATCATTAATTAGCATTTAGCAGAAGGGTAATTGCCCTGATGCGACTCTTTTGTATATCTCTGTTTGAACGGTGAGCATGAAATTAAAAACAACAATAATACTTCGGAAGACAATGAGTATAACTTCATTCATGTTGTTTAAAGTAAGTTTCCCCCCGGTATAAACAGCAACAAAAGTGTATTGGAAGACAACATGCTTGAATTCATTTGCACTGATTCAAAAAATACCCCCACTCCCATCTACATCTCATAAGAAAAATACTCTATAGCAAAATGTATGAATTTATTTATGCTGATTCAAATAAGTTACCCCCGGGAGGTATACGGTGACTAGGACGGCATTGTGTATTCCCAGACAAACCAAACAGAAACGAAACAACGAACAGGGGAAGAGAGAAGCTCTATGCAGCATAATATTCCTTGACACAGCTGGTGCTTACATACATTGTGTGAGAATTTCACATAATTATATTCTTATAGATGTTACTTTGTATTCCTACGCACCTGTGTTGTCATGCTGAAATGTTTTCATTGAATTACAGTAGGCCTACATCTGTTTTGCCCCATCTCTTCTTTTATCTCTATTAAACCTTCAAAATTCAATTACATAGCAGGATGATTATAGGATAGATAGTTAAATACAGTAAAACAAGCACAGAAGTAAAACGACATATATATATGTATATATTATATGTATACTGTATACATATATATATATATATATATATATATATATATATATATTTATATATGATAAAAACCTAAAAAATAATCTATTGCCATTTTAGGTTTTTATATATACAGTATACAATCGAGAGCGTTAGAGGTAGAGAGGGAAAGTATATTAACATTAAGAGGAATATACAAGGCGAGGCGACAATGAATGATTATACCGTAATATTTTGTGTTAAAATGGCTAATCAGTCGTAATGGTGGCCTTGATTGAGGGTAAGAGGAAACAACCTTCGCATTGATTAGAAAACACTTGATCACGTACATGCAATGAACCCTTGCAAAAGCATGTTTATATGACACGCACATCTCCATCTGTAGCGCTACTGTAGCAATGCGACGCTTTATAGCGTCATTGCCTGTTTGTATTGATATTATTTTAGTTAACAATTAATAGATGATTAGTAAATTGATCAAAAATTTTTCATTGTTGAAATCAAGTTTATATATTGCAACATATATACTCATATATCATATCGGAGTTCATATTAGGTCTACATTAAAAAGGAGTAAAGGTGTTTATCATTATGTTCTGTCGATGAATGACAATAAAACTGGAATTTGATTAAATTGAACTGAATTGCATTGGATTCTTTATATTTAGCAACTTTAACTTTTGAGTTCATTATTATGTTCCGCGGCCCCTAAAATTAGTAAACAGTGACAAGGCATAATTTATGCAAGTAACGTGTAGATGACTTCGCTATTAATTTCCGTCAGAGTCAATGAGAGCATTTGTTACTGTGCATCATAAAAGGAACAAAAAGCCGCACGCAGTGATTTTGTGTGAGGACTGAAAATAGGTCAAATGGGTCAACCAAGCCAATTTTGAGTTTTTTTATATTTTCTGAAAGAGCAAGTATTCTTCTACACTATGTTGAAATTTGGGATCACAACACAAACAGGAAACTGCGTTTTTCACAGTTTTTCTCAAACACTTTATTGCCGAACAGTGTGATCAGATGTTTGTTATAGAGTTCCCATTTCATTTCTTAAAAGCTCTGTACACACTCTTCACGTTCAACTCTAATACCTTTTGAAAGGATAATGCTACTGCTTTGAAAGTTGTAATTAATCATGGACAAAATGTGTTGATAAGGCATGCCCAATTTCAGCTTAATTTGATAATTCCTTCATTATTATTGCTCCGGTGGTTAACACCCTGTTTTTGTCCCATTCATGGCACAGCTAGCTGCTAGGGTGGCTTGGAAAAGATTAAGCGTTTGAATAGACTTCTTACTTCAGAGCCTCTTTTCTCAGTTCACACTTTTCCAGAGTGTGTGCTTTCTTTCCAACATTTAGATTGGTTAGGAGAGTCTATTTGAATTGAGTTATATATCATTTAAAAGTTTAGAGTCTGCTCTTTTAGAATCTGCCCTCAACTAAAAATCCACATCTGGCGACTTTTTGTTTGGTTTGTGGTGCAGGGTCACATTTACATTCTCATAGAATTAAAAAAATAATAATAAAAGAACATAAAGCGTTCAATAGACAGTGACAGTTGACCGGCTTCACTGCACACAACCAAAGGCTGCGATCTCTGTGTCCATGGTGATGGAAGTAAACATAATTATCATCTGCACAGTTACTATTTGCCGAGAAAATCGAATGGCTGAGGATACTAAGCTAAAGGCCCTGTCACACCTTTCCGGGCAAGCCTTGCGTGCGACTTGTGAAGAACAATTTTTACTACCCGGAGGTCCCCACACTGATTACCCGCGCATGACAGTACCTAGCACGTATCTCACTCGTAGTCGCCCGGAGGTGCGCACGCAAATCTTTTTACCCGCAACCATGTTTAGGCCCTGTCACACCTTTCCGAGCATGCTACGCGGGTTTGTTGCGTGTGGGGATTTTCCAGCATACCGGACAATTTCTGAAGGCCGTGTCACACCTTTCCGGGCAAGCTACGCGGGCTTGTTGCGAGGAGGGTTTTCCAGCACGGAGGAGAATTTTCAGCGGGCGGATAAGAATATTTGCGAGTTTTGCACTTGTTTCATACCTGCTAGACTCGTGCTACTCACATTCTACTTGCCTGTATTCCGTGTGACCTGCGTGAGAGCCTCGAAACCGACCCGTTTTCTGTTACGAGCGACGTACGGGTACTGAGAAGTACCTACGTTGGAGTTGCCTGCGAGGTGCTGCCGGTAAGGGTCTCCTACTGGTGTTAAGCGTGTACCTCTGCGAACGAACCCCCACGATTCACTCGGAACAAGTTTTGAGCATGCTCAAGGCATTGTCATACTGTATCTGGGGAAGTTTTGAGGCTTGACTTGCGAGGAAACAAATTTGCTACCCGGAGCTCTCCGCAGTTGGTCCGCATCTTGCCTGTAGTTGTGACAGGGCCTAAACATGGTTGCGGGTAAAAAGATTTGCGTGCGCACCCCAGGCGACTACGGGTGAGATACGTGCTAGGTACTGTCACGTGCGGGTCATCTGTGGGGACCTCCGGGTAGTAAGAATTGTTCTTCACAAGTCGCACGCAAGACTTGCCCGGAAAGGCGTGACACGGCCTTGAGGACGGACAAGGATTTAGACGAGTCAGAGCATGTGTCTTACTTGCTGGACGCGTTCTGCATAAAGTCTACATGCGGGTATACTGTGTGACCTGTGTACCAGTCCCGTTGGTGCTGACAACTCAGAGAAGGAATTCCTCTGAAGGAATGACAGAAGTCCCACAGAATGTCATTATCTTGCTCAAGACTTGGCTGCGGTTAAATGAGACTAGCGTGGGCACCTCCGGGCAACTACTGGCGAGATACGCGCTGAGTACTGTCAGATGCGGACCAACTGCGGAGAGCTCCGGGTAGCAAATTTGTTTCCCCGCAAGTCAAGCCGCAAAACTTCCTCAGATACGGTATGACAAGGCCTTGAGCATACATGCTCAAAACTTGTTCCGAGTGAGTCGTGGAGATTTGCTCGAAGAGGTACACGCAGAACACCAGTAGGAGACCCTTACCGGCAGCACCTCTCAGGCAACTCCAACGCAGGTACTTCTCAGTACCTGTAAATCGCTCGTAACAGAAAACGGATCGGTTTCAAAGCTCTCAGGCAGGTCACACGGAATACACGCAAGTAGAAGATAAGTATTACGAGTCTAGTAGGTAAGAAACAAGTGCAAAACTCGCAAAAATTCTTGTCCGCCGGGCATCGCCAGGGAAAATTCTCCTGCGTGCTGGAAAATCCCTCCTCGCAACAAGCCCGAGTATCTTGCCCGGAAAGGTGTGACACGGCCTTAATTTTATATGATTATTTTGCACGCGCGCCCTCCGCTATGAGCTGCACCATTGGCATAGTTTGGAGTCAAGGTCGTCGCCATGACTCCCCTGGCCACGTGACCATCTGAGTGGTAGCTACGGCGGACGGTAAAGCTCGTCCGCGATAACGTTATACATGTTAAATGTGATTAAACATTCATCTACTTTGGACGTTAACAGCTCGAGTTCTCGTCGTCTTAAGCAGAACTTCTCATTATTCCCACCCTGTCTCTCCGTGCCGTACTGTTGCAGCGCTTTTTCACACAGTGTAAATCAAGCATGGCCAATCAATTTAGTCTTTGTGGTTTTGCTCTCCTCGGTAAGTGAATACTGAAAAAATGCTGACTTTTTGCTTCAATTTGGTGTGATTTTTTTTAAATTTTCGTACATCCAATCACTGAAGGCTCGACGTAGAATTTGTTCTTTTCTTATTCTGTAATAGATAGTTTCAGTATAGGACAAGCGACAGGCAATAGGAAGTACATGAGGTGATTCGATATTGAAATATCTCACAGAGACGCTTGACACAACGCTATTTGCTGTTACATAATATATCTATGCCCATGAAAATAGGCGAAACATGAAAGGGAAGAAGACTGATATTTTTTCCTTAAAATACAGAACCCACAGTCTTCCTATGCTAAAGTGCACAACATCAACTTTCAATGGATAATTTATTTTAAGCCACGTTGATAATTACGTTTTCTTTTATTTTATTTTTATACCACTGTGACATCGCTCGGCAATTCATTTCAATTAAATCAAATTCCAATTTTATTGTCATTCATCGACAAAACATAATGATAATAGCTTATACATCCTTACTCCTTTTTAATGTAGGTCTGATATGAAATCCGATAGGATTTGATATAATGTAATGTATAAACTTGGTAAACAAAAAATATTAATTTATTTATTGATTGATCTATTCATTAAACTAATATCAGTACACATGACCATAATAATAATTATGTAGCGTCGCATTCCTATATCAGCGCTACGATAAACCTTCCTGTTAGAAAGCAATATGTCCCCCCCCCCAAAAAAAAAAAAAATACAATCGGATTTTTGCATTGGTAACTTCCAATATGATTTAACCGTCTAAATGCTACTTCAGGGTCTTAAAATATAACATCTTAGCTATATTATGCAGAAGACCCCGTTCAATTTGGTTGAGTAGTCACAGAGATATGTGGATCATTGTAACGCATGTCATGGGTCTGATTCTTCTAAGTTAGGCACTTGGATGCTCTTGGAACTGCATAATGTGTGAACACAATGGGCAGAACTTGGAGGGAAGGGATTTGTGACATGCTCTTTAAACCTCCTCATTTCTCCTTGACCTATGAAGCAAATCGGATCGGGTTTCCTGTAAGATGCGGGTAATAAGTTACAGTTTCATTCCCTGAAATTGTATTTGGATTAATTAGCAATTTTTATAGTTATCATTGTAGAAGGTCCCGTTGTATTTTTTTTTTGGAGGGGGGGGGGACACACGGTAGTGATGAGTATGTTAAAAACATGTATTCACAGGAAGGGTTCATCGCATATACGTGAGCACTATCTCTATAATTACTGCGAAGGTCGTTTCCTCTTGTCCTCACTCATCAATGGTTATAAATCTACTCATCCTGACAGGAAAAGTGGAAGAGGTGGAAGTGTTGGTTTTCATATTACCCATTCATTTTCTCCCTCTCTGTTGTTTTTTCCTTGTGTGTTTGACTGTATTTAACTATTTGTCTTTACGGTAGTTCTTAATAACCATCCTGCTATGTAATAATGCTATTTTGAAGGTTCAATAAGAATTTTAAAAAGAGAGATGGGGCAATACAGGTGTACACCTGCTGTTTTCAAGTTGATGTAACATCGGTATTCCCTTATGGAACAGTCATAGTGTTGCCACAAAGTTAAACACACTGTGATTTACAGTGTGAAACACAGTGAGTTATGTCACAATATGGTTACCTGTGAAATTCGGACATTTGGTAATGTTGTGTAATTATCACGCTGTGGGAAATCACATGGTGGATAATGTGGTAACGGGTGTCATCACCACATATCTGAAAATGTCACAGTGTATCACATTCACATAATCCCCCACAGTACTGCCCACACACATATCACACTGTAATAGACTATGATAGGTAACACAGTATGTCATTCTGAAGCATCCCATTCTTGTTATCTACCACAGTCTCTCACACTGTGTTATCTACCACAGCCTCTCACTCTGTGTGGAATATCAACCACAGTCGGAAAAAAAAATCTGGGACAATCAATAGCCATATATCCCAAAATTTATCTGATAGGTGAGTGATGGATTTCAGGACAAACATGGCCCTACCTAATAACTTGTGTTAACCTCAAACAACAGTCTCTTGAATGTCCTATAATACCTACAGTACCACTTTATTCCTGCAGACATCTATATAGACATACTATTCCAAGATAGTCATCAATGTATCAATATATATATACATATATATATATATATATATATATATACATATATATATACATATATATATATATACATATATATATATATATATATATATATATATATATAGGTCATTTATCTGTAATGTATTAAGGCACGGTTACTCACTATAGATAACACTATGATATACATCATCAAGATATAAAATTACCTTTTCATAACAAAATTCAAGACATTGGGTATGACATAACATTGTTAGACAATTTCTAATAAAGTTCAAAGAAGTCTCTTCATAAATACTTTGAATATAGAATTCTTGTATGTATTTTCTAAAATTTAGATTGCTTTTTTATGATTCAAGATTCAAGATTCATATTTATTTTCACTTCCATCAATTAAACAAAGAAAGTATATACACTGCATATGTACAGGGTATTTGTAATAATTGCAGAATGTGATTTAACAAAGTACATAATTATGAAAATGAGTTGCAGATGAAAAAAAAACCCGCAATTATATCTTTGTTAATACATACATTAAGCGTATAATACAAGTTAAGGATGAGGATGGAAATGGAGGGTCTCACTAAGAAGCAAAGCTTGTACGATATGGGACCCTCAGAAAATACACAAGACAGCAATATGAAACAAAATAAAGCGAACCGATGTCAACTGACATGAAATCAAAATAATTGGGAAGGGGAAAAGAAAGAAAAAAGAAAGAAGAAAAAAAAGAGGAAAAAATGAAAAAAACAAAACTACAGCACGTGCCATCGTGGACGCAAGCAAGCTGGATTCCATGATAAAATACAACATAGATTGAATATAATGCAAACATTTTATACATAATTATATCGGTAAGAATGCAGAAGAAAGAGAGAATAGACACATCGATTTATACGGAACACTGCTGACAGGAACATGTAAGGAGGACTTATGTTTAAAAAAAATAATTCATAATAATTGTATAATGTTCAAAGAAATGATGACTTGACTGAGATGGTAAAACGAACCTAACTCGGTTGGATGTTGTAAGATTTCAATAAAAACAATTTTAATTTATTCTTGAAGGAGTTCAGGGATTGAGCTGCTGTAATATTGTTATGAAGTGAATTCCAATACTTTAGCCCATCGTAGATGAATGTGTTCTGAGTCAACAAAGTTCTCACAAATGGCAAATGGAAGACGTTCGATCGCCTTGTTGGGTAATTGTTAACGGATTGATTTCTTTGAAACATTGTTTCAAATACATTTGGAAGATTGTTTTTGTTATAGTTATACATAGATTGTCCTAAATTAAACAGATACAAATCATTAATTTTCATTATTTTATGCTAAAAAAAATAGCGGGTCAGTATGGGGCAAAAATGCAGTATGACATAGGATACGGAGTGATTTCTTTTGTAATAAAAGTAATTTATCTTAGAGTGTTTTATATGCATTTCCCCACGCGAGAATACAGTAATTTAGATAGGGCAATATTAAAGATGAATATAATGTAAGCAGGGACGATAAAGGAAAACAAAATTTAAGCTTAGTAATTATACCAATATTACGTAAAATAATTTTACATATACTGTCAATATGAAATTTCCATGAAAGCTTATCAACTTGAAAGCTTATTATCAACATATTATGAATACTCATGAGCTCTGTAAAAATTCGTACCACAGGAATACCACAGGAATACCAGAGAAATACTTCATGAAGTATCAACTTTTTCAACTTTTTCAACTTTCAACTTTATTTTCACCTCCATCAAAATGAACAAAGAACTTTATGTACATTGCGTATACACGGGATATTTGTGATACAGAACAAAACTTGAAAAGGTACATAAGAAAATTATGAAAGTGAAAAGTAGATGTGATTACATCTTTGTTAAATACATAAAGCGTATAATACAAGTCAACTAAGGATGAGGATGGAAGTGGAGGGTCCCACTAAGAAGCAAAGCTTGTACGATATGGGACCCTCAGAAAAATACACAAAACATCAATATAAAACACAATAAACGAACCGATGTCAACTGACATCAAAATGATTGGGAAGAGGAAAAAGAGAGAAAAGGAAAGGAAAAAGAAGAGGAAAAAAAGAGAGGAAAAAAAGGGAGAAAAAAGAGGGAACTACAGCATGTGCCATCGTGGACGCAAGCAATCTGGATTTCATAATGTAAAATAAGTGATAAAATACAAGCTGGATTGAATGTAATGCAAAACATTTTTTATACGTAGTTATGTTGGTAAGAATGCAGGAGAAAAAAAAACACATCGTTATATTTAGAACACAGAGAGGGACATAGTTTAATAGGAGGACTTATGTAAAAAAAAAAAAATGATGACTTGACTGAGATGATAAAGGGAAACTAACTCTGTTGGATGTTGTAAAGTTTCAATAAAAATGGTTTTAATTTATTCTTAAAGGAATTCAGAGATTGAGCAGTAGTAATGTTACTGGGAAGTGAATTCCAGTACTTTGGCCCGTCGTAAATAAATGTGTTTTGAGCCAACAAAGTTCTCAGAAATGGCAAATGGAAATCATTTGATCGCCGTGTTGGATAATTATGAATGGATTGATTTCTTTGAAACATTGTTTCAAATATATTTGGGAGATTATCTTTATTATAATTATACATAAATTGTCCTAGATTAAACAAATACAAATCATTAATTTTCAATATTTTATGCTCATAAAATAGTGGGTCAGTATGGGACAAAAATGCAGTATGACATATAACACGGAGTGATTTCTTTTGCAATAAAAGTAATTTATCTAAGAATGTTTTATATGTATTTCCCCACGCGAGAATACCGTAACTTAAATGTGGCAATATTAAGGATGAATATAATACGAGCAGGGACGACAAAGGAAAACAAAACTTAAGCTTATTAATTATACCAATATTACGTGAAATAATTTTACATATACTGTCAATATGAAATTTCCAGGACAGCTTATTGTCAACTGTTACTCCAAGAAATTTTATATGGGAGACATTTTCGAGTGGAGTACCATCTAAAACAATATCAACAGGTAATGCCTCAGTAGAATTACTAAAGAGCATATATTTTGTTTTTTGAAGGTTAAGAGATAGCTTATTTGCTTTTATCCACTGGGCAACATTTTCTAATTCTAAATTTATTGTATTAACAAGGGTAAAAAGATTATTGTGTGAAAAAAATAGATTTGAGTCGTCTGCAAAAAGAATAAAAGAAAGAACATCTGATGATCTACAAAAATCATTTATGTAAACAGTAAACAACAGTGGACCTAATAAACTTCCCTGTGGCACCCCACATTTGATATTTAATATTTGTGAATTATCACCATGCTGTACCTCAGCACTCCCACTTTAGGTAATACTGTAGGAGTATAGAACAAGTTAAGTACTGCTTAAATCAAATATTATGATTGACAGCATAACTCATCTATCAATTAAAATCTGGAATATGTGTTTTGTTTTTGTTTTGCTTTTGTTCTTTTTTGTTCATAGATTACAAATGGTATTCTGAGGTCAATTAAGATACGGAATAAGGTACACAACTTGCAAATGAATAATATATTTCAATTTTAGGAGGCTTTAATAGATATAAGAGATATAGGAATAAATTGACGGATATAATAAGGACGTCTCCTAAATCATATTTTCATAACAGATATGGAAAAGTTAGAAATAATTGCAATTCCACTTGGAAAGTAAGATAAAAGATTTTTTTTTTGTCCCCGCCGAACGAGTTCGAGCAGGGGACTAAGAAACGGGCTCCGTACGTGTGTGTGTCCGTGTGTCCGTGTGTCCGTGTGTCCGTGTGTCCGTCCGTCCGTCTGTCTGTGCGTCCGTGTGTGATCAAAATGTTAAATTTGCTACTTCTCTGTCATTTATGAGCCAATTTTGATTCTGTTTGCTTTATATGATAGCACTACATGGGAGCTTTGAAACTTCTACACAGAATTTCAGTTGTGACCTTTGACCTTGACCTTTGACCTATATTGTACATTTTGCTTCAAAATGCTACTCCTTCGCCATTTCTAACCCGATTTCGATTCCGTTTGCTTTATGTGATGGCACTAGGTGAGGGCTTCAAAACTTCTACACAGAATTTTGACCTTTGACTTCTTTGACCTTTGACCTTTATTTTTGACCTACATTGTACATTGGCTACAAAATGCTACTCCTTCGCCATTTCTAACCCGATTTCGATTCCGTTTGCTTTATGTGATGGCACTAGGTGAGGGCTTCAAAACTTCTACACAGAATTTTGACCTTTGACTTCTTTGACCTTTGACCTTGGTTTTTGACCTATATTGTACATTTTGCTACAAAATGCTACTGCTTCGCCATTTCTAACCCGATTTCGATTCCGTTTGCTTTTTGTGATGGCACTAGTTGAGGGCTTCAAAACTTCTACACAGAATTTTGACCTTTGACCTTTGACCTTGATTTCTGACCTGCATTGTACATTTTGCTACAAAATGCTACTCCTTTGCCATTCCTAACCCGATTTCGATTCCATTTGCTTTTTGTGATGGCACTAGGTGAGGGCTTCAAAACTTCTACACAGAATTTTGATCTTTGACCTTTGACCTTGATTTCTGACCTGCATTGTACATTTTGCTACAAAATGCTACTCCTTTGCCATTTCTAACCCAATTTCACTTCCGTTTGCTTTATGTGATGGCACTAGGTGAGGGCTTCAAAACTTCTACACAGAATTTTGACCTTTGACTTCTTTGACCTTTGACCTTGATTTTTGACCTATATTGTACATTGGCTACAAAATGCTACTCCTTCACCATTTCTAACCCGATTTCGATTCCGTTTTCTTTATGTGATGGCACTAGGTGAGGGCTTCAAAACTTCTTCACAGAATTTTGACCTTTGACTTCTTTGACCTTTGACCTTGATTTTTGACCTACATTGTACATTTTGCTACAAAATGCTACTCCTTCGCCATTTCTAACCCGATTTCGATTCCGTTTGCTTTTTGTGATGGCACTAGTTGAGGGCTTCAAAACTTCTACACAGAATTTTGACCTTTGACTTCTTTGACCTTTGACCTTGATTTTTTTACCTATATTGTACATTTTGCTACAAAATGCTACTCCTTCGCCATTTCTAACCCGATTTCGATTCCGTTTGCTTTATGTGATGGCACTAGGTGAGGGCTTCAAAACTTCTACACAGAATTTTGACCTTTGACTTCTTTGACCTTTGACCTTGGTTTTTGACCTATATTGTACATTTTGCTACAAAATGCTACTGCTTCGCCATTTCTAACCCGATTTCGATTCCGTTTGCTTTTTGTGATGGCACTAGTTGAGGGCTTCAAAACTTCTACACAGAATTTTGACCTTTGACCTTTGACCTTGATTTCTGACCTGCATTGTACATTTTGCTACAAAATGCTACTCCTTTGCCATTCCTAACCCGATTTCGATTCCATTTGCTTTTTGTGATGGCACTAGGTGAGGGCTTCAAAACTTCTACACAGAATTTTGATCTTTGACCTTTGACCTTGATTTCTGACCTGCATTGTACATTTTGCTACAAAATGCTACTCCTTTGCCATTTCTAACCCAATTTCACTTCCGTTTGCTTTATGTGATGGCACTAGGTGAGGGCTTCAAAACTTCTACACAGAATTTTGACCTTTGACTTCTTTGACCTTTGACCTTGATTTTTGACCTATATTGTACATTGGCTACAAAATGCTACTCCTTCACCATTTCTAACCCGATTTCGATTCCGTTTTCTTTATGTGATGGCACTAGGTGAGGGCTTCAAAACTTCTTCACAGAATTTTGACCTTTGACTTCTTTGACCTTTGACCTTGATTTTTGACCTACATTGTACATTTTGCTACAAAATGCTACTCCTTCGCCATTTCTAACCCGATTTCGATTCCGTTTGCTTTTTGTGATGGCACTAGTTGAGGGCTTCAAAACTTCTACACAGAATTTTGACCTTTGACTTCTTTGACCTTTGACCTTGATTTTTTTACCTATATTGTACATTTTGCTACAAAATGCTACTCCTTCGCCATTTCTAACCCGATTTCGATTCCGTTTGCTTTTTGTGATGACACTAGTTGAGGGCTTCAAAACTTCTACACAGAATTTTGACCTTTGACCTTGATTTCTGACCTGCATTGTACATTTTGCTACAAAATGCTACTCCTTTGCCATTCCTAATCCGATTTCGATTCCGTTTGCTTTTTGTGATGGCACTAGGTGAGGGCTTCAAAACTTCTACACAGAATTTTGATCTTTGACCTTTGACCTTGATTTCTGACCTGCATTGTATATTTTGCTACAAAATGCTTCTCCTTTGCCATTTCTAACCCAATTTCACTTCCGTTTGCTTTATGCGATGGCACTAGGTGAGGGCTTCAAAACTTCTACACAGAATTTTGACCTTGGACTTCTTTGACCTTTGACCTTGATTTTTGACCTATATTGTACATTGGCTACAAAATGCTACTCCTTCACCATTTCTAACCCGATTTCGATTCCGTTTTCTTTATGTGATGGCACTAGGTGAGGGCTTCAAAAGTTCTTCACAGAATTTTGACCTTTGACTTCTTTGACCTTTGACCTTGATTTTTGACCTACATTGTACATTTTGCTACAAAATGCTACTCCTTTGCCATTTCTAACCCGATTTCGATTCCGTTTGCTTTTTGTGATGGCACTAGTTGAGGGCTTCAAAACTTCTACACAGAATTTTGATCTTTGACCTTTGACCTTGATTTCTGACCTGCATTGTACATTTTGCTACAAAATGCTACTCCTTTGCCATTTCTAACCCAATTTCACTTCCGTTTGCTTTATGCGATGGCACTAGGTGAGGGCTTCAAAACTTCTACACAGAATTTTGACCTTTGACTTCTTTGACCTTTGACCTTTATTTTTGACCTATATTGTACATTGGCTACAAAATGCTACTCCTTCGCCATTTCTAACCCAATTTCGATTCCGTTGTCTTTATGTGATGGCACTAGGTGAGGGCTTCAAAACTTCTTCACAGAATTTTGACCTTGGACTTCTTTGACCTTTGACCTTGATTTTTGACCTATATTGTACATTGGCTACAAAATGCTACTCCTTTGCAATTTCTAACCCGATTTCGATTTCGTTTTCTTTATGTGATGGCACTAGGTGAGGGCTTCAAAACTTCTTCACAGAATTTTGACCTTTGACTTCTTTGACCTTTGACCTTGATTTTTTACCTATATTGTACATTTTGCTACTAATACTTCCGGCGGGGACATATTTTACGCACCGCGTAATTTCTACTTTTCCTTGTTTGGAGTAAAAATTGTGCAAGTTAGATCGATTCGTTTTTTTTAAGAAGTGTCGTATGACACACCGTTAACAGCTGCAAATAAATTCAATGAGTATGTTCCTTAAATTGGTCAAAATCAGTCGAAAAAATTATAGGAAAGAAATGAATTTTGATAGAAGTTTTTTTTAATAAATCGTTATTTCTATATCTTGTAAATGATAGTGAGATATTGAAAGTCACTGAAAGATGGTTATGGCACTGGTTATAGTGAAATAATTCCGAGTTCATATTTATCGAAGAAAATAATACGATATATTTTGATACCACTGGGATACATTTTAACCTTTCATTATCTACAAGTGTATATCCACAGTCGTTTCAAATAGCTTAAGTGGTACCAGTCCATGAAAATATGATCCCTAAAACATATCTATCTACCGCCTCATTTTTCCTCTGCCTGCCTTTTCAAAGATACTTGAAAACAAAATGTGTATGACAGAGTTGATAATTTTATCACACGCAAAAATTTGCTTAATCCTGATCAGTATGGTTTCCGTAAAGCACATGCCACTGATGCTGCACTCTTTGCTCTTGAAATTATACGACAGAGTATCGGGTGCCTTGGCGGACCATGAGCACGTGATCGCCGCGTTCATGGACCAAAGGCGTTTGATACTCTGGATCACGGTATCTTGCTTTCAAAATTGCAGCATTATGGTGTACGGGGCGTCGCCCTTGATTTGGTTATTAGTTACTTATCAAATAGATATCAATATAAGCCAATACTGTTCATGACTCTCATTCATCTACGTTGCTTCCGTTAACATGTAGTGTTCCCAGGGATCCATTCTTATCCATTATTCCTATTGTAAATGATTTGGTTAAAGTGTCAGATTCATTGCAATATATTCTCTTTGCCGATGATACTGAACCTGATGAAACTGAATACTGAACTGCCAAAATTGTCATTTTGGTTCCGGAGCAATGTGCTATCTCTTAACGTGTCGAAAACAAGTTTTATTCATTTTAAAGGTTATAGAAGAACAAATGATGATCCAGAAAGTAATGTGTTATTCAAAGATGATATTGGAATTGAACAAAAATCATGTACACTTGCTATAAATAAATATTTAGATTGGTCTGATCATGTCAAATATATATCTACTCCATTGCACACAGCATTAATTAGCGTTCTACGTAAATTGCGACATTATCTTCCGGTGAAAACTCCCTTCACATTATATAATTCACTTGTTTAACATAATAACTTACTGCAACATCATCTGGGCATCTTCATACAGTAGTACAAATTCAATATTTTTTTTTCCAAAAGAAAGCCATTCGTATATGTGCTGAAACTGGTTACAGAGCTCACAAGGACCCAATATTTCCGAAAACATAAAATACTGAAAGTCAACGACTGACTTCTTACAGACCCGCGCTGTCTTCATATTTCGGTACAATACTAAGTGTTTATCCTCTTATTTTATGAATATTTTAAAAACTCAATAAACAAAGCCACTCTTATTCCACAAGAAACGCCTCCAATATTCATTTGATAAATCCCTGAACATGTTTAGCTACAAAATCAATCCGGCACACCGGCCCAGACGTATGGACTTCTTTACCATCTCAGTCCCGCACTATTCACTCAATTAGCTCTTTATAGAAAGAATAAATCGTTACACATAAACATGCTCGTTGCCGAATATCAGTGACCTAACTGACATATCTGGAACATGTATTCTTTAGTAATTTGAAGCAGTTTTATTCTCTGTTATACTCTGCCTTTGCTTAAATGTTTTCTCTGTTTTACTATAAATAACTGGTCCGTACGTTGCTCCACCCAGCCGTTACCTAGCAACAGGGTGAATGCACCTTCAATAGTGTTGTATTTGTAGTGTAGCGTTATCAACTGCAGAATGAACGAGGACTCTCTCTACTTCCCTCCTGTCCTATAGGTTTTCCCATTCATTTTCAAACTTTTTTCATTCAATTTCACAAATTTTTACTTCAATTTCGTCGCAGAATGTCGGGAATAGGCCAATCTTACTTTCAAATTCGTCTTTCGTCGTTCATTTTCAAATAAAGTCCATTCAATTTGGTCATTTGGCATACATTTTCGTCATTTACAGTTCAAATTCGTCAGTCTCGCTCGCAGCACTCAAAACAGCAGGATCGATTTCGCCTTTTGTCAATCATTTTCGTTAAATTTTCATTCATATTCGTCTCATATCTCTATCCGGTGTGATTTTCCAGTCATTTATGTATTTTTTTCTGTAACCGTTCACATTTTACATTCAGGAGTTAACATACACACAAGTGTCCCCCCCCCCTACACACACACAGAACCACAGATACAGACACACACACAGAACCACAGATACAGACACACACACAAGCAATCCGAGTACACACTGATACAAACAGACGTACCGTCTCGCAAACGAAAACACTGACAAACGATTTGTAGGCAAACATGATTAAAGACAAAATTTAAGTGTAGAGTTGTAGCCTGTTTAATGTCAAAGAATGGATAACATAATTATGTTTGCTGCTTTCCAGGGTACAAAATTTAAAGTTTGCTTCATGCATTATGATGCGAAAACCGGAAAATTACGAGTTAAAGTTCAAAATATGACACTGACATACTGTCCTGAGTTATGACTTTTGACTGTCGTTTATCCTTCAATCAATTTTGGTTGGCAGTCATGTTTTTCGTGTGTATTGTTTAAGCAAATGCTTAGGGAATAATGTGTAACGATACAATTTACGAGAGAAAGTAAAAATATGTCGGCTTAAAGTTGGTTCACCATCAAAATAAACAATTGACAACATCTGACTAATTTGAATGAAAAATTCATGAAATTGTGTGAACAAAAACGAATTTGATCTTCACATTCTGCGATCCGTCAGCGGGAGAGATGAATTTGAATGACAATTGACGATTCTGAATGCTATGTCTTCGAAAATGTTTGAGGAAAAACGAATTACAATGACAATTGACGAAATTGAAGTTAGGATTTGCGTTCCACGTGCTTCTCGGGACGAAATTGAATAATAAATCTTTGAAATTGAATGACAAAAGTGCGAAAGTGGATGGGAAAACCTATATTATCACCGTCTTCCACTATCGCTATCCCTGTCTTCTCTTTTTCGTCCAGGCTGCTAGCCTCGCCAGTTCACCTTATGTGAGCTAATTAGGCCACGTTAGGTCTGACATTTTCTGTTATATATTTACTTTTCGCAGACAAACCTGTTCATAATTAGACCGGGCTGTACATGGAATAAACGATGACTATCGTCGTATATTTCGCTAAATACGCATAGAAACGTCAATGAATAAGTAAATAAATGAATAATAACTAGATAAATGAATAAATAAATAAATAGATGAATAAAAAGATAAATAACAAAATTTTGTCAGAGTCATGGAAACCAATGTGTTCACTGACGACAATGATAATGATGATTATGATAATGATGACAATAACAATAATAACAGTAAAAATGATAATGCAGAAAATCATAATATTCGTAAGATTTGTAAACGAATTGGACTACCATTAATTTTAACGTGAGTAGCAGTGTGTATTACTTATCGTGTGTGTGTGTGGGGGGGGGGGGGGGTCATGTACAGTGGCACCATGCACAAAAAGACCATAATTGGGTGTATGCACGTCTTCACACACCCCTCTTTTTTTTTTAACTGCACTCGTATATCCTCAGGTTTAGTCTTTTCCTTTTTTTTCGGAATCTTCCTTCGCATGACTCAATAACGAAACACTCGTAAAACCAAACATCATTCAAAACGGAAATGTTAATCCTATAATAACACTAATTCATTAAGAATGAGAAGGGAATTAAACAACTACGTACAATCACACATCTACACACACACGTCATCACTCACAAAATACTGGTCTATGACATTTACCCCCCGGGCAACTACCCCAGATCCTTTCCCTGACCTTAACCCTAATCTTAAATCCTAACCTAACCCTATGAACCCAAACTCTAACCCTAAACCTAACCCTAAGCCAAATCTTTACTCTAACCTTATCACTAACCAGTATTTAGCCGTTGGTAATTGCCCTCGGGGGTAATTGCCCTGATACGCAAAATACTCCTACATCTTGACACACAATGCACATTATATACACACGCATGCGCGCACACACACAAACACACCCTTACACACAACAGACAAAAGACCGTATGTCACATTTTGATTCTTTGAGAGGTTCCTTCGATACGCCCAGATGATGGTTGTCTATTCTTCTTTTCTGAGATCCCCTACAAAGCTTTCATGAAGTTTCTGCTGCCATAAGGCTTACAACCATAGATGAATGCGGATATGTGCCTTGATTGTCCCAGCAAGGTCAAAACGTATATGATACTAAAGTATACGAACCCTACTACGTTTATAACGCGAGGTATATATGATGATGTGTACGTTGTAAAATTCAGAGTAACGATTCATTGGAAAAGCGAACATTGAGAATGACGAGCACCTATTCTATGGTTATTATTCTGGCTTCAAGACCATCCGCATTCGTACTACTTTACTTCCAATAAGACCAACGCCCTCTAACGACGAAAGAAGTTGCAGGTTGAGCTAGATTGTCATTTGCCTTCGGCAAAGGCCGTTGTGGAAGGGGCTGCAGTTGGGGTCTGGAAACTAGACTATTATGGATGCAATAGATCAAACTACGTAGTAAAGTTTAAAGTTTAGTAAAATAACTTTTCAGTTATGAACAAGTGCGAATTAGCTTCTTCCTATTCTTGCCATTGCATCCTGACCTTTTGTTAGTTATCTCAGTGTCATGTTATATTTCTCTCTGCAAACGCTGCTTATTCGTCTCAGCTACTCTGAAACATTCTTGAACCATCTTCATTTTCAATCAGATAAACTCAATCAGACTATAGAACATGTAAAAAACTTGCATTAAGAATGTATTGGAAAAGTAAAATGGTGTATTGAATACTATAAAGTTGGTCGCGAAAAGGAACGTAATTTTGTGCAAGAAAATGTATTGAAAAGTTAAAGTAAAACGGTGTATCGAAAACTAAGTAGCTCGAGAAAAGGAACATAATTATTTGCAAAAAAAAAAAAAGCAGCGCCGAATTATGCTTGGGATGTGAAGACAAAAAGTTCATAAAATACAATATAAATAAGTCAAAATGAAACGCGACATGCAAATACACCAAAATCCATCGAAACAATGTAGGGACTAGTGATCAATGCTGGAGAGAAAAAGAGCGAAATTGGTCCAGCTGGTAGAAAAAGGAGCACATAATGGAAGAAAGGGAGAAAAGATATAATATCAAATTTTATTTTTTGTGTTTTACGTTCTCTGATAGCTCTGGTGTCCGTGGCCTCTGCACAGGTGGACTGTTACCAGTGCACTTTCTCGTATGTGGACAGTAGAACGGAGGATTCGACAAACTGCGGCACGGTCTCTCCCTCCTCGACAAGTACCACATCCTGTTCCGGCTCATGTTACGTAAGTCAAGGAAAATTATTACACTACGATCTTTGTCCCACTGTTTTTCATTCATTGTATTTGTCTCTCTACTTTCTTTTTTTTTTGTATCACCGGAAAATACAGACAGAAATCAGCCTGTTTGACGGTGGAATCCTGATCCAACGCGGCTGCGACACCACACCCACGGACTGCAACGAATGCACCGACCCAGAAGACTGCAAGATGTGTTGCAGCGACGGCAGTTACTGCAATTATGACTCACTGGCGTACATCCTGTCGAGCAAGGCTCTCACCCACACCTGCTACGCTTGTCGTTACAGCGAGATTCCTGGAGTACACTCGGACAGTTGGTGTGGACTGGACTTTAATGCAGCGTCCTCTGCCGTCTACTCGGTGGAGTGCCCCGGGATGTGCTACGTGAGTGGGGTTCGCAGAGACCAATGGTTATATTGGTTTCCCCGGTTAATTTCATAATCTATGTTGTCATTCGAGTTCTTATTCCGGGCACTTAATTTCACGCATTCCACGCTCGCAGCACTGAATAAGCAATCCAATTCAAAATCCGGTCGTTCAAATTCAGTATCGGAGCAGTCTTCATTTGCGTCATTCAAATTTAAGATAGGTTGCACGCATTTCAGCAATGACCATCTAAATTCATATCAAGCAGGCGACGGAATCTCGTTAGTCATTCAAATTCGTGAAAAGGCGGCCATGTTCCAAATTTAAGTACATTCAATTTAAAAGAAGATTTGCATTTAGTTATCTTGAGGCCGTGTTTGTGTGTCTTTTCACTTAAATTGAATAGATTGGCTTCATGATGAAGCTCACTGTAAACGCGCAAAAAGCCAAATGCGGTATCAAAATCGGCCGCGCATTTGGTCAAGCTCTAGAGGTAGTCTCGGCCGCGGCCGAGCCCGGCGTTTTCTCACTGTAAACGCAAACTGGGCCAAATGCGGTACCAAATTTAGTCTGGCTTCCAGACCCTCTGCCCATACTATTTCTCTATTCAGGATATCAAAGCATTCAAGGTCGAAAACTAGTATAGTTTAAGGTGGTTTTGTCCCGCAGAGACCTTTGCCGAAGGCAAAGGCCGGAGTCCAGTAGGCAAAGGGTATGGAAACCAGACTATACTATATTGCCAGAGCCTTCTCGGCACATTACAACCGGCGCACAGTGGGAATGAAAGTGAGCCAAAATAGGGATTTAGTCACTGGAAGGAAATTTATTTTTTCATATCCTAGGCACAGATTACATCCTCCTGAACACCTTTGATCAATAGTTTTTCTTGAAATTAAATTTAAGCGGATTGTTTATCTACAAAAGGACTAAAAATTTGTGAATACTAGGTAAAAAACGAGTAAATGCAATATTTCAGTTTCAAAAGGTTTCCGCCGAACAAGACGTTTGACCCACTTCAAATTTTCAACACGTGTGTCAAATATATGGCGCCATACAAATGCTGTGGATCATCATCATCATCAAATAAACTATTTTAAATGATCATGAACTCTACAGGCTAAATTTTATTCCCCCTGAAAGTAATTTGGGTCAAAACAAGGAATTTTTGGCTAAAAATAGCAAAATTCTTTTCATGTGCAAAATTTGTCAACATTCCTGCCGATTCCCGCACTAAAAATACCACAATCACCTTTGCTTTAGTTCCTACTTTACAATGATACCAAACTTGGCTGCAACCTTCCGCAATCTTATGAAGAAATCCCAATTTTCCATCCGCATGTTTGCCTGGTTTTTGCCAAAATCTCGCGTGCGGTGGAAGCACGCACCCAATGGATCCCCATACGCAGGCAAGGCACACACAACAACAGAGACCACAGAGTTGCAAGACAGAGAGAGAGAGAGAGAGAGAGAGAGAGAGAGAGAGGGGGGGGGGGAGGGAGAGAGAGATGGGGGGGGGGGGGTCTGGGGAGGGGCGGGGTGTCATGTTCAACATGATTGATAGGTTTTAATGTTTACATCAAGCCAGTGAAATGACATTATATTTTGATGCCAGAGTTATATTCTTCTTTGAAGGTAAGGAATATCCTCTTATCATAAATAATCTTAAAGTGTCGATAAACAGTTCATGTTACTTTGTTTTAGCATGATGTTTTCGCGGTACAAATCATGAGCTTCTGCTTCTGTTATTGTGTAGGGTTATTGAGGTGTAAGGTTAATTTCCAGTGTGGGTGTCAATGATCTTTTTTTTTTTCCTGTATTGAAATATGCATTCGTCCGAACCAGAATTCTTCATGCCTTATGCATGCCTGTAGACGACTGCACGCTAGAAAAACATCCCGCACTGACAACATCAGCGATGTTTTTCACAGACTGATGGTAACGGGTGACACATCATCGTAATTAGTAGCAAATACAGAAATCACAGCCGCTTCCCGATGATGTTCAGCAAATTTTGAAAGATTCAGCAATCCAGGACATTGCTGGTGACGCAGCAGAGAGCGACTGTGATTCAGAGTAATTTCAATATTTTGTACAGGTTGCTTTCAGTGATACGAGTATGCGGTATTTTTTTTCCTGTTTTGTTTTGTTTTTGTTTGTTTTTTAGTTTTCCGGGCTACAGAGGGCGCTCTTAACATAATAAGTTTATCAAATTTCCTTTTCAATTTGTGTACAATGTTTGTTTCTCACTTGTCTCTTATTTGCATTGTGAACGCATGCATTTTCAAGAGAGGACATTATATACAGCAAACTATTGATTAAATATACCAAAAAAGTCCTGAAGGGCGCCCCTCTAAGTGTGACCTAAGTCTGAACCTTTGACGTCTTTCCTGTATTTCTTTCTTTTGTTTTGTTACTTTTCATGTTGTTTTTGAATATGCGTTGCAGCTACAGTTCGCACTATCAATTTTCTGACATGGGAAAACTATTGTAACGTGAGAAATATCATATTTCTCATTGGATGTTCACAGCCAATCAGAAATCGCTATATAAATGACGTCATAGGTGTTTGAAAATGTTTTCATTGCATTCTACGGGTCTGAATACCCCTAGATCCGCCAATTTAGCATACGTTTTAAGTTGATCTCGGTGGATATGAATTTTGGCGCACTTTGGAGCCATTCTGGCCCACTGTGCGGCGCCCTCCCAATATTAGTGTTAGTTTACAAGCAGAGCGCCACTACGCCAAAATATTGAAAGGTTTGAATTAAAAGCCCGGGCCGAGCCTGGCACTGTAAACGGACAAAATTGCGGGGCCGAGTACCGCAATTGAGGCCGGGCTCGGCGGGGCTCGGGCGCGGCTCGGCCGCGGCTCGGCCAGGCCTTGCACTGTAAACGGGGTCCTATGTGCTACAAAAAAAAAAAAAAAAAAAAAAAAAAATCCCACTTTTGATGCTTAATATGCTGCTCGAAAACTATATGTCAGATTAAACTGTCATTGATATGAGGGATAGCTGAAGGGTGTACAATTTACTTAGAGGTGATTTGATTATGAAAACCTAGATCAGTTTCATGAAATCCATGATTAATTTCAAAACTAGGTACCAGATTTTGGTCAAATTAATATTAACCCTCTGAACAAAACCTGAACTTTACACAGGAACTAATGATGTGTATGTGAGTGTGTACTGGACCCTGATCAATGGACCTGGATACCACCTGTTCAGAGCTCTGCTCCAAGGCACATGAATGCTGTATTAACTATTCATGATGAATTGCTTCGGCATTGCTGGTCTGAATTCCTAGCAAAGGGTAAAATGCTTGCACATGAAAAAGGAAACACATGTTTCCATGTGTTTGCATACACCACATTTCAGAATGGATAAAGACTAGCTGTGATAATGGAATTTCTCATGAATAAATAACGGAGCATTTCAATATTGGTCATTATCCAGGACCATTGTCTGGGTGTCAACTACACACTCCCATACACACCAATTGACTTCTGTGCAAAGTTAAAGTTTTGTGCAGAGAGTTGAAAATAGAACAAAATCTGAAACCTAACTGAAAAATTAATGTTTGATTTAATGAAAATAAATTATGCTGTCACTTTGAAATTGTCTCCAACAAAATTGTGCACTATTCAACTATTGCTCATATAAATGTCAGTGTTATCTGATATATAGTTTTTGAAATATTAAGGATCAAAAGTGGGAAGTGTTTTTTTGTAACACCTAGTACAAGCACCTCGAGCACTGCATACAAACGAGCTTAATTCTATAAGAGGTTGATAGACACCTTCGAGAAAAACAATTTGACTACACTGAAACTGATAACAAATGAACATTGTACACATCTTGTTTGTTATTTATTGATATCTTACTGTTCTGTTTTGCGGGACTGAGTATTCATAAGATCATTGTGTGTCATTTTGTCTTTCAATTGATGCATTATGCGGTTAGTGTTGGGACGTTATCCTTTCTTAAAGTGGACCTCCGGATGATTTTCAGACTTTTACTTTTGAACAAAATGATAAATTAGTTAAACTGAGTACAGAGTTTTAGAATTTTTAGTGATCACACTTTGGTGATTGGGATGAGGAATGAGAATGTTTTAAAAATCTATAACAAATTGCAATGAACAAGGATGATGACATAGCAGCCTCACCATAAGAATGCATGAGTTGGGGCTCAAGGAAGCTGAACAAAAAAAGAAGGCATGCATAGATTTTTCACAGGTGAACTTGTTGAGCAAGTGGTATTGTAATGGAATTACACTGCTACATTTCTGAAATATATGAGGCTCTGATGTCATCAACACTGTTCAGTGTAATTTGTTTAAGATTTTAAATTTATTGGTTTCTCTGCTCAAGGACCACAATGAATTCCACAAGCTCATACATGGAGCTGTCGATTTGTGTATTACATGATGTGAAATTATGAAAATCGTCCGGAATGCCCCTTTAAGTGCACGAGATGTCATAACGGACAATACATGAACACAGAATAATGCAGAAGCATCACACATAAATAAATGCATAACATGTGAGCCACGGCTGTGTATATTTCTCTGCTTGTTTTATAAGAAACTTTCGCTCCTTACTGCCCCATCCTTACCTTATCACTTCACTCTTAGAAAAAAAAAAACTATTCTATTTCCTTCAGTAAATTGATTGCACGAAGTAACACATCGGTCATCCGAAAATGAAATTGCACGCCCCATACAAGCTCAACAGGACTATCGCGTGAATTTGAATGAAATTCAGTGCTCGCATTTGGAAAATGAACGCCCAAGCGTGGATTTGATTTTTGCAACTACATAGAGCTCAATGAAATTGATCGCCTGGATTCTGAATTTGAATGCCCGAATATTTCCAAGTGCTTGAATTTGAATGCACATTAATGAATTGGAATGACAAAAGTACTAAAATGACCGGGAAAACCTATTGTTATAAATATCATCATCATCATCATCATTATTATTATTATACTAATACTATTACTTTTATCAAATTGTACAGGAAAATGGAGCCTTTCAGAAATGGAAAATTCTGGACACTAAGTTACTAAATATCTTCTTTTTTTTTGTCTGATTCGGAAAAAAAAAATTAAGTATTAAAAGTAACCTGAAGAAATAATGGTGTCTGTTATCCTCTCCAAGATTAACTACTAGTTTTGTTTTTCCGAATGTTTTGGTCATATCAGATAATTTCTTGAATTTTCTAAAGTTGTTTATCCTGAGTCGAATATTATATGGGTTGTTGACATCGACGATCATCATTCAAGGAATCCATATACACGAACTAATTATATATAGTTGACAGATGCGCCATTGTCGCAATACATGTAATCAGTCTTTTTGGAATACAACATCATCTTGCTTTAAAGGGACTGTAAAGTTCACTGGTTTAGATGAGGATTCAGGTTTATAACATTTTTTTTTGATAATGAGAAACTTCTTATGAAATATGAAATTTCAAGAAGAATTCAACCTTTACATGATGAAAATTGGCTTTGAAATTGCGATACTAATAAAATTGACAGGCCACGACTTTGATTACGATCTCTTTGTTTTACCTTGTTTTTATGTCAGTCATTTCAAAACCGATTCTTATCAAATTTTTTTATTCCCCTTAGAATTGTATGCTCTTTAACTTTTCATAGAATGGGTTCTAAATATCTCGCAAAACGTTACAAGCTGAATCATCACCTCAACCAGATTTACTGTACAGTCCCTTTAATATGAGTGCGTCCGAGCTTTATGCCCCAGTCACATATGAACACGGATGCTCAAGGATTTACACGGTGATCCGAGGAGATCCGGGGACGTCCGGGAGATCGGAGATTTTGGTATGACTGTACACACGGTATCAACACGGCAGCTACACGGATAAGGCCGGAAGAGCGCGTTGTCTACACGGACAAACGCGGCATCTACACGGATCAACACGGCAGCTACACGGCAGCCACACGGACCACCTCGGATTGCTCTGCCAACACTGCGATCCCCGGATGACGCCGGATGTTTTTGACCTCCAAAAGTTGCCGTGTTGGCCTCCCGGCGTCAACACGGATCTCTCAGATCCGGGGTAACCCGGGGTGACTGGGGCATAAGATTTGCGACGCGAACGTTAACACGATGCTACTTTGGTCAAACATGGTGTTCTGCACATACGCCGAAATAGTCTGGTCTCCTTTCCCATTTCCTTGGTGCGATATTTTTGCCAATTGTGACAAACCAAGAGACGGCGCAACGATTTTTTCCCCCTGACACAGTTCTCGGCGTATCGCAAGCCTCGGGTGTAACGCCCTCTTGTGGCGTACACGGAATCACCGCTACGAGTAAAAAGAGTCCAGAAGACTGACTAACGCCTAGACAGCTACAAGTATATTTCCATTGTAAAACCAGGGAGGTGAAAAGAGGACCCCGTGAGGCTAAGTCGTCTTTAGCGTTCGTTTCGCAGATCCAAAGTTCGCTGTTAAATGACGCGGTATAAAGCACTGCTCAAGGTCGAGCAATCATACATGAAATTGACCTATACACACACGGATGAGTCACACTGTAACCAAATGCAATGCCCGAAGTGAGCTATACATCGGAGGTAAACTTCGGGCATATTTGCCAGTGGCAAGATCTTAAGGAAGACAAAATGAGAACAGACATCAGTGCATTAGTACTGGATTTGTTGAGCACTGAAAACTAGCAGGTTGGCTTTGCAAACGCAGAAGTGCCAAGTTGTTTAAAGTTTGTTTTCTGTTGTGCTTTGTCTTGAATACCAAGTTACCTAAACCGAAACAAAACAAAAAGGAACATAACCGAAATGAAAAAGAGGTTATTTCTCTATTTCGATGACTCGACCACCACCCCCCCCCCGCCCCGTTTCTGCCTTATTATAGATGACCTTTTATGTAATATTTTTCTCTACAAGTAAGAAGAAAAGTGAAAAATCCTTTTACATAGTATCATGCAACTGACATTTTTACGACTCAACGCAGGGTGGGCCAATTTCACAGTGTTAGCAAATGACTCTCTATTTGTGAAAGTATACAAACCATTTGCAAAGTCACATTCTTATCCATACAGAGCTCCAAGTCACTTATTCCGGGAGTGGAGGATATATATCGCGGATGTTCGTACTTCGGCAACGAGTGCGACTATGAAGACGACAAAGAGGTAATTAGAGTCATGCGCAACTCGGTTCAGCATCGCATCAGCTGCTGCATGGGTGACAACTGCAACCATGCGACATCACTCTCTTTTGGACTCGCTACTATCATCATCGGGGCCATTCTCGGGATCACGTTCTAACTTGCAAGGTCAGAAATGTGAAACGAAATCATATCGTACATCGATGAGCATCCATCAACCTAAGAGACCCCCTCATACTAGTATAATGGACAGGGCGTTTGTCATGATAATGAGAGGTATATTCTCAAAATTTCCATGGAAATCATGAAAAAACACATACATACTGAATTATAACGATCATAACATAAGATGATGCCCCCTGTCGTGATATGCGCTAAGGAAAGGTAGTTTGTTATAGTAGTAGTAGTAGTAGTAATAATAATAATAATAATAATAATAATAATAATAGTGATAATAATAACAATAATAATTATTATTATCATCGTCATCATCATCACAATCTCCTTTGGAATGGTTTGAACTATTTTGGTAGTTCTATGTTTTTATTTCAAAAGTTTGCTTGATTATAAAACTTCCTCTCAAAGTGTAGTATAAATGGTTGTAGGTGTCTTATGCATATATGCACACAATATACTCATTATACTCATAGTTAGTATTTCATAACAACTCACTCTGTATATGCATTATACATATATATATATATATATATATATATATATATATGTGTGTGTGTGTGTGTGTGTGTGTGTGTGTGTTGGATGTATATATATATATATATCGCATATATAAATGTAACATAACTTGAATTATATCACCTTTATTAAAAATGAATTGCATTAGCGGAGACTACTGAGTTAGGTGAAGATGAGTGCGAGTTCTCCATCTCGTGGAGTTTAACATTTTATTTAGATAAACGTTATTTATAAAGTGCTTTTTTTTTTTAGTGATTAGAGTAAGCCTACTTCAGATTAGTCTGTGTTTACTGCATCCATCTTTGTGAATAGAACGATTTGTCGTGATGCCAATTTTAGTTAATGATTGTAAGCAAACTGCTTTTCGATATGTTACATACATATTTGCACTCTAAGCACTCTAAGAAAAACAGGTTCAATTTAGCTGCCTTACCAGTATCAAATCTTTACGGGTGCACCTTTGGACCTTTCAGACCAGAACGGTGCTCCCATTGTGACACTGGCATAGGATGCAAAGTTGAACTTTTTTTTCTGAGAGTGTAAGGAATGCTTTTGATACTGAAGTAAACGAAATTGTAGACCATTGATTGTCAATGTAGTGTAAACACCGGCCGAATAACGTGACGTACAATTTATAATAGCCAATATAGTATAGACTGTAGATCACGGATGGGTTTATGCACATGTACAGCTACATCGATACTATCATGTATCGGCCTATAAGGGCTTCTAAAAATCATACAGAATTATCGACCAGGTACAATGTAATACAATGCTGCAATGATAAAAGGCGTCTTTCATAACTTTCTCGTTACTTTACACCTATATCTGTGTCCTTGCCTGCTACGCAAGCAAATACCTATCCTAAGTCTTTACATGTTGTGCGGGTTATAAGTATAGATTGGTAAAGTCCTGTTATTGTTACATTTAGTAAATCTCAATAAGATCATACTAAGTCAATATTAACTCCATTACCTAGTCCACGTGTTATTACTTAAAAAGCAGACACGAAGTATTGTAAAGCAGTAAGAGTTCCTATGACCACTCTTCTTCTTCTTCTTTGCCAAAAAAGGTCAAATGTCTAGTGAAAGTGCTAAATTTCACTTCTTTTATATCTAGGAAGTAGCTTAAAGTATCATCATGAAACTTAGTAGACCTATACATCTTTATGCATGTTCAGCATGACGGTGATTCTCTTGGGAATTTTAGGGTCATATAGGGTCAAAGATCAAGGGTCAAAGGCCAGGGTAAAATGCTAATAATTTACTATTCAATACAGAAATTACACTTTTTCTCTACACCTTTAAAATTACTCAATGCATATAAAACATAACAGGGTCAAAAGTCAGGTATAGAAACACTCAAATCCCCAAATACATGCTCTCTCAGAAAATAAAGTCACTCTTCCAATTAAACCTAGTTCAAGGAAAGAGGAAATTCAACACATTTCTGACAAACATGTCATTTTAATATTTCGCCAATTATGTTAAACTGTCATCACACACAGTCAAGACATACTGTAAACCTATAAGGAGAATCATGCATTATGGCGGAGACATGCCAGTCGCCATGGCGATATTTCTAGTTTAAATTTGAATAGAAATCTAAGATGGTAAAGCTGTAGATTTATTGTTATATCTGTTTACACATCTTATTCCCAGTATTCTCTTCTGTCTGTTTCTATCTCTCTTGTTATCTCCTTCCTGCCCTTTCTGTCTTCCTCTATCTCTGTCTCCACACATAAGTGTTTAATATTTTGACGAGTTATCATTACTGTGTTATACTGATCTCCCATGTGGTCACTGTTTGGGTCCTATTTTCTTCTCTTTATTTTTTAGTTTAAACATAATTTGAAAGTTTTGATGTGGAAGTACAATAATACGTTCATATTTGATGTAATTTTGCTTCTAAGTTTGTGTGTATGCGTATACTATGTATATGATTGTGAAATGATAATTACGTTTAATATGTTTAGATATAGCAGTTGTTTCAATGTATACGTGTAAGTGTGATTGATCAATTTTGAAACTCTGTTCTTCATATTATGTGTCATTCTGTAGTTGTTGTTTTTTAATGATTGCCTGATTTTACATTTCATGTGAATTATGATCGTATGATTATGTATGTTATTAAGCAATACAAGTGTACAAAATTCTGGTTTGCATGGCTGCATATGAATTTTCAATAAACCACTTCTCAACTGCTAATACTTCTACTACTCATGTGATTCGGATCATCGCACAATATTGAAGTTTCATAATTCAATCCGTATTCAATGAACGGTTAATATTAACATGCAGCAGTTTAAATATGGAATAGTGGGTAAAATTCCTCAAACGGAAGACACTCTGCTCGAATTCAGTCAGGAAACAGATCACCTATGCATTGCTATGTATATTTTTTGAAAACAAGAGTGAAGAAATAATTATGATAGCCTAACACGCGTATATCCTTATACGCAAATACTATGGTCAAAAGCGTTGCTGTTGCTGTCCTTTGATCTCAAGTTTGTAATTGGAGATTATTAGAGGTTGAAGTGTCATGGTGGTAATTTATTATTTATTTATTTATTTTCTTTTTTTACAAAGGGAAAAAAATTGTTAGCCATATTCGGCAACTTATATATCAGCACGGTGTAACGTTTACAATATATTATTTAAAATACCCTACAAATAAAACCAAGGAGAGAAGAACTCCTGACATGTATTCGTATATGTCATTGATTGTGTTTTGGTGTTAAAGAAATATTTTGTGATTGTATAGACATATCTGATATTAATTCATTTCATCTCCGCATTATTCACAAGGTAGATGTAATGTAACAGACAATTTCCCAAAATTATTGTTTTTTTTTTTAAATTTCTGGATTGTGTTGATCACAAAAAAGCATTGTCCTTTTTCATAATTATTATGCACTCTCCGTTACTTTCTCCCAACAATAGCATACACTCAGCTCTGGGGTAAATATGCCAAGTCTCCTGTCCCTTCTTTGGGCCGGGAGGGGGGGGGGGGGGGGGGGGGGGGTGATATTCGACGCTACAGTGATGAAAGTCAATGATATGCACATTTTTTCAGACTGCAATTTTTATGCAAAAATACACATGTAATCGTCCTCCTAACATTTTTTTTTTCGTCACTGCAAACTCTGCAGGTCATTTCGACCCAACGTGTCAATATTCTGATTATAATCTCGAAATAACTAGCATCATTAAAGTCCAAAAATTATTAAGAAACCAGGGATCAGATAATCATGAATGTGCTCTAGACTTAAAACAGTATTAACCACTATATACTCTTAAAGGAGAAGTAAAATATGTCCTTATATCTCAATATTCCATCTAAATAAATACATGTTTTGAGTTTCGTTTCTATTCATTGTAGATATCGAGTTTAAGGTGGTGATATCCTATGTTTTACCCGTATTTTGAGCTACATACATACAGTATCGTGTAGCGTACTAAACATAGGCCCTACTATCATTTTGCAGATCGACATCATCACAGAACCACAACGCACACTTCACAACAAAGTGTACCTTCCGCACTACTATTCACTACATCGTGAATGGCGATATATTTAAAGATACTTTCATTCATTGTGCTGTAGATTTATCTGGGGCCATCTTACTCAAGCTCTGCTTATGAAGATGGTCCCCTCATGCGATATTGTATACATAACATTCTTTACAGCCAATTTGAATTGTACCTTATCGTACAACTTACATTCAAGTTGACATTGATGTTATTTTTCCCCAATACGTTTTCTTTGCAATCGCACCCCACAATCTGTATAAATTCGTTGGAACAATTCATATGACTTATGACATATATTATTGTCAGATTTTGTTGTACATTGTAATGAAAACAAAATAAAGAAATAAGCTTAATTGAAGTGAACTGAAGTGAACTGAAGTGAACTGCATGATTAGAAAAAAAAAGTGAAATACAATTGCCGATATTAGGCAAGAAATATTTCAGAAATCTCGAATCTCAATTCATCAATTAATTCAAACCCACCCGTGCATACACCGACATAATTACAGTCACACACACACACACACACACATTCACTCGATCACATTTATTGTTATGGATTGTTTCATTCTATTGCCTTAGTGGTAAAAAAAGAAATATTACATGGGACCTCCTTAAATTTCGTTGCGATAAAAGAGCTGCATATTGACATAGCCTGCAGATTCAACAATGCTCGTACACTGTCGTATTGCATTTGAACTGGTGGCGAGATGTGCCCATTCATAGTTCAACGCGAACTACTATAACTCAAATATTGCAGACGTCATGAATGGGGCGCGTTTCAGCGGGGACTGATGGTTGTCATGCGAACTATTCTGATTGATCTGTATACAGAGAGACTGAATACAGTTGGTGTCTCTGATGCCCACCACCCCCCCCCCCCCAAAAAGCAAAGAAAATGCATAGGAATAGGGTAATCAATGTGTACATTTCCTTTTGGTTCAAGGGCAATTACCCTTAGCCTTAATCCTATTCCTGAACCTAATTCTAGCCCTAGCCCAAACTCTAAATCTGAACCTAACTCTAACACTAATCTTTTCTCTAAGCTTATCACTAATTAACATTTACCAGGAGGGTAATTGCCATGATGCGATCCTTTTGTATGTCTCTGTTTGAACGGTGAGCATGAAATTAAAACAACAATACTCTGGAAGGCAATATGTATAGATTCATTCATTTCGTTTCAAGTTAGTTACCCCCAAGTATAATATATATAAAAACGAGTATTGGAAGGCTAAATGCTTGAATTCATTCAGGCTGATTCAAAAGATACCCCCACTCCCATCCACATGTATTACAAAGAAATACACTGAAGCAAAACGTTCGTTTATGCCGTTTCCAATAAGATACCCCCAGGAGGTATACGGTAACTAGGGTGGCATTGTGTCTTACCAAACAAACCAAATAGAAACGAAACAACGAACATGGGAGGATACGAGAGCAGCTCTATGCAGCTTATCCCAGCACAGCTAGTGCTAACATACATAGTGTGAGAATTTCCACTCATGCTCAAGTAATCATATTCATAAAGAATGATGTTACTTTGATATGACAAATTTAATGATTCCTGCGTACTTGTGTTGTTACGCTGAGGTGTTTTAATTGAATTACAGTACATCTGTCTTGCCCTGTCTCTTTTTTTATTACTATTAATCTTAACCTTTAGCGTAATTACATTGCAGGATGATTATTAAGAACTACCTTTGGATAAATAGATAATGAAAGTGAAACAAACACAGAAGTAAAGCAACAGAGAGAAAGAGGGAGGGAGAGAGCGCTAGTGGATGTGTGGAGAGAGCGAGAGTGTAAGAATGACATGTAAGGCGATCCGAATTGACCATGGATATGATAATACTGTAATATTTGGTGTTGAAATGACTAATCAGTCGTAATTGTGGCATTCCATTTGATTGAGGGTAAGAGGGAACGACCTTCGCATTGATTATAAAAATAGTATGGTAGTATGGTATATGCGATGAACCTTACTCACGTATGGTATATGACACGCACATTTCTAATTGTTTTAGGTAGGTTCATCGTAGAGGTGATATAGCAATGCGACGCTATATAGCACTCTGTAGTTAATAGATAGACTTATAGATTAATCAAGTATTTTTACATCAGCCAAATTTATATATTGCATTACATCATAATCATATTGGATTTCGTATTAGGCCCTATACATTAAATGGCAGTAAAGGTGTATATCATCATATATGTTTGGTCGATGAATGAATATAAAAGTGGAATTTGATTAAAATGAACTGAATTTCACTGAATTCTTCATATTGAGCAGACAATCAACGGAATTCAATAAACAGTTTTTAACTTTTGAAGCTTATTATTACGATCCCCGACCCCTCAAATTAGTAAACAGTGACAAGGCATTTGCAAGTAACGTGTAGATGACCTCGCCATTAGCTCCCGTTAGAGAAAAATCACCCAATTCCTTGCGAATAATGACAGCATTTGCAATATATCTAAAAGAAATGAAATCGAAGAGTATTATTATTATCAATAGACAGCGACGGTTGACCAGCTTCACTGCACCCAACCAAAGGCTGTGATCTTTGTGTCCATGGTGACGGAAATAAACATATCATTTGCACGGTTGCTATTTGCCGTGAAAATCGAACGGCCGAGGATACTAATTTTATATCATTATTTTGCGCACGCGCCCTACGCTATGAGCTGCACCACTGGCATAGTTTGGAGTCAAGGTCGTCGCCATGACTCCCCTGACCACGTGACCACCTGAGTGGTAGCAACGGTGGACGGTTAAGCTCGCCCGTGACAACGTTATACATATGTTAGATCAGGGAGGTACAAGAGAGATGCGATTAAACACTCATCTAGTTTGGACGTTAACAGCTTGAGTTCTTGTGGTCTCGAGAGAACTGCTTATTATTCTCATCCTGTCTCTCCTAATTGCCGTGCTCTGCAGCGCTTTTTACACTGTGTATGTCAAGCATGGCCGTTCAATTCAGTCTTTGTAGTTTTGCTCTCCTCGGTAAGTGAATACTGAAAAATTCGGACTTTTTGCTTTAATTTGATGTGATATTCTTACTACATCCGATCACTGAATGATCGATCGTGACGTAGAATTCGTTCATTTCTTGTTATGTAATAAATCGTTTCAATAGGTTAAGCGATTGACAGTGAATATACATAAGGTGATTTGATAATGAAAGAATATTTCACAGAGAGACTTGACTTAACGCTATTTGCTGTTACTTCTGTGCCCCAGAAAATAGATGAAACGTGTTTCATATAAGCTTAACCCTAAATGAAAGGAAAGAAGACTGACATTTTATACTTAAAAGTCAGTTACACACAGTCTTCATAATAAATTATGTTAAAAAGCTCAACATCAACTTTCAAGGTATTATTTTAAGCCTCGTTGATATTTACGTTTGGTTTATTTTGTTCGTATACCACATCGCGCGGGAATAATAAGATGTTGTCTTGGTAACTGAACGTAATCAATGGCAGTGCCCTCTGCACTCAGCTGCTCGGAGAGCTTTTCGTCCAGGCTGTTTAGCCCCGCCAGCTCACCTTATGTGATCTAATGAGGCCACAAGGAGTCTGACATTTTGTTTCATTTACTTTTTGCATACAAACCCCTCTCCTAATTAGACAGGGCAACTGTACGTGATATAACGAAGACTATCGTCGTACATAGAACATTCCACTGAATACAAGTAGAAACTTCAATGAATCTATAAGTATAAAATGAATGAATAAAGATATAATCGAATGATAATAAAAAACAAATAAATATACAGATAGAAAGATATTATAGATAAATGTTCCCATTGTCGTGAAAACCCATGTGCTCATTGACTTTAATGATAACGATGATGATAGTGATTATGATGATAGCAATAATAAAAGAAATAATGACTGTGCTAATAATCATGATATTAATTTGTAAGATCTGTAAAGGAATTGGATTCCAATTAAACTTTAATTTGAATAACAATGTGTGTAGGAATATGAATGTGAATGGGACGGGGGGGGGGGGGTCGTGGACAACACCATGCACGAAAAGAACATTATTGGATGCCTCCCCATCTTCACACACCGCCTTTTTTTTTCTGCACACGTATATCCTCAGGTCAAATCTTTTCCTTTTGTCCGGAATCTTATTTGATTTCCGTCACCTACATTAACAAAGCATACTGTACATTTCAAGAATAATAATGACTAGCTGTGAAAGTGGAATTTCTCATAACTATGTAATAGAGCATTCCAATCCTGGCTATTGTTCAGGACCATTGTCAGGGTGTTAACCACACACTTCCATACACGCCAATTGACTCCTGTCATGCCTGTGCAAAATCAAAATTTTGTACAAATGGTTTAAAACACAGCAAAATCTGAAACCTCGCTAACAAAACGATAAATCTTAAATTTAAAGAAATTGCCTTACGCTATCATTTTCAAATCATCTCCAACTAAATTGTACACTATTCAGTCATTGCTCATATCAATGTCAGTGTTATCTGACATATAGTTTTTGAACTGTTAAGGATCAAAAGTGGGATTTTTTTGTAACACATATAGTATTTCTCACTGCAAACACGGCTTATTCGTCTCAACTTGTGTAAAACATTCTTGAACACTTTTCATTCTTAATTCAGGAGAACTCAATTAAATTAGAACATGCAAATGTATTGGAAAGGTTAAAGTAAAGTGGTGTATCAAATACTAAATTAGTCGGGAAAAGTAAAAAGCGTCGAATTTTGCTTGGGGTGTCACAAGATGATCAAATAAGATATAAATAAGTGTTAAAGGAAACATGACGGCTGAATAACCCCAAATCGAACGAAACGTATAGTGATCCGCGCTGGAGAGAAAAGGAAAATTGAGCTACAGTTGGTCATTTGTAGACTAAATTGGAGCAAATAATGATTGAAAGGGAGAAAAGGTATCACAACTTGTTTTGTGTATTTTACGTCCTCTAATAGCCCTGGTGTCAGTGGCCTCGGCACAGGTGGACTGTTACCAGTGCTCTTTCTTGTATGTGGACAGTATAACGGAAGATTCGACAAACTGCGGCACGGTCTCGACCTCCTTGACAAGTACCACATCTTGTTCCGGCTCATGTTACGTAAGTAGAGGAAAATTACACTACGATCTTTGTTTTGAGTTACATTCCCACTGTTTTTCATTCATTGTGTTTTGCTCTCTATTTTTTTTTTTTTTTTTTTTTTGGTATCACGGGAAAACATGCACAGACGGAAATTAGCCTGTCCGTCAACGGGATCCAGATCCAACGCGGATGCGACACCACACCCACGGACTGCAACGATTGCACCGACCCAGAAGACTGCAAGATGTGTTGCACCACCAACAACTGCAACGCGGAATCTCTGGCAAGCATCCTGTCAAGCAAGGCTCTCACCCACACCTGCTACGCTTGTCGCTACAGCGAGATTCCCGGGGTGCACTCGGACAGCGGGTGCGGACTGGACTTTAACGCAGCGTCCTCTGCCGTCTACTCGGTGGAATGCCCTGGGATGTGCTACGTGAGTGATACGGGGGTCTCACAAATCAATATGATATGGCTTTTTCTGGTCAATTTCATAATCTTGTTATTCAAGTTGCTATTCCGAGCATTCAAGTTCACGCATTCCATGCTCGCAGTACTGAATCAGCAATGAAATTCAAAATCTGGTCATTCAAATTCACTATCGGACAAGGTCGCGGAGCAATCAATTCTTCGTTTGCGTCACTCAAATCTGAGATATAAGAAGCACGCATTTCAGCAATGAGCATCCACATTCATTTCAAGCCGGCGACGAAATCTCGTCAGTCATTCGAATTCGTGAAAAGGCAACGTGTGTCAAATAATTGCAATCAATTCAAAAAAGGTCTTGGATTTTGATAACTTGAGGCCTAGTTTTTGTGTCTTTTTCACTTATCTTTGAATAGATTGGGCTTCATGGTGAAGATGATTTATTTCACCGTGCAGGTCCACCAGGTCATCCTAAAATTTTGAGCTTCACAAGCGTGACGAGCGTAAAATGGCAGCCATACTATTCCGGCATTGTAGGCCTATAAAAACAAGCATACTATATAGGGGAGGTTGATCGAGACCTCCGAGAAAAGCAGTTTTGACGACATTGAAACTGATAACATGAATATTGTATACCCTACTCATCTTGTTTTACTGCTTATTGATACCTTGTTGGTTTGCTTTAGTGGGACTAAGGAAGATAGTCGTGTGCCATTTTGTTTTTGAATTTACAATGATCGATGCATTGTGTGGTTAGTGTTTGGAAGTTATCCTTTCTTTATTTCATGAGGTATCATCAAGGACTGTCTTTAGATTATCGTAGTATTGTTTGGATGCACTGCTGATTTGACCATAAAATTTAAAATTTCTTTAAATGAAAAACAAACCAAGAATACATAAACACTGAACAATGCAGAAGAATTACACATAATTAAATGCATGTAAGCCTCGGTTGTGTATATTTCTTTGCTTGTTTGATAAGAAACTTTTGCCCCTTCCTGCCCCCATCCTCACCCAAACACTCCATTCTTCAAAAAAAGACCTTTCTATTTCTTTCATTAAATTGATTGCACGAAGTAAGGAATAATTGATCACCTGTAAATGAAATTGAACATCCCAAACAAGCTCATCGGGACTAGGTATATGCCGTGAATTCGAGTGCACGAGTAAGAAATGCAGTGCCCGCATTTCGAAATTGAACGCACATGAGGGAATTAGACTTAGTGAATTAAACGAAATCCCATAAATGAAACTGATTGCTGGGATTCTGAATATGAATGCCAGAATATTTTCACGCCGTGCGCTGTGTGAATTTGAATGCAAATTTATGAATTTGAATGCATATTCATGAATTTGAATGGCAAAAGTATGAAATTGATTGGGAAAACCTAAATAATTTTTATCAATCTATCATTATCATCATTATTATGCTAATACTGTTACTATCATTATCTTTGACAGGAAAACTGAGTGTTTCAAACATTGAGAATTTAGGACACTCAACTTTCTATTTTTCTTGTTTCGTCCAATTCTCAACTAAAATGTTAAAATCCCCCTGAAAAATGAAAACGGGCCAATTGAACAGTGGCACGTGCGCACGAAAGAGGAGGACCACCAGGAACGTGTGGTACCTTCGTGAATGCTCGACTTTCTACCTCTTTGCTAATGGCGGCGGGTCGTTCAACTGGCCCCGCTTCTATATGCGAGCGCGCACTCTAAAACATCTTATAGAATCTCTTTGGCTTGCTCTTTGGTGGGCACAAAATGGCGCCTGTGTTTAAGTTGGCCAAACTCTGTTATAGGGCTCACACCTGTAAATACAATGGACTGTCCCAGACCCCTTCACAAATTCATACCAAAGATACCAAAATAAATGAAGAAAAAAATTGATTAAAAATCAATGATGCAGTTTGGCAATAAACTGAATAGCTGTAGATATTGAGTATGAATTCCTCTACAAACTGCATTTTGGTTGGAAGATGAAAGCTTTTCTGATGGAATTTGAGGGGACTATATTTCATCGGGTACGTGTACGGAGAAATGGTGATTTTTTGAGTGACTAGAACTCGTAGTCTGGCTTTGCGGACCCTTGGACAGAATTTGAGCAGAAGAACCCACCCTGAAAATTTGATGGATGAAAGGGTATATCTCACTTATCCAGGTTAGTGAAGCTGAAGCACCTCATTTCTCCCAGCTATTTTACAGAATTTTTTGAAATTGGAATTTTAACACACGTCTCTATGGGGAGTTATTTACCCGTGTGAGCCCAATAGAAGGCTCCGTGCAATCCTCGGGTGTAACGCCCTCTTGCGGCTTGCACTGAATCACCGCTACGAGTAAAAAGAGTCCAGCAACTAGTATTTTCATTGTACAAACAGAGAGGTGAAAAGAGACCCGGGAGGCTATTGCTAGGGTGACACTTGCACGACTTTTTGGCCACGATTGCAAGTCGTGCCATTTGTGGGCACGGACTGGGAGGCTCCCGCGCTGTTCACGACTAGTTCACGCATAGCTCACGACGAGTTCACGACGAGTTCACGAATAGTTTACGAATGCGTGCCCATCAGTGTCCACATTGACAGGAACTGGCACGACGAATTTGCGCAATTCGGACGGTGTCGTGCCGACTTGGGCGCGCCATATAAAAAGGGGGCCTCCCCAACTCCTGCTCATTTTAGATTGGCTGTGGAAGAGACAACATGCTGAATACTTATTTGTTGTTTGTACATATTCGTTGTTTGCTGTTAATATTGCATGTTAATAAATTGTTATCTTATTTCAAAACACTTGTTTTTGTCAACGGTTACCTTAGAATAAAGTTTAAGAGAAACGAAAACGAAACGTAACAAAAAAATAAACGAAAAAGTAACGAAAAAAAAAACGATAAAGAAACGAAAAAAAAACACTCCCTTCCCCCTTCCCCAATATTAAAAAAAAACAGAAAAGGAAAAAGGAAACGAAAAATAAAAAGAAACGAAAAAGAGAAAAAGAAACTAAAAAAAGAAGAAATGAAAAAAGAAAAGGAAAAAAGAAAAAGAAAAGGAAAAATGAAAATGAATAATAAAAGAAAAGAAGTCCCTTTCCCCACTAATCCTCCCCCCCAAAAAAAAGAAATAAAAGAAACGAAGAAATGGAAGTAAACGAAAAGAGAAACGAAAAGAAAAGGAAACGGAAAAGAAACGCAAGAAACGAAGGATTTCGATTTTTTTTTTTTGGGGGGGGGGGTGGGTGGGTGACGGGACTTTCTCGCGTTTCTTGCCCTATGTATACACCCCCGCATCTAAGTGAGCGCCACTGTCGCGCAGTAGTCGTGAACTGCTTGTGAACTGTTCGTGAACTGCTCGTGAACTCGTCGTGACTTGCTCGTGCCATGCGCAAACTGTTCGTGGAGTGCGTGAACTATATGTAGTGAACTGCTCGTGCCGTCAATGCGTGAAGTACACATGACCGTTTCAGTGGGAAGGCACGGCCACGCAGCGATGCATGCGCACCAATTCGTGAACATGTCGTGAACTACTCGTGAAGTGGACAAGAGCTGTTCGTGAACTATTCGTGGCAGTTCGTGACAGTCGTGGCATGGCGCGCACTGCCACGCAGTCACGCAGTCACGACGGGTATACGTACACTTCACGCCAGTTTGCGACTAGTTTGCGCACTGGCACGACTCGAGTCGTGCCAGATGTGTCACACTGAAGCTACTCTGACACGAATTGGGGCTTGCGCACTGCACCGCATTATGGCGTGCCAGTACGTGGCATATAGTGGCGCGCAGGCCGAGTCTAGTCATTTCGAATTTGCGAATAGTTCAAGAAATGAGTGTTCTCAATGAAACTCAATGATACGACATGTTTACGACACATTTACGCATTATTTACGTATTCGTATTCGTTGCCAGGACATAACATGCAATATTTTTGTCCTTTCTTTTTTAGATCATAAAACTTGCTTCCTCTTCTTCTTTTTCTTTTTTTTTTAGAGGGGGTGGGGGTCTGCCTTTCAGTTTATTGTTGTTTCTAAACAAAAGAGAATGCGTGACTCATCTTAATGATCATGTATAGAGGAGAAGAAAATTGTTTCATCAGAATTCAATTATCACAAATTATGATAGTATCCAAGTTCGCAAATAAATGTGTTAATCTTAATGTGTTAATTGTATGTTTGTATGTGTCTATAGGCCCCTATGTGTGTATGTGTGTGTGTGTGTGTGTGTGTACGTGTTTTCAGTCACTTTTCAATGCTTAATATCATACATTATATAAAAATCTCATGACATCGCCGTACTTTGTCACTAAAGGAAGTTCATGATAAATTATCACTATTAAGTACGAACCTTCTAAATAAGGAACAATCTCATTATCCAATTTTCGGAATTAACGAGACCTGCATCATAAGCATTCGGAATATCTACAAAACTACGGCGAAACAAATATTAATCCTAGATGCACCCAAGCTTAGTTTACACATCCTATAACCAAGTCTTTTCTCTCTTTTCTTATAATGCAAGGTATTTGAAAAATTCAACAAACAACATTGTCGTGTACCACGAAATGTCCTTCCTTGACCCACCAACTGTCTTCCATCCCTTGTCTTTGGCCTTTGAACAACTGGTTTTTGACTGCAAAATGTTCTGTCACTAAAGAAAGTTCATAATAGATTATCACTATTAAGTACGAACCTTCTAAATAAGGAACAATCTCATTATCCAATTTTCGGAATTAACGAGCCCTGCATCATAAGCATTCGGAATATCTACAAAACTACGGCGTAACAAATATTAATCCTAGATGCACCCAAGCTTGGTTTACACATCCTATAACCAAGTCTTTTCTCTCTTTTCTTATAATGCAAGGTATTTGAAAAATTCAACAAACAACATTGTCGTGTACCACGAAATGTCCTTCCTTGACCCACCAACTGTCTTCCTTCCCTTGTCTTTGGCCTTTGAACAACTGGTTTTTGACTGCAAAATGTTCTGTCAGAGGAGGAGCTGGTTGGTGCGATAATACGAACTGATTATTATTGGTCTGTACTGTGACGACTGCTCTTGATCACTTAAAGGAAACCAGAACCAAAATATAAATGTGGATTGAGTAGAAGCAGCAATATTATTTGATTTCATCAGTGAGAATTTGAGGAAAATTGGACATTCCATTCAAAAGTTATGTATTTTTAAATTGTTTCGGTGCCGCCATCGCTGGACAAGGAGACTACCACAGTTTATGACATCATTATTTACAACAATATACAAAAATCATAAAGAAAATTCAACATATTTTCATTTTTTTATCATTAGGAAAGAGCATCTGGCTTACCTCTTTCAGAAAGTAAAGGGGATAATATCACCCTCAATCTATGTCAGTATTCCTTCTCGATTGAATGTCTACTTTTTATGGAAAATGACACTTTTTCATGAATTGCGTAGTAGCCTCCTTATCCAGCAATAACCTCACAGAGAATTACAAAGAAAATAATGATTACTGAATCGACAGCAAATTTTCCTCAAACTTTGGCTGATATGATCTGCTAATTCTGCTACATTCACTCAATCCAAATTCATATTTGGGTTTTGGCTTCCTTTAACGCACATATCATGCGAAGACTATATGCGATTGACATGCGAAAACTGTGCCGGAGTATGCGCATTTTATGCGCAAATGATACGCAAGTTAGTCGTGAACTAGTTGCGAATTAGTCGTGATTTAGTCGTAACCTGCGTGCCACTAGGTTGATGGACATTCATTTGTCCGCACTGGTACGGTTAGTTTGGGCATAGGTTGTGCATAGTTCACGAAGGGTTCGCGAAACTCGACCAAAAAAATCGTGGTGCCAAAATTTTGAACAGTTCGAAAATATATCACGCATTGACGGCATTGGCCAGCATCCTACCGCAGGTTGCCACGAATGTTTCTCGCATTGGCATGAAATGATACGTGTTAATGATCAAACCATGCGCAAACCCAAATTCGTTCAAGTGTCAGGGAAGCTTAACCAAATGCAATGTCCGAAGTTAGCTACACATCAGAGGTAATTATGCTCCTTTTCCGTAAACTTGGGGCATAGGCCTATTTACCAGTGACAAGATCTAAAGGAAGATTACAATGCGGTCATGAAAACATACTAGGCCTAGTACACTCGTAATGGGCTTGTTGTGCACTGATTTAAACTGGCAGATTGGCTTGACAAACGCTACGTGTTGTTTGGATCAGGTTTGGTTTCTGCTGTACTTTGTCATGAGTACCAAGTTAAAGGCCGTGTCACACCTTTCTGGGCAAGCTACGCGAGTTTGATGCAAGTAGGGATTTTCCAGCACGCAGGAGAATGTTTGCAAGTTTCGCATTAGTGTCTTTCACCTGCTAGACGCGTGCTACTTACCTCCTACTTGAGTGTTTTCTGTATGCTGCGTGGGATCTTTGAAACCGATTTATTTACTGTTACGAGCGACTTGCGAGTACTGCGAAGTACCTGCGTTGGAGTTGCCTGCGCCTGCGCAAGTCCGATTTACCCGCAGCCAAGTTTTGAGCATGACCAAAACTTTTTCCTGCCTGTAGGATTCCCTTAGCAGCAGCACCTCGCAGGCAACTCCCAAGCAGGTACTTCACAGTCCCCGTATGCGGCCAAGATAATGACATTCTGTGGGACCTCCCCCATTCCTTCAGAGGAATTCCTTCACGGAGTTGTCAGCATCTTCGCGCCTGGCACGAAGGTCACACAGAATACCCGCAAGTAGAACTTAAAGTGAAAACTAAGTGTTGGTAAATGCTTGAGAACCCGTCTAGCACTATTTCATTTTTGCTTGCAATATATCGAAAGAGTCCACTATGAAACTTACCTGGCTGACGCAGTTTGCCGGAATGATGAGTCGGTTTGAGAAAAATGATAATAGTAGGAAAACCAACTTTTATTCCAGAAGGCTCCAGACTAACTCGGTCTCGGGAAAAATTCGACCCTACTTCAGACAATTCACACGCAGTTCGTGATCGCCACATTCTACTGGCCACTGCATAATATACAAATATACTTGGCCTTGAGAGTTTCTTGTTAAAACTATGGGCAGAGGTGACTCCAAACTAGTACTATTCACTGAGGGGCGCAGCCCCGAAGTGAATAGTACTAGTTTGGAGTCACCGAGGCCCATAGTTTTAACAAGAAACTCGAAACTAGGCAAAGTATATTTGTTTTATATTTTGGATCAAAAATTTGAATAAAAAGTGAAAATCATTATAGGCTTAGCCTAACCCCGGGACGCTCCGTGTACACAGTTACACTGCAACACTGCGTGTTGGGGTTGGTCGCAGTTAGGCTTAGCCGCACTGCGGCGGCAGCGCGGCGCCTGCAATACGCAACAGTGCGAGAGACCGGAAATTGAAAAACGTAGCAGCCGTGGCACCGCCAGAGTTGCCCGTCGCATGTATGCAAGCTCTCGTATGGCCGCTGCAAACCTGAACACTAGAATTCGGGACCGGACGTGGACGGACCACGTACACTTGATTGTAAAGAAGGGTGATTGTGACATCATTTTGCAAATAGTATATACTATTTGCAAAATGTCGTCATAAAAGTGACGTCATTTTGCAAATAGTACTTCATGGAGTGTCAAACACACCAACACTCTAAAATAGTTCAAAATACCTATAATCACGTGAAGCTCTTTTAACCAATCAATGGAAGACAAATTTTTGATCCAAAATATAATACCAAATAATGAGGCCTAACTGAATGGACAGGAAAGTGCGTGCTAACGTAATCCTGTACAAAACAAAACAAAAATGACAGCGCGCGGTCCTCAGTTGCTGAGATGCGCGGTCTTTTGAGTTTTTGTTGTTGTTTATCAAGCGCCTTTGATTGTTTTAGAGGTGCTTGATAGGCGCACACTAATTTTGCATGCGCCCAAAAGAGGTTTTTTGATGCGCGCGTTGTAACAACTCGGACCATTACTGCGAGTAGCCAGAACACGAAGCGCTAGTTTATACAGGCCGCTCCCATAGGACAACACTGTACAATCAGAGGGACAACCATTACAACTCATCCCGCCGTCAAAGCCGGAGCCGAGTTATCCCCGAGTCCGAGTTTAGCCTGACCCCGTTCGGGTAAGTACTGAGACTGAACCTTTTTGGTTAATATTTCGCATTTTCGTCGTTACCCATCGAATATCTTGCTCTAACATCGTTATCCTGCACATTTCCTAAGCATACGTTCACATTTGGGAGCGAAATTTGACAACTTTTGCAGGCGTACCAGAACTTTGTTTGGTCTTTAAGTAGAACGCGTCAAGCAAGTGAAGCACATGTAAAACTTGCCTAAATCCTTGTCCGCCCTCAGAAATTGTCCGGTATGCTGGAAAATCCCCACACGCAAGTAGTCCGCGTAGCTTGCCCGGAAAGGTGTGACAGGACCTACACATGGTTGCGGGTATAAAAGATTTTACGTGCGCACCTCTGGGCGACTGCGGATGAGATACGTGCTAGGTACTGTCATGTGCGGACCAACTGTGGAGAACTCCGGGTGGCAAATTTGTTTCCCCGCAAGTCAACCCGCAAAACTTCCCCAGATACGGTATGACAAGGCCTTGAGTATACTCAAAACCTTTTCCGAGTGAGTCGCGGGGTTCGCCCGCAAAGGTTCACGCAGAACACCAGTAGGAGATAGGAGATCCTTACCGGGAGCACCACGCAGGTAACTCCAACGGTACTGTCATGTGCGAATCAACTGCGGGGAACCCCGGTTAGTAAAAATTGTTCTTCGCATGTCGCACGCGATGCTTGCCCGGAAAGATGTGACACGGCCTTGAGTAATCTGAAACAAAACAAAACGGAAAAAACCAAAGTGACAAAGATGTTGTTTCTTGATTTCTGTGACTCGACCACCATCCCCCGTCTTTTGCATTATTAGCGATAACCTAGTGAGTATTATTTCTCTGTATAGATAAGATGAAAAGTGAAGATTCTTTGACACAATATCATGCAACAGATATTTTTCAAAACGCAGGGTCTTGGATTAATTTCAAAGTGTTAGCAAACGACTCTATTTTATGACCATGTACTGAGTAAATCATTCGCAATGCCTCATTATTATCCATACAGAGCTCCAAGTCGCTCATTCCCGGAGTAGAGGATATATATCGCGGATGTTCGTACTTCGGCAACCAGTGCGACTACGAAGACGACAAAGAGGTAGTTAGGACCGCACGAAACTCGGTCCAGCACCGCTACAGCTGCTGCATGGGTGACAACTGCAACCACGCGACATCGCTCTCTGTTGGACTCGCCACTATCATCATCGGGGCCATTTTCGGGATCATGTTCTAAATTGCTAGGTCAGAAATGACAAACGAAAGTATATTGCACATCGATAAGCATCCACCAACGTAAGAGTCCCCCTCATAATAGGTCCTATAATAGTGGACTGAGCAGTTGTCATGATAACGAAATGCAAATTCTCAAAATTTCAATTGAAATAAGGAAAAATCAAACATTGATGAATTATAATGATCACACCATAAAATGACTCCCCCTGTCGTGATATCGAAAGGTAGTGTGTTGTTGTTATTATTATTATTATTATTATTATCATTATTATTATTATTATTAATTGTGTTCATTATTATTATCATTATCATCATCATCATCATTACCATTGTAATTATCATCATTATCGTCATAACCTCCACTGTTGGAATCGTTTGAACTATTTTGGTAGTTTTTTTATTTTTTATTGTAAATATTTGCGTGATTATACAAATTCTTAATGGAGTTTCTATCTAAGTGGAGTATGAATGGTTGTAAGTGTTTTATGCGCACATGCACGGATGAACACCTTTTGAACATCCCAGTTGGTTGTTTTGTTTGCAATGGCACCTTTCGTTAGCAATAAGAACTCACTTTGTATATGCAGGGCTTTTTGGAAAAAAAAACCACACACGCACACACACATGCACACACACGCACTAGCATATATATATATATGTATATATATATATATATATATATATATATATATATATATATATATATGTGGTGTGTGTGTGTGTGTGTGTATCGCATAAATTTATGTAATATAACTTGAACTACAGCACCTTTATTAGAAATGAGTAGCATTACCAGAGATATACTGTCGTAGGTGAAGATAGTGTTTGTAACGATTACAAGTTCTCTATCTCAACATTAGATAAGCATTATCAAGTGTTGTTCGTAGTAAGCCTATTTCAGAAGATTCTGTATTGGTTTTACTGCATGCATTTTGTGAATAGAACCATTAGCTGTGATTTACGTTTTAGTTAATGCTTGTAGTAACTAAAGCAGACTTCATTTTGATATATTACTTTACTACATACTTCACGTTTATACTGTGCACTCAAAGAAAAATAGGTTTAACTTTGCATATTTACCAGTGTCAAACTGGAAAAATCCTTACGGTTGCAACTTTGCATCTTTCAGACCAGAAAGGTGCTCTCAGCGTGACGCTGGTATAGGGTGCAAAGTTGAACATGTTGTTCTAAGAGTAACAGGGAAGATTTTGATACTGAAATAAGCGAAACTGTAGATCATTAAATGTCAATGTTGTGTAGACACTGAATAATATGATATATAACCAATGAAGTCTAATTATGATGTATATAGTCTATAGGGCACGGATGAGTAAATGATGTATATTCAAACCAATACTAGTGTGTACAGGCCTAAGGGCTTCTAAAAGTCGTACAAAATTATCTATCAGGTACAATGCAACACAATGCTGCAATGACGAAAGATGTCTTTCAAAACGATTATCGTGACTCTACACGTAAGTGTGTAGCCTTGCCTGCTACGCAAGCAAATATCAAACCTAAGTCTTTCACATTTTATGCGGGTTATAACCTTAGATTAGTAAAGTCCTGTTATTGTTACATTGGTGAATCTCAATAAAATCACACAAAATTGAAATCCATTAAAGTCCATGTGTTATTACTTTAAAAAGCAGACACAAAGTATTGTAAAGCGGTAAGAGTACCTATAACCACTCTTCTTCATTTGTTTTACATTTAAATGTGTGTGTCTGTGTGTATAATAGTTCTTCGAAAGTTCAGAAAGCTTTTCTTTGGTTATTAATAGTTCAATTTTCCTTTTGTCAAGCCCTTCACGATGTCTGCCATGTCTGCCATCTGATGCACGGCTTACCGATAACAGTTTGCATGAGAGGAGAACTACTAAGCTATGTAGGAAGTATTTGGACATCCCATTGGCCAATCGCTTTGAAGCAACCGTGCCGCCATCTTCCCACGCACATCGCCATTACACTTGGGTACAAAGTTAAGCACAAGACGTCACGTGATTTTGGATGATCATCTATGCTATAAGCAAATGATAATATGCCCCCCCCCCCCAAAAAAAAAAGAAAAAAAAAGAGAGAGAATAAATAGAATAGAATAGAACAGAATAAAAACATGCCGAAGTAGTGAATAATAACAGAAAGTGTATGACGTGCGATATGAGAAGCTGTCGTTTGGCTCGAGTTTGTGTGTTTGAGCGTGTGTCTTGAGCATTGTTTGCTTGCATTTTTAGGCTCTAGTTATAAAAGCTCTAGTTCATTTATGAGAGAAGTGAGGATGTGTTTAGCCTTTTGAGCTAATGTCATAGGTGTCATATAGACTTCGCTCAAGTTTCATTTAAAAAAAAATAACACAAGAAATTACTGTGAAAGAAGAATGTAATAATGATAAGGGTATCAGATTTCCAGGAACTAATGTGGGGATTACCGAAAGTCCTTTGCATAGTATTTACCCAATTCTTTTTTTTTTCCCCTTCAGTGATACCTAATAAGGACGAAGAGAAGAGCACTGTTTAACTTCAAATTGTTAATGATTGTCTGGACCGGGGTGTCTAATAACTGTCTAAGGTTTATTTTATGGTGCGCTGTTATGGTAGTCGGTCTGTCCGTCGGGGGTAATGTATCTGGTATATTCAGCTTTTTTTCCTTGTCGCTCTCATCAACATAAATCTTTGTTAACTCTCCAACAGGAATATCGCCTCAAAATGTCTTTGACATCATTCACAAATGGCCTGCTGTATCGAGAGAGTTAAATCGTCGTAGACGACATTTTTAAATGGTTCATTTTGAGGCATGATGATGTATTCCTTGTTTAAAGTCCACGGCACTCATATAATTATATCGTGCATTTATTATGTAATTGACCATTGCATTTGGGAGAAATTATGAATATTTAAATTGAAGGAATGCTTAGATCAACCTTTAATTGGATGACGGATGTTCGTCAATGCAGTTTGTAAACATTACATATATCCGGCGTGCCTCACTGTCTAAAACAAATTTTCACGTGTTGATAAATTGTTACAATACATAAATGACTTATCAAAGACAGACAACACACACACACACACACACACACACACACATTTTGATTACTATGTCTATCTTGATAGGTTGCTTGTGTTTATTAAGACATTGACACCACATATCCACGGGGTGTGAGGGCGCTATCAGCTCCAATCTTGACGATCTAACAGAGTTTTTCTATAGCAAACTTCAAGTCGAGTGACTTCCACCATAGTGTGCTATATTTCCAAGAACAAATTTATCCATCATCATTTGGTCAAAATCTGTTTAAAATGCAATTTCTACACTTGCATCCTGGTTACTTTCGACAAAATGGATGCTTAACCATCAGAGAAGATGACGAAATCAACATAATTGTGTGCCAAATACTACCAACGGGAATGTGCAAAAATACAGTTTAGAAGTGAAGATCTTTAAAAATATTATCGCTCTTAAACAGACCACCTATATAAGCGACTGAAAAGATGGCCCTGTGTTCCTTACATGACCATGTTCTCTCATATCAGAAACAATTACTCATTATGACTTTTTTAAAATGAATAGTCGTATAAAATTTCAAGAATTCAGAAATTAGAAATCAGGAAATGAAACAATAGTGTCAATGCAACATACACCAATTAACATACAAATAAAATACCCAAAGTATTTTCTGCTATTGATTTCACACAGTTCAATTTACATTTTCATATCAATCATACCTGATGAACATTTATTTACTGAGTGTATGATATAATAGACAATGAACTATTATGGAGAGGAAACTAAAAAAACTTTATATTGTATTTGAAAAAAAAAATCCTTTATCAGACGAGTGTAAGAAAAATGAAAAATTTTATCACTTAAGATTATGTCAACTTTTTCTTTTCTTTTTGATGATGGAAATAAAATAAAACGCTATTGAATTGAATTGAATTGAAATGGAATGAATAATTGAAAAAATGTTTGTAAAGTATTTTAACCCAAAGCTGCAAAGTTGTCGTAGGTGGGGAAGGTAAGATTAGTAATAATCTTCAATAAAATAGAATGACGGAAGTAACGATATACACAACTAATACCACTGGGCAGTAAGGACACACGTGATTATGCACGTCGTTAGGCATGAGTTATTCTGCATAAAGTAATGATTGGAAATTTAATCGAAGTGCTGTGAAAAGAAGAAAAAATGCGACAATATACCAGAATGCCTCCATTTCATCTGAGCGCAGTCTTACCATTTCTCCCTGAAATAAAATATAAATCATCCACTCATTTATATGAACAGTTTGCGTGTATGTGTATGTGTGCATTCATAGGGCCTACATGCATAATCATTATTTGCATTAACGCTTTTAGAGGTCAGGATCTCAGAGTTTTATTGGTTTTTCACTTTGTTGACTTTTGCCAAGAAGCTATTCAGTGACCATGGTGAATTTATTATGTGAATTCCACTCTTCTGATTATGAGAATTCATTCACCGGTCTCTCTTTATGATTGTTTTTTTTTTTGTTGTTGTTGTTGTAGGCTCTCTTGTTACAAACCCTTTCAGGAGTGATCGAGGGGTTTTCCCCACAGAAATCAGCTCGCAGTGGTATGTTTGGTGATAGCCTTCTCTCATGAGGGTTTCTATACAGGAAGAATATATTAAAGAAATAAACCTGCTTTTCTTCTTGTAAAGAAAACAAGAATTAGTTTCTGAAGTTTGCCACTCGCTTAAGAATATTACAAATTTCTTTCTCTTCCGCTGTCAGCAACAGGCTTTTACCAAGAAGGTTTCGAATTTCGGAGAAATTGTGAAATGTTCACCCATATTTCAATCTGGATTTTGCTTTGACATTGTAATTTGTTTGATCTTCACATGCTAAGCAAATTTATTATCTACCAGATCCAAACATTAGTTATTGGCTCATGCTTGAATTTATGGCTAAAATAACTTAGAGATTTCTAACCACCAAAAAAGTCGCATTTTGGGACAATATTAAAAAAAAACCAAACCAAGCGAAAAGGTGAAAATATTATGTGCAGTATGAAACACATTATCGAAGGCTAAAGACGTAGTTTGTGGAAAGTCGGACAAGCTGTTGTTAAGTTATGATTATTTTTTTGGTTTCGGTGCCGCAATCACTGGGTGAGAAGACTGCAATCAATCATTTTTATGACGCTACGCATAAAGACAAAAAAAAACTGATATAAATACGCAAACACGCACACACACACACACACACACACGAAAAACACACACACATTTATTATATATATATATATATATATATATATATATATATATATATATGTATATATATATGTATATCGAAACAAAGAAATGGAAAACTTACCAGACACAAATGATAACTAGTGAAAACTTTGAGAAAAGAAAACGGGTTTCCCGATGAAAATCCATTTTCTTTGCTCCAAGCTTTCACTGTACAAATTATTACATCATAGGCCTATATATATATATATATGGAGAGAGAGAGAGAGACAGCGAGAGAGAAACATAAAGAAAATGCAACATTTACCTTTATTTCTTTAGCATAATGAGAGATCACTTATATTAACTCTTTCAAAAAGCAGGGGAATAATATTTCTTAACATATTAATTTCGGGAACACGACTAGCCTTAGGACAAGGCCTCGCACGCTGCTTGCCTCTCAGCAGTGTCTGAAAACAGACTAACGCAGTGTGCGTTACTGCTTAAATACTCAATCTTGAGAGATACACGCCATTAAAACCAAAACAACAGCAACAACTGCAGTGATTGCTAGACCGAACCGTGTTTCTCGATTCAGACACACAGGCGATAATAAAGCCCCGACAGCATTGGCTAAAGGCTAGGACAAGACGAGAGAATATAGACCTACATTTCATAAACATAATATGCATTGGTATTGTCTTTATATTTTTGTTTATATCGTTGCGCATTCGTGACATCACAAAATGTTGCAGTCCCGTTATTTAGGGACGACTGCAACAAGACTTATGACATCTTCATAAATCTTATAAACCGTATAAAAACTTTCAACTTTCAATGTTCAAAATTCCTCAAACTGATGCGTTATACTATTACTGCTGTATTCACTCATCCAACCCACATCTGGGTTTCATTCCCCCCGTGAAATGGTAAGTAGGCGTAATCTGTTTCTTCGCGACGACACGGACAACATTATACCACTTGCACTGTTACTCTTTACCGACAAAATGGGATGGCCGATGATACTTATACAAATGATGCACAGGATAGAGTGCGTTAGTGGAGGCGTATTAGACAGGGCAGAGCCAGGCAAAAACTGCCTTTTTTTCCAGTCAAGGTTTTCTCACTTGATTCTGGTACTTTAGACCATACTTAACAAAATAAGCTTCTGCGCCATCTTGAAATCTGTCCCAAATCCAAGATGGCCGCCAAATATCCAAAATGGCCGCCAGAGGACCTAAAAAGTGCCTTCTGTGGTTAAGATTTGTCTGGGGATGGGTTTTTTTTACTCTATTTGATGATAAATGGTAAGAGGAATAAGGTTCAGTGAATTAAAATCAAAATCAGTTTCTTTTTTATTGCGAAAATCCAACATGGCCGCCAGACGCAGCTCCCGAAATTAATAAATGTCATAATAACTGGAGGGCCAAACCCTAAAAACTTGCTTACTTAACAAGTGAGTTCCACTCTCTCTACAAACTAAGTAGACCATGCTTATTTTCAAATTTTTATTGTAACAAACAACATTCCACTGGTCTACCTCAAAAAATTTGTTGCGAAAGCCTCCAAATCCAAAATGGCGTCCAAGATGGCCGCCATATTTACTGAATTTGCTATTTCAAAGATAGAATTTGATAGAAACATCAGATTTCGACAAATGTGATGTAATATGAAAGAGAATAAAATTTCCTACAAGTTGATACCATTTTTGTGGGCGATTGTGATAACTGAATTGAGGTATAAAGGAAAAACACTTAGTTTTTGATATTTTTCTGAAAAAAAAGGAAAATCATGAAATAGAAAAAGACTGAAGGATTATCTTGAAACGTTTTTAAGAATTTTGCTTAAAATATAATTAATATTTGGAGAAAATTAGGGGTCAGTACCATTTGCGGTTCAGGAGTTATAATGTCTCAAACTTGAAAACTCATTATGTAAAAATTTCCACTTTCACTGTGACAAGACCTTGTTGGTCGTAAAGAGAGTCTGCATGCGCCAAGACTACTACTCGCACCACTGGCACTGACGCTTGCAGCAGTGCCAGTGGTGCGTGTAGTAGTCTTGGTGCGCGCAGACTTTTTTTGACAAACAAGAGTTTGTGCCTGCAAACTAAGTTTTCATACCAAGTGGTAGCTCAGGTGACGCTGATCGCTATTTTTTCAAAGTAGATTGTTCTGATATGTTTTTATGCCTCCGCCAACGAAGTGGCCGGAGGCATTATGTTTTCGGGTCGTCCGTCCGTCCGTCCGTACGTACGTCCGGACGTCCGTCCCGTTTTGTTTTTGTCGATATCTCAAGAACCGTGTGGTGGTTTACATCAAACTTGGTATGAGGGTATATCCTAGGGGATAATACTTTGTTTGGATTTTAGGGTCATGGGGTCAAAGGTCACAGGTTATTTTGTAAAAAAAGGGTTGAAATTTCATGTTTTTCTCCATATCTCGCAAATGGTTAAAGGTATCTTCATGGAACTTGGCATATATATGCTTGTACCGATGGGCAGTGATTATCTAGGAAAGTTGGGGGTCATGGGTCAAAGGTCAGGGGTCAAAGGTCAAGGTCAACTCCTCAAAATATCACTACTTATATTTACGCAATGCCTGAAGGTTTGTTTTTTTAACTTGATGTATGCATGTATTACCAAAATATTCTGTGGGAAGTTTTTGCCAAAAGGTCAAAAGTCAAAAGGTCAAAGCTCAAGTGAAAGTGCTTAATTGCACTTTTTCCTCCATATCTCGAAAGTAACTCAAGGTATCATCAGGAAACTTACATATTTATGCATATTCTACCTGATTCTCTTTGGAGCTGTGAGGTCAAAGGTCAAAGGCCAGGTTTAGATAATGCTATTTTACCATTTGATACTGAAATTATACTTTTTCTCAATACCTTGAAAATTACTCAATGCATAAACTTATAAAAGGGTCAAAAGTCAAGTAAAAATCATCAGTTCCCCAAATACCTGCACTCTGACATTTAATCATTCATCCAATTGAACCGTGTTCTAGGAAAGTGAACATTCAGCACATTTGTGGCAAACCTGTCATTTCAATATTTTGCCAATTGTGTGAAACTGTCATCTCACATTGTCAAGACATTGATTTGTGGCAAACCTGTCATTTTAATATTTTGCCAATTAATTGTGAGAAACTGTCATCATACCACATTGTCAAGACATTGTACTGTAGACCTATTTGGAGAACCATGCATTATGGCAGAGGCATACCAGTCGCCGTAGCGACATTTCTAGTTTTTTATACTAAGCTGTCAACAGTTATCAATGTTATGGTTTCTTGAAAAGAAATGGTGACATCTCCGTATGTTTTAGGCTTCATTATAATATTTATTTATATATATATATATATATTTTACATGGTAGAATGTTTTGTGATACAACTAACCTGCACATATAAATCGAATGTGATATCTCTTCCAATGGTAAACGATACCTTTAGTGTGTTGCGTCAGAGTCAAATCTTGATTAATAATTTGATATATTTTTAGAATTTCTTGTATTGCTGTCTATCATATATATTGTCCTTGTTTAAACCATATTGAGGTTTTATTTATCTTTTTTTTTTGGGGGGGGGGGGGGGGGTTGAGCTCATTTTAGTGTTTGGGTAAGGCCCGATCTTTGATTTAAAAAAGAAATGCTTCTGTATCAAAGATATGCTTTTGTACTTGTATGTTACTCTGTGAATAGATTTTTCTTACATCGTTTTAGGCTGATTTCATGTGGGTTATAGTGTCAAAATTGAATTGAACTAATGCCATTGGTAGGTGCTTTCACATTTTAGGATATCAGGATCACTCGAGAGTGGAAATGCTCAGTTTCATTCCTTTTAGAGTGATCTCAGGGATCACTCAAAGAGTGACGAGTGATCCCTAGGGTCACTCTAAAATGAGTGAAAATGAAAATTTTCACTCAAAATTCACTCCAATTTTACTTTAAATTTACTGATTTCCGTTATAACTCCTTCAAAAATGAAACTTCCACTCGATTTTTTTTTCTTTTTCGCAGTAGAATAATATCACTGGTTTTAAAAAGATCTCCATAAAAAACCATGACGGTTTGAAATAGCACTACAATGTTCAAAATATATAAAAACTATAAATAGGTAGCACAACAGACAAAATTGTACCAAAATTAAAATGATACATTTAATTTGGCGCAATAAACTATGTCAGCTTTGATGGCCTGCAATCTTGAAGTTTTTGAGTGATTGATCCAAATTTTGTTTTAAACTTTCTATAGCATGGTTGTTTCAAGCTTCTACCTCTATTTGAAAGACATTTTTTGCTTCATCTCATCTGCTCCAGAACAATCTACTCTGAAATGATAGCGATCGGCGTCACCTGAGCTACCACTTGGTATGAAAAGTTAGTTTGCAGGCACAAACTCTCGTTTGTCAAAAAAGTCTGCGCGCACCAAGACTACTACACGCACCACTGGCACTGCTACAAGCGTCAGTGCCAGTGATGCGTGTAGTAGTCTTGGCGCGTGCAGACTCTCTTTACGACCAACAAGGTCTTGTCACAGCTAAAGTGGAAATTTTTACATAGTGAGTTTTCAAGTTTGAGACATTATAACTCCTGAACCGCATGTAGTACTGACCCCTTATTTTCTCGAAATATTAATTATATGTTAAACAAAATTCTTAAAAACGTTTCAAGGTAATCCTTCAGTCTTTTTCTGATTTATGCTGAATCAAGCATTTCCATGATTTTCCTTTTGTCAGAAAAATATCAAAAATGAGTATTTTCCTTAAAATCTCAATCTAGTTATCACAATCTCCCACAAAAATGGTATCAACCTGTAGGAAATTTTATTCTCTTTCATATGACATCACATTTGTTGAAATCTGATGTTTCTACCAAATTCTATCTTTGAAATAGCAAATTCAGTCAATATGGGCTTTCGCAACAAATTTTTTGAGGTAGACCAGTGGTATGTTGTTTGTTACAATAGAAATTTGAAAATAAGCATGGTCTACTTAGTTTGTAGAGAGAGTGGAACTCACTCGTTAAGTAAGCGAGTTTTTAGGGTTTGGCCCTCCGATTATTATAACATTTATTAATTTCGGGAGCTGCGTCTGGCGGCCATGTTGGATTTTCGCAATAAAAAAGAAACTGATTCTAATTTTAATCCACTGAATCTTATTTCTCTTACCATTTATCATCAAATAGAGTTTAAAAAAAAAAAACATCCCCAGACAAATCTTAACCACAGAAGGCACTTTTTAGGTCCTCTGGCGGCCATTTTGGATTTTTGGCGGCCATCTTGGATTCGGGACAGATTTTAAGATGGCGCAGAAGCTCATTTTGTTAAGTATGGTCTAAAGTACCGGAATCAAGTGAGAAAACCTTGACTGGAAAAAAAGGCAGTTTTTGCCTGGCTCTGCCCTGTCTATATAGTGCACTCGAGGGTATTTACAATTGTGAAACATGCACTACATTGTAAATACCCGAGAGTGAGCTAAACGCCACGAAATAATCCTGTGCATCATTTGTTTTATAAAATGGGTCGAAAATTCGAAAACTAACAGCATTTTTCAGCGTTTTTCACGTACCTTTGTGGGTCAAGACGTCCGAAGATGTTCGTCCCAAACATTTACGCACGTCGCACTCGGAAATTCCGCACATACAGTATAAGTATGATGGGGGGGGGGGGGGGTTGGGTTTCCGGACACTTAAGTTCCTGCATGAAAACTTACTTATTTTACATAGAATATGCACCCTTTACCTTAAAGACTTGATATAGACTCCTCATATAGGCCTACTAGACAACATACTCTGAAAACGGCGTGAGAATTAACCTGCTAAATCGTTGGATTTGCCCTTCAAAGTGACTCCATGTACGCGTCCGGTCCCACAACGCTTGGTCTACTGTACACTGTACGTATGATTCGTACACCACACATGTTATGCACAAGGGAAGAAAGGCCGGCCGGCCGGCAGCCCGAACTAGAAGTTGTTTATAAACAGGATTGACAGCGCGTACGCATGCAATTCAAAGGAGCCGCCGCGCGCACAGACGATCGGCAATAGGATTTAACACGCAGTGCAATGGGACTGAGTAACCAAAGCACATGTGACTCATTTCAGCGCTTCCTATTGGCTACATTCTTGAACCCATTTTATAAAATATTTCAACATTGATTACGCGCGTGCACCTTTCCCTAATCCTGGCCACGTGATCACCTACTACAGTTTAGTATCACAGAACTCTACAGAGTTCTGCGTGTGGTATACGCTGTAGAAGAAACGTCTGTGACACTACCCCATCTATTTTTGGACCTTACAACAGCTCGAGCTCTCAGCTCAAGAACACACCTCATTTCTACTGAGTCTTTCCGCGTTATACCACTACGCTTTGTCTGGGTATCTATAGATCAAAAGCATGGCCTATCATATCGGTTTCTGTGGCGTTGTTCTTCTCGGTAAGTAAACACGTAGTAATTTGCTAATTTGAATCTAGTGGCATAAAGCAGATAAGATTCATCATATTCTTGTTCAGCTAAAGAGTATTTCACCCTCCTCTTTTGCTTTTCCTCATTTTCGTTTATGGCACGTAACCTGGATGAGGAAACGTAATTTATTTCTTAAAAAAGCTGCCAGCTGCAGTACCTATGTTGCTTTATAGGTAACATTCCCCCTTTCTTTTATCGCATTGTAATTGTACACAAAATCATTGCATTCCTTGTTAGTTTGTTAATGATTCAGCCATGTGATGAATTAAATTAAAAGAAATCACCTCAGGCAAACATCAATTTCACTGCATGAATATCATAGAATGGAAGGTAATGATTATGGTGTTATACATGTATCGAGAGCGGCACGCATAATTTTAGTTACAGAGATCATTCCAATTTTGAAATGTTATGGTGTTGACACGATTAATATCTTTTGTTATCACTTAAATGTCATATTGTCTCAGTCCATGCAACATATCGATCGTATGTAACAAGAGGAAACAATTTAGCAGGTGGATTAAGGTTAAAAGGTTTCATATTCATCACGTTAAATATTGAGACTCACGAGGGAAATTTCTCAGTATTAAATTGACAAACAATAATTATCTACAGCCTGTGGGAGTCCGATTGCATTTATCGACTTCCCCAGTGTGAGTATGGTTCTTTCTAAAATCCTGATGGGGCGACCTCAACTTCTATTCCAATGCTTAAACGTATCGTTTAAAGAGGAAAGCCAGTCCGAATATAAGTTAGTCTGATTTAAAAAAAAGAGTAAAATCATACGAGTTCAACGATAATAATATGACTGAAATCGGATGAAAAAGAAGTTATGATGTTTTGAAGTTTTGCTAATTTCTACAAAACAGTTCTTGTAGAGTGGATATGAATATGCAAATGAGTGAGCTAACCATGTCATACGCTCACAATTTTCCTTTGATCGTGTACAAAAAAATGACGAAAATTCAATTCTGATTTCTGAAGTCTGAAACATGATGCTATTCATGATTGAATAACGTCAGAATAGTGATCAGTTAGATAAACGAGGATTTGACCCTGGAGCATAATTGCGTTGAATGAAAAACATGAAATTTCAAAATTGTATGGATAAACTTTATGGTAAGTTGTGAGGAAATGACATGCTCACATTCCATTTGCATATTCACATTTACTGTTCAAGAATTGTTTTCCCCCAAAATCGCGAAACTTCAAAATGTCATAATTTTCATATTTTTCATCCAATTTCAATCAAAATTATACTGTTGAACTCGTAATATCTTATTCTTTCTTATCAAACTAACTTATATTTGGACTGGATTTCCCCTTTAATACCACTGGTTACCCAGGTCATTGAAATCCGAACCGCATCTGAGGTTCAACATTTGTAAATGATTTTCCATAGACACATGGGACCTAAAAAAAAATGTATTAAACCCATCAATGATTCGGTGTCTTTCTTTATTTGATGCTCAAGTACAATAAGTTATTATCTGTTAATTCAAGTCTTGAAAGAAATTTGACAGTTTTTTCGCTCAAACTATCATCAGAGGTCCTTTACAAGAAAAAAAACACACACACACATGTTATGCGGCTAAGAATTTTCATGTTTGTTTGTTTGTTCATTTTCAATCTGAAAAGATGGCTGGATAGCCCATATTCAGCTACGTTAAGCTGGTCTTCCATGGGGTCCAGTTGGATGTGAGGTGGGACCAGTTCACCGGGTTAAACACCCTGTTCTTTGCGATGAATGAATGAAGCGGGATCTTTTACGTGCATAAGTTGTTACTCTCTCATACACTTGTGCTTAATGAGTGCACGCCCGAACAAGTGTAGTCGCCAGAGATTAGAAAGAACATGTGTCAAGCACCCAGATAATTTTTCGTTTTGTTTGTTGTTTTCTTAAAGGGATTCACTCTCTTTAAACATAGCGATTTGCTTTATAAACAGGCTAGGATGACTTATTTCATGATTACTTAGACATCTTTTTTTAGTATCTTTGGTATCAAATATTGATGTGATCGGTCAGGTTGACAGGTTGGGACATGGGCCACATGTCATAAAAAATTGTTAGGATATCAACTTTTGCTAGAATGGCCACTTCTCGTAGCTTTAGCCAATCAGGAAGCCGAAGTCCTGTCGTTACCATGACAATTGCCATTCCAGCAAGAGTGTCGCCATTGTAGCAACTTGAAATGTGGCCTTGGAGATCGCTCCTTGTGTGAGCGGAGAATTCTGCACCCCTCCCCCCTCCTAAAAAAAGAAGAAGTGATAATGGGACTTACCGCAAAGAAAGGTGTACGTCTCATTCAATCAATCAATCGATCAATCAATCAATCAAGCAAGCAAGCGAGCAAGCAATCCACCATTCAATCAATGAAGCGTTGTGCATCGTTGAAGACAACTTTTTGCGTGTTTTATTATTCGCAAACATTCATCGTTATTTCTATAGATAAGGATTCAAATCAAACTGAAATAAGACAAGATTTGCCTGTTGAAATTAGTGTTTGACGTTTCCATTTTAGTCTTGGTTTCATTATCGCCTTTGTCATTATTACAGCCCTTGATAGTAACACTTACAACTGAACTAATGCAGTCTTTTGTTTGTAATCTTGCAAATAACATATCTCCGATAAAACTTCAAAATTTATGAAGGGTTATTGTTAGAAACCATCTGTTTTCATTCTGCTGAAAATTGTTAGCCTATAATAGGCTATAACAAAGGCCCTACCAACGTAAATTTTAAGATCTTCCTAATCAAAAGGTTTCATTGGTTCTTTCTGTTAAGTTGTAGTACCAGTAAATAAATAAGGAAAGCAAATATTGACAGACATTGCGCTGTGTCACATATAAACCGACATATTTACATAGATATTAGGCCATCTCCTCATCTTTGAAAATATTAAACGGTGGTAAATGATAAAGCATTTGCACGTGTACAAAAAAAAAACACACAATCATATCAAAGGAGAACAGGATTAAATCCTCTCCTTAACACTTATAGAAAATAACAACTCTACTTGGCATATTAGTGCTAACGTGTTTTGCTTTTAACCGTAGGAAGGTTTGAGGAGATTGTTGCTGTATTTATCTATTGAGTCCTGTATGAATTTTAAACTGACCGTATTAAGTTTTTTTTTTCGAAATCGTAATGCAGTTTAAAAAAAAGAAAAAACAAAAACAAAAACACCTTAATCTCCAGCCATGGCCAGGTGTACTATTAAGAGGTCATTCTGTTGCTGTGCAGAAGGATCCTGTGTATGTGTGTGTGTGTGTGTGTGTGTGTGTGGGCATGTGTGTGTCTTGCAGTAGGTGTATAATTATGATCTTTACATCTTTGCTTTCTATTCCGTTTCCCCAAAGTGCAAACAGGGTATCATAAAAAGTCGGGTAGATAGCAATCAAAGCAAGAGTACAAATAGTGCACTGAAACCTTGTGAGACCTTGTGTTAGGATCGGAAGCAGGAAGGCTTCACATACCGTCTTATTATGAAAAAAGGACATGAAACTTGAGGTACGGTATTAAATATGATTATAAGGAGAAACCGCACTTTACAGGAAATGAGGGTAAAGGTTGAGATAACTTTAAGCGTGCTTCTGTTTACTCTACCTGTTATTGTGTGATTGTAATATGGGATTCATGAATTATAACAAATTTTGCTGTGTAATAAGAAACCAATGCAATGATTAGGTAAAACTAACCTTGATTTCAACTTACAAATTAGGATCTTGAATAGAAGCAATTATAGTGCTTGGTATTGAACCCATTTCCGTTTAATATGATACACCCCATGTTAAGACGTATGTGAGGTAGGCCGCGTGTTGGCCAAACAATATCGATTGCCCACCGCACATTATGCGACTTTCGGTCGCACGACTTAGGATCCGAAACAAGTCACAATATCTTAAGAATAGATGCGATTGTTTATTTCAGATCCAAAGTCGCTTTTTTCCCCGTTGAACACACACACACACACACACACACACACTATTTAACCTATTCAGATAATTATTTTCTACGGTCTTTCTGCTTGTCTACTTAAGTCAAGCAATGTATATACACTTGCATGTCATAAAAACCTAAACTTGCATATATTTATGTATATATTTAAATAATTATGTTCAATGATCTTTCTGCTTGTCTACTTAAGTCAAGCAATGTATATGTACACTTATATATATATATATATATATATATACATATATATGTGTGTGTGTATGCGTGTAAGTGTGTATGTGTGTGTGTGTGTGTGTGTGTGTGTGTGTATGTGTGCATTCTAGTCAATATCCATAAATTTGTTTGCCTGGAATGGCGTCTTTATTTGTCTACATCTCTCAATTTTATGGTTGATACCTGGCAGAACCGCAAAACAGTTTCGTACGCTTTGTTTCTGTCATGAAGTACTTATGGACATAAAAAATTGAGGGTGAGTGGATATTGCACTCTAATTACTTTACTACAGTACGCACACACACATAAATACACACACAAAAAAAAGAAACGATAGAATTAGACAAACTTAGTGAAAGTAAGTATCAGAAAATTGATGAAACAGAAAAAAAATACTTGGTGTGTTTAGAATGAGTATATTATATATATATGTATATGTAAATGATATATATACAATACATACATATATTATATACATAATATATATATATATATATACTTATATTTATTTATTTATTTATTTATTTCAGTTTTATTTCCACAGGGTAGTCTCATCAAGACCAGCAGGTTCTGCTCTTTTTTAATGTCGAATGAGCGCTTTGTAAGAATTCCGGTATTATCATTATTGTTAATATCATCAATATTATCATTTTCATAATAAAGGTTACCATAATTGTGATTAAGAAATTGCATTACGAGAAAAGCTGAGAGACAAAATAGGGGAGACAAATTACGTGAAACGATGTAAAATCTGGATAGGTGATAATAAAGTATTCCATTCGAATAGCAGTGTAGTCTCACAAGAAGGGACCACGGGGAGACAGGAGAAAATTGATGAATGTTAAAATTAATGTAAACGAATACCATGTCTTACAATCTGTTTTGTGTGGTTCCCTTATGTCCCCAGCCCTGTTTTCTGTGGCATATGCGCAGGTGGACTGTTATGACTGCAGCTTCAATTATTACAGCAGTAACAGCCTGGACTCGGGATACTGTGGCACGGTTAATTCTTCCGCGACACGCGTTGTCTCATCATGTTCCGGGATGTGCTACGTAAGTCAAGAATATCCATCAACGATCTGTGGCACTTGATTTATACATTCTAATATTCAAATGCACTGCATTTCAATCTTTATTTGTTATCTGTTTGAAAAAAAAATACACAGACGGAAATCACCGTGAACTCTAATAGTAGAATCGAGCTCGAACGCGGCTGTGAAAGCATCCCCACCGGCTGCAACGACTGCACGGACCCAAACAACTGCAAGATCTGTTGCAACAACACCAACAACTGCAACAGCGAATCTCTGCTGACCATCCTGTCTAGTAATTCCCTAACTCAGACCTGCTACAGGTGTCAGTACAGCGAGATTCCCGGAGTGCGCAACTGGAAAGACGCTGGGTGCGGTCTGAACTTCGACTCATCGTCTCCTGACGTCTCCACCGTGGAGTGTCCCGGGATGTGCTACGTGAGTACTCCCTTCCCTGGGCGCACAAACTGAGTTTTACTCCATCCCAAGTTAGATAATGTTCAGATATGAGCTTATGTCACACACTCGGACCTGTGGTCTACTGGTCTACGACTTTGTGATTCAACGTGAAAACGAGCAGAGATAGAAACGTATAATAACTGGGATAGTCTTTTTCTCATTTGATATGCCTACAACACAAAACTGTACTAAGATTTTGTTATTGCAACGTAAAAGTATAAGTTTTATGAAGGTTTATACTTGTGTCTTTTCAAAAAGGGAGGGGTAATTAGATTCAAGGTTTTGAATAGACGTACAATTAACTACAAAACTGCAGAGCGTTTCCAAGTATACACTGTAGAAATGAGCTGGGAGGAGAGTTATCCTCAAGTCGAAGAAACAAATATATCTGCTACAAGCTACATAGCTTCTTTAAGCAGACACTAAATTACTGGTGGAATAGCGCTCAGATGAAACAAACAGAGCGTGGAAAATGTCATCAACGCTATTTTACTTAGACAATTATAACAGTTTTCTCTAAACAGATATTGGACCGGAATTTCATTTGCCTTCTGTTAACACAGAGCTCCAGGTCGCTCATTCCAGGGGTGGATGAGATATCTCGGGGATGTTCCTATCGTGGTAACGAGTGCGATTACGAGGACGATAAAGAAGTAGTCGAGACTGAACGAGATTCGGTCCGGCATCGGATCAGCTGCTGCATGGGTGACAAATGCAATCATTCGACACCGCTCTCTGTTGGACTCGCCACTATCATCATCGCGGCTATTCTCGGGATCATGTTCTAAGTTGCAATTGTCATTATCATGATTTAATATGAGTAGTTATATAGATAAGCTCTTAATACTCGACAAAGTGCACAAAGATCCATAACCATTTTCTTGTACCAAAGTCAAAGTAAAAATCTATCCCCTTAGTTTCTCAATAAAGATGTGTGTTTTGACGGCAGAAGGTCATGATTCGGATATTTCCAGGGAACCTTCTGACTCTTTGATTACAATCTATTCAATATGATTAGTTTTTTTAGTTTAGTCGTAGTACGATTACATCAGGCATGAGGTTATAATCATAAAAGATGTGGGTTTTCAATACTCACCAGATTAAATGTGTATACAATGTGAATAAGGTACGTAGACAGTGAGGTTTGGGTATGTGGGGTACTCCATTGAAACTTCTTACTTGTTATTATCTATCAAATTTGATTAGCTTTTGTTTGAGAAGTTCAAAATACGCTGTCATGGCACTATCAAATCAAATATGTGATTGGGATGACACAAGAAGTCACCATACTTACTGTCTAACATGTCACACCAACAGACGAAAAAAAAAAACACTCTGACAATAGTGTATTACCTTACTATTGCCTCGTATAAGGCTACATGACAGGATTACTGATCTATAGCTATAACCATTAAACAAGCAATCAAATTACTGAATATAAGTTTTATAGATGATTCTTTCTTACTCTTGATATCATGATGCGTTGCAAGAATCGGTGGCTTAAAATTTTCTGAATTGTGAAATAAAAGCTTTGCAGTCTGTCAGTCTGCAGACGCATTATCAACCCTATTCGCGAGGATATTTTTAAAGTTATTCTGGCGTAACAAATTGTATTCTTTGTTGTTTGATTTTCTTTACAATCGGCTTTGAGCCTGAGCTCAATACCTGAGAAATCTGCAGGGCAAAGTGCGATTTAGAGAATTACAGTTGTACAGGAGCTGAACCGACACCACGAAAACGCAGTAACAACATATCAAGTTCTCCTCACACCACATCCATCCTTTGTGTCAAATCTATAAGTGGCCTATATACTTTTGATTCCCTTGATAATTGTATACAAAATGCAACTATCTTATAAGTAACGTTAAACAGAAACGAAAGTTATTCAATAAAGTTATCAATTAGTTGTATATTTAACATGTTTGATATGACGCTCATCATAGTAGTTGTATCAACTTGTAATATATAACTTAATGATACAAAATTACTCTTCCTGACTTGATTTTCCTTGCGAAAATCATTGAACACTCGTTTCTATATTTTCAACTATTGTATTTACTGTGTTAAACTCCCTCCCCTCCCATTAACTTCCGCGTTTTCTTCTGTACCTTCCCATTAACTTCCACGTTTTCCTGCATGTGCATGTGCGACACATCCAGGGCGCAGTTTTGTTTTCCCTAATATTTTAGGAGTAGCAGGGGTTGCATATAGATTTTCTCATTTTTGAGGGGACTGCAGTTATGCAAGCTAAGCTTTTAACATCCCATCCCATACCAACCGCTATCTATTTACCCACATGATTTACACCATACCAATTTTATCGTTTCTATACGACCTGATTTCCTATCTAATACCTTCATCATTTGATAATTCAATGGCAGAATGTGAATGTTTTGCATTGATTGTAACAATCATGTTGTGTTTAGGATTGTTTTTACGTTTTTTTTCTTTTGGAGAAAAAAAAAAGAAATAAATTGAATGAAATGTAACAGTGAACCAAAAGTGACAGTATACGCATGGTAGGGGCTGTTGGTTAACATGCTACGACGACTGATAAGCCGATGCGGAAGTACATAACTGTTCCAATAACTATATACCGTCCCAACATTCTGCATAATACTATGCTCCGTGCCTCCTTTACTGTGTCTAAAGGTCAGCCAAACGTGTCTGCAGTAGATACAATATGCTTTTTTGTGCCTTTCTGCGCGATGTTTCTGAAATCGAAACACTGTACAATGTACTATGCAGTCGATTCATAAGAATGACGCCAACCATGAAAGCTTTTATCTGGCAAATTTTCAGCATGACGACAATAAAGCAATCTACACAGAATTGAAAATGACCATGGTAGCGTGACATGATGCGAGGATTTAGTTTCAGTTTTTTTTTTTTTTTTGTCTCAGTATACGGGTGAGAAGAGACCGTGGCTTGACTTTTTTTAATTCAATTCAATTCAATTCAAGACTGGGATAACAGTTTCTAAATATTACGGCTCGGAACCAATTTCCTCCTTTCTTGTAGTGCAAACGGACTTCCTCTCGTCTGGGAGACCTGCATCTCTTGGGCGCAAATTTAAATCATAACAATTCATAGAAAAGTTCCGTGGTTATGAAGTTATAAGGTATCGTGTTAAGCTTTTCCTATACCGCTCAGCCATTAAATGGATTTTTGAGTTATAATTAGACACCATGTTTTATTCAATGAGAAAATACAATTTTATTCTGAGAGGAACTCAAAGTTTATGTAATGAAAATCAGTTTTGAAACGGCTGAGATTTAAAAAAAAACAAAGTAAAACAAAGTACATAAATTAATAAAAGGTGAGTCTCACTTTTTATCAAGATCACTTTGTCTGTTTGTTTTGGATATCTCTATCAATTTTTATAATAGGGTTTCTCATTATCTCACAAAAAAGTTGAAAATCTTAAGCCCCATCTCAACCAAAATTACAGTATATCAATACTTTAATGAATGATAGACGATACAAATGATTAATAATAATTTGTAAGATTACGAGGCTTGTATTAAACGAAGGATAACGAAGGATTCTGTTGTGCGATGATAGAGAGCTTTCGCAAGCACGACGCGGCAGGTAGTTGAGCGTGCCGTGTGCAAAAATAGCTTCTGCGCATGATCAAATCCGAGAAACGTCCTGTCCTGGGGAAATCGAGTACGGTACTCGGCCAAAATAACGTTCGGTCACGATGCTGGGCAGGAATGAGCCAGCCAGCCAACCAATCAGCGATCTTGTCTCCACGCCTCCGTACTAAACAGGAAAGCGAAACTGCTCTAATAGAAAATGGGGACGGTAGAACGAGATAAGGAAAACTCTCTCATTCCCAATGGTGAATTCGCTGATTCTCATTCTTCGTATTCTTTTTCTCCCTTTGTTTGAATACATCCTAATTTGTTTGTCTCTTCCATAATATCTTACAGCAGTTACACTTTTTAACCGATCTCAGAATTGTCTCGTATCGGCTTTAGCAAGTAAAAATCACAGTCAGTGACAAAATGGAATAGATCGAGAAAAGATGAGATTTACAAAATACCGTTCGCTATGCGATCCATGCGATTGGTACTGCTTAAGCATAATAATTTACAAAGAACTAAGGTCATTCTTTGCTTGTCTCCTAAAAGTATGTTCTGTTGGGCACACAAGTATTCTATATGACAAGGAGAATCCAAGTTCTCGGGACCATGCATGCATGCATGTCGTATATATTGGTAGGCAAGGTTTTTGTTCTTGGATTTTCAAAGTAAACGTTTGTAGAGATTCTGGTTGGAAGATTATCAAAAGTTGCGTTGAAGTGGAACATGTTTTGCAGGAAAATTTGGATTTCGCAGGAATGAAATCTGTCTATGAAAATACAGAGGCAAATGATACACCAGGAACTTTACCGGTCATAAAGCAAAAAAAAAAAAAAAAAAGCATCAGAACAGAATGGCAATTTAAGAAACTTTATGAAAACCCTGCTTTAAGCCTTCTGTCTCCGTTGTATTTACTTGTCCCTTTGTTGTCTTATCGTTGTATAAGACTTGTCACTTACCATCCTGTTCCTATGTAAGTCCTGTCTCATATATAAAATTGTCCAGTTGTACAGAGTATCACGTATAAAAAAAAGGTAATCCAACTTTGGAGAGCTGCCATTTCTTAATTGTCAGTTATGACAAGAACAATGTTAGTTGTGAGGAAAAAGGAACTCTTCTTCTTTCCATTGATACCTAATAATGTTGACAATTGTCGTGCATGACTGAGCACATGGACTTTAAAGACAACAATGTCAAATTGCACTTTTTCCAAGTTTGCGTGTTATTGTGAAGGAACAATTCATGTCTGACTGCATGGGTGAGATCTGTCAATGAAAGTGGTCAAATCATCAGGCCAGCCCACGACTGCAGATTCGTGTTTTAGGTTTTCTCCTAACGTTTTATGGTCCATAACCTTTAACATGGCCTTTTGTCCGAAAACTTGGTCGCTCCCACAGAGGCCAACCCACACAATCCATCTTCTCTGTTCATATTCAACACATAGCTCCCAGTGGTAAACCATGTCTCGAATATGAAGAGAGCAAAATGGATAATGGTTTCGCATTAATGGGAAGGACCAAATATTGACAACGTGGCCATGTTGAAGGTTATGAACCGTTAAACGTTAGAAGAAACCCTAAAACGCGAATCTGCAGTCGTGCAGGCTGGCCTGATGATTTGACCACTTTCATTGACAGATCTCATCCATGCAGTGAGAGGTGCATTGTTCCTTCACAATAACACGCAAACTTGGAAAATGTGCAATATGACATTGTTGTCTTTAAAGTCCATGTGCTCAGTCATGCATGACAATTGTCAACATAATTAGATATCGATGGGAAGAGGAAGAGTTTCTCTTTCCTCACAACTAACATTGTTCTTGTCATAACAGACAATTAAGAAATGGCAGCCCTCCAAAGTTGGATTACCTTTTTTTGATACGCTCTGTATAGTCATTCTGGTAAGTGGGCTTCCGAACTAATTTTTGAACTGATTATACCTTCACACTGTCCCATCAGTGGGCCCCTTCATCTTTCGTTATCACAATAATTGTTATGTTCTTCTTGGGGATTCATAAAAATATTTCTTTATTACAGTGAGTATAATGTTTCGCCATTGTTATACGCTCTTTTGTCTTTGACGATGTATAAGCATTTGCATTATTCATTTGTGACAATAAAGGGTAAATTGTGTCAAGTTCTATTTAAAAAAAAATTGAAAAAATGATTTGAATTGTTTTTATGTTGACTGTAATATGCTGGTTGTGATGCTTTTCGATATTAAGACGAATAAATAAAGACAATGTTTTGCGGTAAATCTTACTGGACATTCAAGAAAAGTTTATACTTTGAAATCGAAATTCTCTGCATGATGTGATAAATAAAATTATTTATATCCGAGAGAATTGAGCTCATGAATTAAAAAACAAACACTATCATTCTGGGATTTTCTTAACAGAGAAATAAATGGTATTGAAAATCTGAAGCAAATATGAGGACAATTATTGAATGGGAAAGAAAAATATCAGAAAGGAGTAATTTACCTTAATGAAATTGAGAAAAAAAAAAAGGATGACAGGGTTCAAAAACATAGAATTTTGTGAACACGTATTATAAAGATAGGTGCTAAAGGAGAATTAAACGGAGAATATAGCTTCATGGTTAGAGATGAAGATTTAAAGTCAAAGATTTTTTATGAAGGATTTTCTTTGTGTTAAAGAAACTATCAAGAAACTAATAAGTCTTGTGATAGATTCAACATGTTCAGTAATAACATTTCTGAGAAAAGAGAGTCAAATTGTTCGCGAAAGTAAAATTACTAACAGAAGAGTGATACGAGGTTTTGAAGAAAATGTGAATTAGTCATTAGGAAATGATTTTTTTTAGTAAAATTCCAAATAACTGTACATTTTGGGGTCCATGGCTGATGTCCTGAATGCATATGACAAAGTTATTCTGTCTAAAAAAAGTGACAGAAATGAAAACAAGGCCATTCGTCGGGTGAAGGACGACATTTAGAGGCTGTTTCGTTACCTAGATTTTCTTCTCAAAGCAGTAAGCTTTGAGAAGACCTTGGTTTTAGTTTAACGCACGTAATTCAGTTCAATACCAATCAACTTAATTCAATTCAATTTCAATAAGTTTTTTCTTGTTAAAGAAAATACATAACCAGCATCCTATATACGGACTGAAGTTATTGTGTTCAACACAATACGTCATAAAGATACATAGAGACTAGTCGTTGATGAATGATAATTTTCTACATTTTTAACATTAGTAGATGCAAAACGCACAATTAAGGACATTATTATGTTTGAAAACTGAAATCGAGATGAAAACAATGATAATGCAATTGTGTACCACAAACATTGCAATCTGTAATCTCAACATTGTTTGGAATCTACATCTTCGAGATGTATATAGTATTGCGCTTTTAAAAATTGGACTGTTATGCATTTGTTTCGCGTCAGATTTAATACATTCTATCAGAAGATGAAACATCTCTTCCTTTTTTTTGGGGGGGGGGGGGTGGAGGGTAACCAGTGTTTGTACTGTTGATAATAGGTATGTGATAAAAATTTGCCAAAAACTAGGCAAATAAGGCTCATGACACCGGCACTGTGCAGATTAAGCCTTTTGATGTAACATTAATTCTGAACTCTAGAGTAAAGGGCCTTGTTTGCCTTGTCGGACTCATGGACCTTTTCCCCTCGTGTCGGACCCGTGGGCCTTGCTTGCCCAGTGTCGGACAAATGCGCTTTATTTGCCTAGTGTCGAGCTTATTGGGGGCTGTCCGACTGGTGTGTGTCGAACCTATGACGTACACTCCACCCCATGATCACTTACCAGTATGTGGCATTGCATGTAAAAACGGCAGGCGGACACCGTGACAATGTAGTTTGTGATTCCAAAGCACTACCCCATCTATAGTTTGAAAGTTACCACACAGATCGAACTGCTAGCACAAGAATATACCACTTTTTCTAGTCATCCCGTCCGTGTCGTACCACTTATGCTTTTGTCAACCGTGGAGATCGAGCATGGCGATTCATATCCATTTTTGTGGTGTTATTCTTCTTGGTAAGTGAGAAACTCAGCAATATTTCTGGTTATCAACATGTGGGATATACAAACGCTATACTAAAAGGGATGGTATATAGTTTCGGTAGAGATGAGAATGGAGCTGTAAAGGAATAGTTTAGTATTGGTGGAGATGAAGATGGTTGGGCTTTCAACTTTTTGTTAGATACCAATTGACACGCCACTTATGAAATAGTACAGAGCATACCATTCTGCATGGAAGGAATATAAAGTTTATTAATGAAAATCGGTTTTAGAATGGCTGACATCTCAAAATAAAGTCAAACAAAGTGTTTGTGATAAAAGGTGGGCCCCACGTCCCAAATTGGGATCGCTCTATTTTGGATATCTCAGCCTTTTCAAAACAAATTTTCTTTTAAAATGACAATTAATTCCTCTGAGAATTATATGTCCTTTAATATTTCATCAAATGTTTCTCATTATCTCAACTAAAAATTATGGAAACCTGACCTTAGGTCTCAACCAAAACCTGAAAACTATATGATCCCTTTACTTTACATCCCTGTCCTTTATTTCATCCCTATTACTTGGATAGGGGACATTAATCTGGACATTTCTCATGAAAGCTGCTAGCTGCAGTATAGACCGACTTTGTTGTCTAATTAGTATCGCTTTCCCTTCTCGTTATTCGTTTATAATGTTTATTGCTATGATAAATGTATACCCAAACTGAGTACATCCCACGCTAGTTCATTGAGATTAACGCCTGTAATCAATTAAGTCAATTTTTTTTTTCTATAGCAAATGTGATTTGTATACCGTTAAGATTAAGAATTTTATGAGTAGATTTATTGGTAATGTAATACATTCATATACAATGACCCTATACCAACCCGAGCTTCATCACTTTTCTTGCCAAATACGAATTAAGTCAATGTGATAAAAGCATAAAGTTTACCCATATAAATATGCTTGTTTAACATTGATTAGATCTGGTTAACTAAAGGTTAATCCTATATAAACAAATAAAAATGTATTTGATTGAATGATGGTAGACCCAATGCATCAATCAAACCATCATTCAATCAAATACATTTTATTAACTTTGTTTATGTAGGATTAACCTTAGTTAACCCGTCACATTGACTTCGTATTTGGCAAGAAAAAGACCCTATATACCAACCCGAGCTTCATCACTTTTTCTTGCCAAATACGAAGTCAATGTGATAAAAGCATAAAGTTTACCTATATAAACATGCTTGTTTAACATTAATTAGATCTGGTTAACTAGAGTTAATCCTACGTAAACAAATAAAAAGGGTCTAGGTCAATTACCCCCTGGGCAATTACCCCGCACCCGTCCTCCTCTGGCCCTAATCGTAATCCTAATCCTGAACTTACTTAACCCTAACCCAAACTCCTAACCCTAAGCCTAAGCCTAACCCTAAGCCTAAGCCTAACCCTAACCATAATCTTTACTCTAACCTTGCGACTAACAAGTATTTGGCCATGGGGTAATTGCCCGGATTGCGGTTGGTCCACTGTAGCTATAGCTGTGAGACCTATACACAAAGTGAATTCACTTCTATCATGTGTTGGAGAAGTTTTGGGGGTTTTTTTTGTTCGTTTGTAGTTGTTGGTTTTGTTTATGTTGTTCGTGTTTCGTGTTTTGTTTTGTATTTTTTGTTGTATTTTGTTTTGCTTTGCCGCCACAATCTTATGCATTGCAATTGGTGCCCAATAGGGTTGAGAACTCAGTATACATTGACTGAAGCGTTAGGCCTATGCTCAAAGCCACAAATACTCCTGCGGGGTAAATGTTCTATAAAGAACTGCCTTCCGAATCAAGTACATGCATTTCTCTAGGCCCTTTCATCGCTTTGAATCGTTGTGTTCACCATTACACTCAAACAGCTTCTTCCTCATTCCATGTGATAAAGTGTTTTGTATATTAGTAAGGACATCCACGTATTTTGTTATTTTTAAAGCGGAAATCACACCGTATATCAATTGACAAGAACTACAATCAGAATAGGGCGGTGAGTTGGCTCAGTCGGTAGCGCGTCTGCACACGATCTAAATGGACCCGGTTCGAACCCGAGTCTTAACTGAGCAATGTTGTTTGTAAGCATACCGTCCATTCTAGCAAGAGGCAAAACACTCTGCCCCTCGGATAGGACATAAATGGAGGTCCCGTGTATGAGAGAGTAACAACTCATGCACGTATAAAGATCCCGCTTCATTCATTCATCGCAAAGAGCAGGGTGCTTAACCAAGGTGTTAACCCGGTGAAGTGGTCCCCCTTCTCACATCCAACTGGATCCCATGGAAGATCAGCTTAACTTAGCTGAATATGGGCTATCCAGCCATCTTATCAGATGGAAGTGAACAAACAAATAATGAAATAAGGCTGCACTATATTCATATATATTTTTTGTGACGTTCCCTTATTTGTCTTTACATCCCTCCGTGATCAAATGTAGATCTGACTTACGCGTTAAAGCAACAAATTTCTTGGAATCCATCTTTATTCAAAACTACTGGTATCATGGGAGATACCGTGCACATAAACGAGATTGAAGGGAGAGTTTAGGAGAGTAGTGGGGAGTGAAGTTTAAACTTTACACTGCACTTTTGTTATCATGATTATTGTTTTATTTACATCGCCTGTAACTTAGTATCGGCAAATACATCCTCTATATAGAATGTGAAATATCATTTCGAGACCTATCCAATATATAGAGCAATTGAGACCTATCAATATAGAACAATTCGAATAGTTGTAATTACAAGAGCGCAGCTGTAATCTCATGTTAAACCACTCTATTAAAAATCCTTAACTATAATGAGCTCTTTCATCCGTCATTTCAGACATGCACATATGTACATGGGTAAACACAAACACATTCAATTCAGCATAACACAAATAAGATAAACTATAACACACACTGTAAAAACATGGGTGTTAGATTTAACACCACGGGTGTTAAATCCAACACCGATCAAACTTCAATAAAGGACCACACCCACAGGTGTTAAAAATGCACTGTGATGGTGTTGAAAAGTGTTCACTTGACACTTCGTGGTGTTAATTTGACACTGTACCTGGTGTTATTTTGACACTGTACTGGTGTTAATTCAAAAATGACACCACATGGTGTTGATTTGATATTTGTTGGTGTTAATATCAATGGTTTAACACCCGTCCAGCTTCAATAAAGGACCACACCAGCTGGTGTTACTTTGGTGTATATTCATTTTCACATTTTTTCAAAAAACTAGTATTTTAATGTAAAATTCTTGATCGTCTTGTTTAAATCAAAAATCAACAAGAAGTGCAGTTACTAAGAAACTCTTCAAAAAACAGTTTAAAATTTGGAAATGACACCCGGAGGTGTTAATTTAACACCATAAATGAGCACCGAAAATTTAACACCAGCTCGGTGTTCACTATTTAACACCGGACTTTTTGCAGTGCAGAGACAAAGCACAAATGAGATTTTTAAAAAAGCGATCTAGATTGTGACATATAAAACATGGTTGTCTGGGGCAAGAAAAAGTAAACCTACCATGACACCCCACAACCTCCACACCCAATAAACTATGTCGAAATCTGTACAAAGAATAATTATAATTATGATACATCATAATACCAAGACAACACGCAAAGTGCTCTAATGAGAATGTTTTATTTTCTTCTATTAACTGACGCTCATAATACTGTAGATGTATGCATTGCTTTTAGACTGCCTGATGGCTGTTTTTCACTATCCATCCCCTCGCCCTGTTCTCACGTCTGTTATGTTCCACGTCCTTCTTGTTACTCATTAAAGTCCATGTCTCTTCCCCGTCAATGTAAATATCCCTGATATTTTTGTACATGCCTTTGTTGAGTTAAGTTCATTTATTTAACCAGGGTAAAAAAAAAAGCTTGCTATCAGCTATAAGCTGTTTTTCAGCAAGGCTGTGAAATGATAACAAAACATAGAAATCATACAATGAAGAGAATGCACATAAAAACACAAAATAAACATTACAAACGAACGCCAGAAAAATGGGAAAAAAAACAGTCACAGAATATACAATATGGAAGTACAGATAAAAACAGGAAAAATAAAACATGTTACAACTTAGTGGGAGACGGTAATTACTGTACATAAACATTGTGTACTTTGTGAAATTTGATATAATCAGGTAGAATAATTAGCAGAATGTACGAAATTACTTTTGAAAATGCAGTAATTGAAGTTCAGGATCTTGTTTCTGTTGGTAATGTATTGAATAATCTCGATGCCGAATATAGAGTGCTATTTTGAAGAATAGTTGATTTTGGCTTTAATAGGGATCATGATCGAGGTTAAGAATATTTTCATGATTACGTAGATCGTAGTGGCTTACTCTCTTCTCGAGACGTTCACATAAACTTTCTGGTAGAAAATTATATAGCAGTTTGAAGATGAACATTAATGCTTGCTTTTTCCAACGATCAATTAGACAGTCAACTTTAAGTGTACTGTATATAATGTTTGGCGGTTGAAACGATTATCAACTTGCAGCACAATTCTCAGCGCCCTGTTTTGTATTATCTGCAATCGCCTTAAGTGCACTGAACTGCCATTCATCCACAGAGTACAACAATAGTCACATTGACTTTAGATTAAAGTGTGGTACAGCGTAAGGGCTGTTGCTTTGTGAATAAAACCCCTTGCCCTTCTGAGTAAATAGAGATTGCGTATGGCCTTGACTGTTACACTTTCAATATCCTGAGACCAAGTTAGATTACAATCAATAATAACACCGAGGTATTTACATTGATAAACTCTTTCGAGTTCTGTATTACCAATACAAACATTGAAGTTGCTAAAGGGTCTTAATTTTGCTTTAGATCCTAAGATCATGTAATTACATTTCTGTACATTTAATATCAGGTGGTAATGCGAAAACCAATTAGCCATTAGCGAAAGATCATTGTTCAAAACGTGCTGTAATTCTTGGGCGGTTTTGTCTGTGTCCTTGTCCCTATATTTGTTTTATATCTTCACCTATTATCTTTGTATGTTACTGCATATGTATGTATGATATTTCTTAATGATGGGGAACACTCACCACAACTTTGTTGTTGTTGCTGGTTTTTTTTTTAAATTCTGGATTTATGTTCCCATCATGTTGAAAATGATATTTTCATATTAGAAAAAAATATTTGCATACTTTCTAGATGAAATCCTTAGATTGAGATAAGGAACAAATCCAAAGGTAGATTGAAAATCTCAATCTGATTTAGAAGTCTGTCTATTGTTTTTTTTTTTTTTAAGTGAAAATTTGAGCAAAGAAAATGGAATTCCATCGGGATTCAAACCCGAGACCTCCGGATTGCTAGCCTGGTGCTCTGCCTACTGAGCTATAGAAAGCCCTGTAAAGTTCAGTGTTCGTCCCAGAAACACTAAATTCTCAATACTGGAATGGTGTATATATAGCAGTGTGTTTGTGTGTGACACACACGTACACACTTGAATCTGGCATAGACCTGAAGGATAATTCAACTTGCGGATAAATGCGAGGGATCACCGAAGTGATGCAGCGCTTTGAGTATGTAACAAACGCAACAAAAACTGACCAGAAATGAATATTATTTATTAGTGAAAAAACTGAGCAAAGAAAATGGGATTCCACCGGGATTCGAACCTGAATTCTTATTTTGGATTTGTCCCTATTAACCACAATCTCATAGTAGATTGAATCTCATAGATTGATTTCCAATCTAAGGAATTTAGAGAGTATAAGGAATTTAGAGAGTACAAATATTGTTTGCTGGAAATACGTGTCACAGAACTGAACTGAATAAAACTGAACCGAACCAAAACATAATGTTATTATTCTGCTGGAAATTCTTATCGTATTGTAAAGGCACTGCGCATATAACCATTTTTTAGGCTTCTCATATCTACCTGTCTACCACAGGTTCCATCAATTTTATCACAAAGTGCCTTTAGTACCATTAAATAAAGGTATGGAAATAAATGACATAGCGCAGTGCTACACCGCAAACATATCTATAGTGACATATTTTCTTGCTTGCTAATATTTCAAGTTCATGTCCTTATCTTTCCAAATATCAAAAGATGGACGGCAATACAGCATAGAATAAAATGCAGGCAGGCAGGTAATAATAAAACAACTGAACATATAACAGGCTTTCTTTGACACTCAATGCCAACGAGCTATTACCTGGCATATTTGCTCTTTATGTGCCTTGTGGGGGGATATTCCTGTCCATTAACAGACATTCCAAATATTCCTTGTTGTTGTTTTTGTTTTCATGTTGGCTGGTGCAATTATCTGTCAAGTCAAATATATCACAAGCTGCACACTCTCATCCGATTTTCCTCAAGATCGCCATTCGGTAAGATAGATATGAACAACAACAACAACAACAACAACAACAACAACAACAAAAAACACCTTAACTAAGTTGATCTCCAGCCATGGCCATCGGCAATTAATGAGGGTAACTTAATTGTCCCTTACACTGCCATCAAAGGATCTTCTTTCTTCATGTTTTCGCTACTGTTGAGCATTCATGGCTCATACACTTTCGCTTTTAGTTTCTGTTCCCTTAACTGCAAATACGATAATAAATAATCAGTTAGCAAAAGCAAGGGACATGTAGGGCAATCGAGTATTAAGAATTTATTGTAAGTCATTATGTTTGAAGAGTGAGTGAGAGAGAGAGAAAAAAAAAAGAGAATTACATGTCCGTTAGTTGTCACGTGACCAGTCTTTAATTTTCCCCAATATTTTCAACGGGCATATGTTTCTGCCAATGAAAAGGTGCTCATGACCGATACTAAGTGTAATACCTTTCAGAGACAAAGATTCATTATACCTCTCAAATACGTAACATTGTTCATTTAGGCCTACTTGTTGCTTGCCGTAACCACGCTCACTACGTCACAATTGCCTACTTTGGTCATGCCCATTATAAAGCGGTGGTTACGGGGACACCAATTAAATATCGTCGAGTGTGGGTGGAGCATCTCAACTAACGCACTCTCACCTGTGTATTTTGTATACCTTACCATTTACGAAAATAAAGCCATTTTCTTGACAAAGCCCTTTGGGCGAATATTCTTTAAAACTGCTTCTTATATATATATATATATATATATATATATATATGTATATATCATGTTATTAGTTTTTTGGAAGACCACGATCAGTCGCCTAATTTTAACGTCACTATGTCGGGATAAGAGAGAGACAGAACTAAATAAATAGTTGTACAATAAAAATAATAATCTGGTTGTGAATCGGAAGGAAAACTAATATCTTGTCTGAAGGAAACAAATAACCCAAAAATAAAGTGAAACGAAGCAAAACAAAAACAAAAACAAACATAAATAAGCTTGTTTTTGTGTGCATTCTGTCGTCCAGCCCTGGTTTCTGCTGCGTCTGCGCTGCTGGACTGTTACGACTGCATCTTCTCGTATTACGACAGTACCACGGTGGACTGGTTACACTGCGGCACGATCTCGTCTTCCTTGTCACCCGTCCTGATAAATTGTTCCGGGTCATGCTACGTAAGTCAAGAATACCCCTCAACGAACTGTAACACTTTAGGCCTACATTATACACTAAGACTGCGGTCACAAACCCTAAAATCAGCCTGCTCGGTGACCGGTCGGCAAAGTTTCAGCCAACAGTCAAGTTCGGTAGGACCTTGACCGGTGACTGACCGGGCACCACTAACTTTTAGGGCATTGGCCAATGTCGGTCTGTCGCCGCTGACGTTTTTACCCGGAGTCTCTAAAGGCAGCTGCGGTCATGTGACTCCTTGATGTTGTACCAGAAGTTCATACTGGATGGAGGAGGTGTCATTTGTTCATGCGGGTGCATCACTTCAGAATAAGTTAATTGCTATTAGATGTTCGGGAATCACACGGGTTTCAACTTGCTTCAAGTGCAACTAGAATCACATCTCTTTAAATATGTATATAAGTTGTATATGCTTTGTCTTGTATTATTAATTAATATTTTGTTTGTTGTGCGTTGTTCCCATATTGTATAATTTTCCATTCTCACTCTTGTTATAAAGCGCAGTTAGCAATCTGTGGATATACCGCTATGGAGATCATTATACCGTTATAAAGTTAATAACCATTATGATTTCAACCATTGTTATTTTACTCGAAAAAAAAATACATTCACAGACGGAAATAATTTTGAACAGTGACTCAATCGAGGTGGATCGTGGGTGTGACTACACTTTTAACGACGACTGCAATAACTGCACGGACCCAGAACACTGCATGGTATGTTGCAACAACACCAGCAAGTGCAACAGTGACTCGCTGGCAAGCATCCTGTCCAGTAAGTCCCTAACCCAGTCCTGCTACAAGTGTCGCTACAGCGAGATTCCCGGGGTGCACTCGGACGATGGGTGTGGCCTGGACTTTGACGCAACGTCCCCTGCCGTCTACTCCGTGGAGTGTCCCGGGATGTGCTACGTGAGTACTCCCTTCACTGGACACACATACTGAGTTTTACTCCATCCCAAGCTGGATGATATTGAATTACGAATTATGTCACATATTTGGACATGTCATTCATGTAGCGTACGACTAAATCTTAAGCCCCAGTCACATAATGCTCTGCGTCCGGCGTTACGTCCAAAAAAGTCATTTTTTCCGCGGACCCCCGCGGATCCTTTGCCGTCACCAGAAATTTGTACAAGACATGCGGGCAAAAAATGCGGGCGATACGGACAGATACGACCAGATGCAAATACTTGCGTCCACTTGCGGATATTCCTACGAATTGGCACATAATAGTTCTGAACACTTGCGGAGAGTTGCGGATATTTTCGGATAGTTACGGATAGTTACAGATTGTTATTAATAATTATGGACAATTTGGTTTTCTCTTACGATTCCTGCTAAGTCAGTGTATTATGACAGCAAGGTTATCACATTTTGGACTGTCTTACATTGTACACTGGGGAAAACTGAAATTGAATTACGTACAAGTTGTGAAAAAAATCGTAATCCTTTAATTTGCTTTACAATAATAAAAGATATATGAAATTTTGAACTTGAAGTTTGAATTTTGTTTGTGCAACTCAAATATGAATAAACGTCATAAATGTAAAGAATATAATTATGTGACCGTGCATCACAAAACGAACAAAAAGTCGCACACACTGATTTTGTGTGAGGACTGAAAATAGGTTAAATGGGTCAACCGAGCCGATCTTGACTTGGCTACCCTGTGTAAATAAGGCCTTATCATTATTATTATTATTATTATTATTATCATTATCATTATTATTAATTTCAGTTTAATCTGATAATCCCTTAATTGTTGTTACTCCGGTGGTTTCCATCCTGTTTTTTGTCCCATTCATCGCACAACTGTACTTCAGAGGCTCTTTTCTCAGTTTACACTTTTCCTGAGTGTGTGCATTCTTTCCACTATTTAGATAGGTTAGGAGAGTCCATTTGATTTGAGTAATACATCATTTTAAAGCTTAAAGTCTGCTCTTTCAGAATATGCTCTCAACTAAAATTTTATGTGTTTCGACGTTTTGTGTGTTTTGTGGTGCAGGGTCACATAACATCACTATACCACAAATAAAATACAATATAGATCGAAAAGTTAAACATTAGAGTAAGAAAATATTACTTGCAGTCATTATTAGGTGATCCGAGAATCCTCTCGGATCACCTTCTGTATCTGTACTGATTCTTTGTTCTTCTTCTTCTTCTTCTTCTTCTTTATTTCTCCGCAAAAGTTGTGTAGAGACTAGCTCAGAAAGTGCATTGCCTATGAATGTCAAACTTATACCATATGTGTATCATGTCCCAAAGACGACATGTCAAGTAAAATCGTAGTGATCAGTCGACCGTGACGTCACTATGACGTCATTATATGAAAACACATTTTCAATCATATCTCATTAATGGAGTGGAATTTCTCAATGAAATTTACGTCACATAAATTTCAATTCAAGGGAATTCTACCCATATTTTCAGAATTCCTCGCATCGTAAAGACGTGCGCGTACGCGCGCGTTGAAATATTTGTATGCTCCAATCAAGCTCAAATTTTTTTTGCATACGTTTCAGACCATTTGGAGCATTTTTTGAAAAATTGAAAAAATTGGACGGACGCGTACGCGCGCGCACATATACGCACGTACAGCTCATATGCAACAGAAATTTCCCGATTTTTTACATTTATCGGATGTCTGAAAAGTCAAGGAATATTTCTAGCAAGTTTCAAGTCAATCCGACTCAATATGACGTCATACGGGACTGTCAAAGTTGAAATTCCGCGCGCGCGTCAATGGCGATATACAGTACAACAATGCCCCAAAACCGCCAATTTTAAATCCGATTTTACTCGTCAGGATGGACGGTGACCCCCAATTTTCTTTACATATTCTGAAAGCTGATGAGTTGTACATGTCAGTTTATGGGTTGGCGATACTGAAAAAGTGATTCAAAGATATCAAATTTTCAAAATGACGTCATCAATTTTCAAGTTTACTTGGGCGTATCTCACTTATCCTTTGCCAATTTTCACCCAGATTTCAGTATGTTGTAGCTTATTAAATGTTCTTTCATTAATGTAATTACAACATTTTGATTGGATGGCGGCATCACCTCGTAAAAATGGATTAAATGTAATCTTGTCAAATTTGACCAGTTTACGTGTTATCTCTATGGGAGAGCAGTTTTTCTGGCAGTGAAAATTGACATGACTATCTTTTTCGAGCATTAGCTCACTTATGCTTCGGTGAATTTTTCCCAGATTTTAGTATGTTGTAGCTGAGACTTTGGGCTATCGTTAATGTGCCCTCCATTTTTTCATACGAGGCCGGCATCACGTCGAAAAACTTGGTTGAAAATGGCACGTGGCTTCGATGCAGCGTCATTTTGCTTAATACACAGGGCCTATGGAGCATGAAATAGGTCATTGCATAGCGCATCCGACTCGTAATCCTAAGGTCCCTGGTTCGAGCCTCACCCTTGCCAATATTTTTTTTTTCAAACTCTTTTTTTCTTCTTTTTCTTTATTTAGTCTTAATCTCCCTTCCTATTTTTATCTTTTTCTGATTTTTTAATGCTTCTCCTTCAAATTTCTATAAAATAACATAATTTTTTCTTTATTTTTCTTTCTTTCTACTACATTCTGTGCAATAGATGAAGAACAACAATGGTTATCAATCCCATATTTTGCACATGTTTAGTTCATGTCACCTACATTATTTCATAAAATAACAACTTCTTGATCAGACACCATCTTGGGTATGTAAATTAGGGTCAAAGGTCATAAATGTTTCATCCTGTATCTTGGTGAATACATGTCCTATCTTTCCAATATTTTGCACACACAAAGATCACGTTACCAGGATCATTTCACAAAATAACCATTTCTTTCTCAGATGCCATCTTGGCTGTGCAAAGTGGGGTCAATGGTCAAATATACTTTATTCTGTATCTTCGTTATAGTGTATACGGAATATGGTACCAAAGATGGCAAACCCGACTCCCTTTTTTTTAAATGAGAATCCAAACATCACACGGCCAATGTCCATAACCACAGATGAACCTTTACGGTCATGCCTATTGGGATCAGGACTCAAATCATTGACTTTCGAAGAGATCGGATCACCTAATTTGTCAGTGTTGACAAATTCCGAGTCTAGTCATTATTATTATTATTATCAAAAAAGAAAATGTAATACACATTCGATGGAGCGTAAAGTGCATGGGTAAGACTATAGAGAAATACTAAATTCGTCCTCATTTTATATAGTTGCCCCTGTCCCACACCTTCCCCGGCCAGAAAAGTGAATAAAATGCTATCCCCATCCCCTACCCAAAATATTGCTTTTTTTCAAAAATATACATTCGAAGAGTACAAGAAAAAAAAAAAGTTCAGCACCAAGAGTCAACCGATGTCATGAGTATACATGATATTAATGGGTGCCACTTAAAATGACCATTAATTGTGGGAGAAATTTCATAATTTGACCATGCAGTTCTGCCTCTCCACCGCTCCGACTGTGTTGTAGCATTCCTTCAGGTAAAGGCGCTGCAGCTTGGCAACAGGAGTAGTGTGCCTTCCCACGAGTCTCTGTGTTCCCATGCGAGTGGAAAACGGAAAACGTCGAAGGACGTAATTGTCCGCAACATCCGTAGCTGTCCGTAAATATCCGTAAGCGGGCAAAACTGTTGTGATACGTGAACTTGTGGTTAATTTCGGATACTTACGGTGGACGTAAGCGAACGCAAACGGACGGAAGGTAATTTTTTTGCGGATGGTCTGCGTCCAAGCCACGAGTAGTTACGTTCAGTTACGGATAGTTACGTTTGGTTACGGTTACTTGCGTAATTTTGCGTCCGTGGCGTCCCTCTGCGAAATTTTGAACATTTCAAAATTTCGCAGGTTCGGCGACGTCATTTTGCGTTTCTTTACGGATGAGTCACGGACAGTTACGTCTACATACGTCCCTGCGGATGCCTGCGTCCACGCTGCGTCCCCCTGCGTCCACTCATTCGTATCTATCCGCGGCGGACGTAATCCATCGTAAAGCACTGTGTGATTGGGGCATTATACGAGCAGTCTTGATACGTACACAAGTTTGATTGTTCAAATCCATTTCTCGTTCGATAATGGATAATATGCTTAAAGATACAAAAATATCCCAAGTGATTCTTATTCCAGCCTATAAAACCATAGCAGACAACTGAAACAAGAGTTTGGAAATTTGATGAGAGTAACCCCTTGTATCGTCCCCCGGGAGGGGGAGGAGGGAGGAGTTAGCCCAAACACCCTGTTCGAGACGTTTTAGATGAATTGCTCTGAAGGACAAGTCCACCTTCATATACATGTGGATTTAGAGAATGCAGCAATATTAGTAGAACACATCAGTGAAAGTTTGGGGAAAATGAGACAATCCGTTCAAAAGTTATTAATTTTTAAAGTATCTGCGTAGTCACTGCTGGATAAGAAGACTATTACAGTGTATGATGGCATATGCGTACAACCATATAAAGAAAATGAAAAGAGAATTTCACAAAACTTCACTTTTTGAATAAAGTGCACATTTCTTTGACTTGTTACTGATATTATGTTAAGGGTAATATTATTCCCGCTGCCTTCTAAAAGAGAGAATTCAAGTGTTCTTTTGTCGTGCGAGAAAAGTGAAAATATGATGAATTTTCTTTATTCTTTCTTTATATCGTTGTACTCATGTGACATCACAAGCTATAGTAGTCTTCTCATCCAGCCTTGAGTGAGCAGAAACTTCAAAAATTCATAACTTTTGAACAAATTGTCCGATTTTCCTCAAACTCTCAATGATGTGTTCTACTAATATTGCTCAAACCCACATGTCTTTGAAGGTGAGCTTGTCCTTTAAGCAATCAATTAAAGAAATGTCTATGTACAGGGAAACATCATCTTGGAAGGGACACAAACTTTAATTACTCAATTGAATGTTCAAGTTTGAAATTCCAGTCGGGTTCATATCAAACAATCATTCCGGGCAAAATGTCACGAACACTAGACAGACAATAAAGAAAGAGTTATCTCAATCACTCATCCTAGACCAGCGCATTATATCTCCTTGTTCACAGAGCGCCAGGTCGCTCATTCCTGGAGTGGAAGATGTATCTCGGGGCTGTTCCTACTATGGCAACGAGTGCGATTATGAGGACGACAAAGAAGTAATTAGAGAGCTGCGCAACTCGGTCCAGCATCGCATCAGCTGCTGCATGGGTGACAAGTGTAACCACGCGACACCGCTCTCCCAGGGATTTGCCACAATCATCATCGGGGCCATTTCCGGGATCGTGCTCTAAACTACAATTTCTAACTGCATGATTTCCAGAGAGTAGAAGATGTGCTTCAGTACTCAGTAAAGTACTAAAAGATCCTTTGATAATTTTCTCATTTGTCTTTTTTTTTTAACGACAGTTGATAATAATAATTTCGACAACAGTTGGGCGATTATTATGACATTTCCACTGAAACTTTCGAATGTACAGTGTATAATCGTAGTCTGTTTAATGTGACTAACATCTATCTTTGAGTTGTGTAAAGTGCAATAAACTCAGACACGGAGATAGTACGAGAAGTTACTGTTTGGTATGTCATAGTGCATAGATCTATGTGGCCACTACATGCATTGCCTATACATACAACGCAATCACTACATGTGCAAAAGCTCCCGATGATCACGATGTATAAACTAATTAGCGCGATACCGACCCCTGACCAAGTTGAAGTTCAATCTAATTTTGTTCGGTATATAAAACAGCAATGGACTGCTTTTGTTTGGGGCATGGTTGATTTATATTAGTTGTCCCTCGGGATCTAAACCATGCCCCGAAAAGCAGTCCATTCTGTATGATATTATGTAGAATGTGTAGAGGTGTGTGTGTGTGTGTGTGTGTGTGTGTGTGTGTGTGTGTGTGTGTGTGTTTGGTCTGATAGGACCTATATGCTTTGTATAATTTTATCTTCTATTGAAAATGAAAATAGATCAATGAATAAAGCAAAAACCCAGTAATTTGTATGAGACCTACCACAAGAAGGTTGTATACTGTTTGAATATTCTAAACATCACACGAGTTGGGCATAATTGGTATAGCCATATACACATGAAAAAAACACACAAGTATCATTACATATATAGCTCGACCGAAAAATTGTCAAAAGACCACATGTGATATTGTGTTCTTGAATGTGTGTGTGTATTTGTGTGTGTGTGTGTGTGTGTATGTGTGTGTTGGAATGTGTGCATGCATGCTTTTCTGTCAGTGTGCCTTAACTAATTCCATTTGACAAGGCAATCCCTTCACATTTGAGAAGTTGCCAACTTAATTTTGAATAGAAGTACTTGTTTAATTGACAAGTTTCTAATTCTGAGCAGGCACTCTTATCAAAAAATGAAAAGGTTCCTCCTCAAATTTTGAGAAGAACTCCGACTCAATAAACAAATGAGAAGGTTACTCCTCATATTTTGAGAAGAACTCCGACTCAAAAATTTGACAAGTTAGTACTTCTTATTTTGAAAAGAAACTTGTAAGTGCCCCTCGGATGCGGAGAACTTGTCAACTTTGAGGAGCATTTTTTTTGGAGTGCAGTTGTAGACCTATATGTTTCACATCACATTTCAAATAACTTTTGTATTGTATGGGTCAAATTTCAAATTTTGACTGTAATTCACTCCAAGTACCAAAATACTATTGTTTCAACTTATATTTATGAGAAATATCACAAATGCAAAATGCTCCATGTAAGCATTAAAGGTAGATTTCAAACGAATGTAATGCAAAATTTTCATGTGATTTTCTTTCTTTTATTTAATCAGAGGATCCATTTAATGATAAATTGGTTTTAATAACTAGAGCACTCGCAATCGAGCACATGTATCCCCCGAACCCGTCCATACCCCATCTGGATTACTTTTCAGGCAAGAATGTTGTGTAATATGGCAACTGTCGCAGGATACAATAAAATCCGACGAGAAATGAGGCTAGTTGATGTGGCACATACAAGGAATATGACATATATATGCCATCCTTTAAAAATTTAAACAATGAGAGCGCTTGCAATGAAAACTTTTGTTACCTAGCATAACTCCCCATAAACCTCCATAGCAAGTTTGAATAAAATCCGACAAGAAATGTGGCTTGTACAGCATATTATACAAGAAATGTGACATGGCCTCCAAGCCGGAACACTGAGGGCGCCGTCACCACAACCTGTTGTGTCCTTCATGTAGAATGACCACCCATACACCTCTTTAGCAAGTCTGAGTAACAATCAAGTTATTACCTTAATAAGCATGCATTTATGCATATTTTGACATGATCAGGGTGACCTTTGACCCTGTAAAAGGTACAACAGTGAGGGCAGCATTATCAAGAGGTGTAGATTTGACTATGGTACATTTACACGTCCAAATTTGAAAAAAAAAAATGGTCCAGAAACAAGGCCAGCGTCGCCCACATAAGCAGACCCTGTTAAATTTCCCTTTTCATGTATAAAGACGGAGCAAGAGAGGGTGCCACCACCAAAAACAATATAGGCATCTTCATTTCACTATAATTTTTTTCCCTTCCACAGGGTGTTTTGTTTATACACATATTCAGAAAGTGACATTTACAAATAATTTTTTCAAATACAAAAACAGAAAACTAATTCAGTTATCGACAAACAGTGGCCTACTGCACTTGTACATAAATAATAACAAAATTTCTGTAACTTTTTTACAACATATGATTTATATTATTCTTTTTTTTATTGACCGAAACAACCCTGAAAACACTTTAAATATAATATAATTCTAACTAAATATTCAAAAACACTTAATGAATAAAGCCCATTTTTTTACAAAATTCTTTTCTCTACAATTCATTTGACTTATACATTATTTTCCATCTCAAAATAACATTTTATCTCAGATATTATATGTTCAAATTTGAAGAAAATCTGATAAGAAATGTGGCTAATAGAGCACATACAAGAAATGTGCATTGGCATCCAAGTCGGAACACTGACCACAAACTGTTGTGTCCTTCATGTAGAATGACCACCCATACATCTCCTTAGCAAGTCTGAATAAGATCCATTGAGTAACAATCAAATTATTGCATAAATAAGCGCTTCTGCAAATTTTGACATGATCGGGGGACCTTTGACCCTGTAAAAGGTGGAACAGTGAGGGCAGCATTATCAATAGGTATAGGTGTATAGATTTCACTATGATACATTTACATACCAAATTTGAAAAAAAAAAATCGATCGAGAAACAAGGCTAGTGTCGCACACACAAGCAGACCCTGTTAAATTTACCTTTTCATGTATAAAGACGGAACAAGCGAAGGCGCCATCACAAGAACAATAGGCTTCTTCGTCTTACCATAATACGCCTTCATGCCAAAATTTGAAGATGATCGAAGATGAACTGCAGCCAGTAGAGCGCTCACAAGAAAATCTCTGCTATTTCCACAAAAACTCTTGTTACCATGGCAACGATGCCTCCGCCCACACCAAAATCGTTAGGCGGCTTTGCTTTACCATAATGGACCTTCATGCCAAATTTGAAGATGATCGGAGAAGAAACGCGGCTGGTAGAGCGCTCACAAGGAAATCTCTGCGGCGGCGGCGGCGGACGTGGCGGCGCCGACGCGACGAGGCCAAATCCATAGTATCCTCCAAATCCGAACTCTGTTCGGGGGATATAATAACGAGGATCCATGGCAATGTTAAATTTCCAATCACTTCGTCAAAGTTTGGTTTTGTAAGGTTCATTTTTATATAACTTAAGGACGAAGACATATAATACATAGATTATCTACACATTTTTTTGGACTTAACATCCAAAGACTCTCATGACTCTATCCGTGGGTGCGGCATAAGGAGAATGCACACAGTTTTGATTTAGGGGACCTCAGGTGATAACCGATGATAAACGCAAAACTGCTTTGATTACTGGTATAGAAACACCTTTCTAGAATGAAGAAAAAAAAAGTAGAATCCCAGTCTTAAACGTGTTTGAGCGAGAAACTTGTTGTTACAGAGATGGTTCAGGCTAAGGCAAAGTCCTTTTGATACGTGTTCGTAGCTCGCACCTATTAGTCCATGGGCCAAGAGCCGAAAAATGGGTTGTTGGTACCACCCGAGGTGGCAAAACCTTTTTGGTGTCATTTTGTTTGTCGGACATAGATACGCTTATCAAGCTATGATAGCATTTCCAAATGAGTAGCTTAGTCATAATAAATGAATTTTTAACCAATTTGGTCTCGTTTTTATATCCCTATACTTCTGAATCGAAACTAACCGCTATACAAATACAAGCACTGCCTTCTGTATGTCCACGGGTGTTCTGTTGTAAACGCGGTGCGCTTAGTCTTTATTCAAGGAAGCGAAGGGAATATCCAAAGGGTTATGATGTCCACAGCTGTCACGCGGTGCGCATAGTCTTATGTAGAACAATGTACCGTTATCATATCTAAAGTTCCTAATAAAAGGGATTATCTATGCTGTTTTTATACCACCCTCTCGACAAATACATCAGTTTTAAACAAAAATCACTCTGTTCATTTACAACATTATTAATCATAATGTATTGTAGTGACCGGTACATTGTTTTTGCATAATCTTTCACTGTTGGATGGAAATAAAGCGACATTGGCGTGGTATTAGCGTTTTCACCGTAGCGTTTTCACCGGAAAATGATAAATAATTGAAAAATACGCTAAAATTCACGAGAAATTGCTTTTTTGTAGTTGTTGTTGTTCTTAGATAAAGGGATATACACTGTATTATAAGCTTTGGATATTCCCCTTTGCCGTCTTGAATATTAGACTAAGCGCTGTGGACATCATAACCCTTGGATATTCCCTTCGCTGCCTTGAATAAAGACTAAGCGCACCGCGTTTACAACAGAACACCTGTGAACATAGAGAAGACAGTGCTCTTCTTTGTATAGCGGTTGGTCTCGATTCAGAAGTACAGGGATATAACAACGAGACCCAATTGGTTTAAAATTCATTTACTATGACTAAGCTACTCATTTGGAAATGCTTGATAAGCATATCTATGCCCGACAAACAAAGTGACACCAAAAAGGTATTGCCACCTCAGATGGTACCAATATCTGGCCTGGCCCATGGACTATAAAGCCTAATACCAAGGTGGTGAGTTTTCGTCTCACCTTCCTGCACCTATTAGTAGAGGCTACTATGTAATCCCGTGAGATTTTTGTGCCAAAATTGATTTTTTGGGCTAACTTTGTCAATTTGGGGGTGCTGAATCCAAAAAAACTTTGGTTCCATTTTTTCTGACAACGTCTTCAGCCGCCATTTTGAATTTCAAAATGGCCGCCATAGCAAACTGTATTTTTATTCGTATCTCATTAAGTGAGCACTGTAGAAGCTTCAGATTTGGTGCATAATGCATGGTTGTGATGTCAAACACTCTGGTATACCTTTTTCTGATATTGTGGATTGTTCTGATACAATTTGTAGGCTGCCATCTTGAATTTCAAAATGGCCGCCATAGCAAACTGTATTTTGAACCATTTCTCAAACAGTGAGCATTGTAGAAGCTTCAAATTTGGTGCAAAATGCATGGTTGTGATGTCAGACACTCTGATATATCGTTTTCATATATTGTGGATTGTTTTAATACAATTTAATGGCAGCCATCTTGAAATTCAAAATGACCGCCATAGTGTTGTTGTTTTTTTGCCCCTATCTCATGTTGCAATTATTGTAGGAGCATCAAATTTTAAGTAATGCACATGCTTGTGGTGTCCAACCTTCCAGTACAGCTGTTTTCTATTGTGGATCATTAGATAGACCACCATCTTTAAATTCAAGATGGTGGCCATAGAAAAACATATGATACTGTGGTAAGCGCCGTAGATGAATTTGCCAAAAATGTCCTAGTTAGACCAAATTCATTTTCAGGTCACGCAGAACGACAGCCATCTCTTAATTCAAAATGGCTGCCATAGATTAAGACTGTAAGGACGAAGTTCCAATGACGTCATCAAGCCATCCTGAGGAGCAAAAAAAGTGTCGGGGGAGGAAGGGGTCCCAAACCACTTCCCATAAGTTTGGGAGAGCGTGTAAGCGTTATATTCCACGTCGCATAATAACCAAGCGGGTATGTGGTTCGCGTACACGTGATTTGTTTTTGCCTCTCAGATAAGACATTATTTGGTGTCGTGGAACCTTGTTAGTAGTTATATTTAATCCTAGTTATTAAATATTTGTATAAAAGCAAGCATTGATATGATTAAAGGTGATCTTCAAAAACTTGATGCTGCTTCGAGAGAATGACGACAAACAAGGAAAAGTCTCGCAATGGCAAGAAATGCTACGGTCACCCTACCAGACATCCCATTCACAAGCTTGTTTGTTGACTACAAAATGAAACAACTCATCAGGGAGCTCATAATTACTGGATGTATTTCTGGAACAACACAGAATGAATAAGGAATGCCAATGAGTAGGTTTTTCCTGATTATTCTTGTGTGGGTCATCCTCAATTATCAAGACTTCCAAGATGCTTACTGCTGTAATGACTCGAAAACTACAAAGGAGCAATAATAGCTCAGTTCTTTGGCACTTTGGATGCATCAGAATTCCCCAACAATTTAGAACACCATCAGACGAGGGTAATCTCAAAAATTGTCGCTGCATTGAAACTGATGAATGTGGTGTTTGGCAATCGGTATCGAAAACATTCAAGGAGGAAATTCTAGAAAGAGATGAAAAGGGAAGTTATTCACGTTCTGTACAAAAAATGTGTATCTGATATAATTTAATAATACAAAAACAAAGAATCTGTCTGGGATAATATGAGAAAGGTCACACATTCAGCTCTTACGATTGAAATACACCGTGTAAGATTGGATCAAAAGTCATTCAGCTTAAAAGGACCACTACTATCTTATAACACTTCTACCGGCACAACTTTCTTGTAGACCTATCATTATTCAGTCATTACTGGACGATACAATTATCGGAAGTTGTAAGTTCTGCTGTTCTAAATAATTCCACAATCACTCTTCATCTCACAATTTTATGGTACACTGTATTCTCCTCATTCTCACCAACAAAGGTTCATTTCTCATACCCATGCCTTAGAAACCCACAAAACTGAGTCAAATAATCAGCCTGAAAGTTGAAATACTGATCAGTCAATTCAAACTTCCACAGAACGGGGGAAAAAAAAGAAACAAAAGGTTCGTCAAAGATGACATGGGAGTTTTCACCCGTCACAACGAGGAAGCTGATATCCTCATTCCATTGCATATATTAGATGCTACTTCAAGAGCAACAGAGAATTTCAGAGATATTGATGATTATTACGTATAGACACTGACATTTTCATTCTCCTAATGGATCTTTGCTTTACTTTTAATACTGCATCGCATGTTGTCTGCTCCATCACTGGAAAAGGAAATGATAAAGTACAATAAATTGACATTGTTGAGATATTATGTTCTGCAAATTGTTGTGATAAACAAAGGTCTGCTTGGTCATGCCTTTCATGGCGCAGGCTGAAGTTGAAAATTTGAGGATGTCTCAAAGAGCAGATAGATCAAGAATTCTCTAGGCCTTGAATCATCCAGAATGTGCAATGACACAGCCCATGCCTTCCAGAAGTTGGGCGTGGATGACTTCAACCTGGACAATCTCCCGCTTTGTTCTCGTAGAGTCTTGATACAACACATCCAGAGAACAAACCTCATAAACCTTCACAACCTAATTTGTGCCTCTACTTACAGGGGAATATGATATGGCACATTGTAATTATTTCCAGCGGATATATATAAAATGTGCAATTAAATGCTTTCAGCTTCCTACACCAATGGTAGCCACAGAATTCATTATCCTGTTCATATGGCAAGACATACAAAAGTTATTGTTTCTGGACGAATTTAGAACCAATTCTCCCCTGTGTACAGCCCTATACAAGTGCTGTGACTTCAAAAACGCATGCAGGGAATGAGCCTAGAAGACATACACTAAGTAAATTCCCGATAAATTTTCTAGTCAGGGCCTAGACGGCTAATATTGTTTATAAACTCTCCAACCAAATCGTCTAAATGGGGGCACTCAGACACAGTCATTGAGGCACTTTTGAAAAAGACACCATAATCACATGATTTCCCATTTACAAGCTTTACCCAAATGCAATGCTCTAAAAGGAATGTTTCCCATGACAGCCATTTTACATTTCAACGGGGCAGTGTACCTACAGGAAGCAGTCACGCCTTATACGCAATAATAATACTTTTTATTGAAATGATTGACCTACACATAGGTCCTACATTAAAGTGCTCCAGCTTGCTTGAGTTTGCAGGGTAAAGACCTTACAGCACCAATTATGGGTCGAAATCCATTTTGAATTTCAAGGGTGGCAGCCAATGCGAATAATCCACTCGTACAGACTGTATATAATTATGTGTGTATGTGTGTGTTTGTAAAAGAATGTACAATGTACACCACCATAAACACTAAAATGCCTAAAAGTTGCTAGTAGCCACAGATATAAGCTGAAAAGCAGCCATTTTGAATGATAAAATGGCAGCCTCAAAAATGATCTGCAATTTTAGGGAGGGGATCAAAGTGCATCTGAATGTTCAACACCGTGAGCCCGGTTTGTGCTGGAAATGTGAAGTTTCTGTATTGTTTACAACTTAAAATATGGGTCAAATATACTTTCTGGTATGGTGGCCATTTTGAATTTCAAGATGGCCACCTATAATATCAAAATGAACCATCATTGCAGGAAAAGACGTTTCAGGAAGTATATAGCATATGCACGTTCTTTGCCCCAAGTTAGAACCTTACACATTGCATACGATATGAGATATAGGCCCAATTACATTTCCTATGTTGGCCATTTTGAATTTCAAGATAGCCGCCAATCAAAATGATCCATCATTTAAAACAAGAATAGATTATATTCGCATGTCTGGCATCATAATCATGCTTTTTGCCCCAAATTCACGCCTTACATATAATGCTTGCAACCTGAGATACAGGTAAAAATACATTTGGCTATGGCGGCCATTTTGAATTTCAAGATGGCAGCCCTCAAATTGTATTTAAACGAACGAAAATATCAGGAAATGGTGTATCAGAATGTCTGACATCATAAACATGCTTTTTGCATCAAATTTGAACCTTCTATGATGCTCACATCATCAGAACTAGGTCAAAATACAGTTTGCTATGGCGGCCATTTTGAAATTCAAAATGACGGCTGAAGACGTGGTCGAAAAAAATGGAACCAAAGTTTTTTGGATTCAGCACCCCGAAATTGACCAAGTTAGCTAAAAAAAAATCAATTTTGGCACGAAAATCTCACGGGATCCAATATTTCGACATAGCAGACAGTACTATATACCCAGGACGCGTGCGCAACTACGTGACCTCTGTTCCTCGGGTCAAATAGCGTAGTGGAGCTGTTTTCCTTTCGACTCGCGATATCTAGAGATGATTAAAACAACAACTCTGCATAGGAAACGCGATTCGAAAGGCCTTTGAAAACGCGTTCAAACTATGAATCGTGCTTCAAATAATATAAAAGGAGTACTAGTATCCACAAACTGTCGCGCACTTCTTGAGACGGACGTTTAGTGCATGTTGGGAGCAATCATCACCATGTGAATGTCTCTATTATGCGCGCTGACTTAATTAATGGCTTCATTTCACTTCATTTCATTAAATCAGTCCATTTCAATTCATTCCTTTAATTCCATTCACAGGGTATCACTGAACTATAACAACACAGCTAGCTTTCCCATGAATATTATTAATAATATGCATGATGTTTGTTTTGTAATCTATCTGTATACTTATACAATGTGAATCCTTTTTTTCATTTTTTCTCTTCTCGTTTATTGATTATTTGTATCTTTTAAGTTGCATTTTCTTTATTGTATGACTGCTACGTCGTATTTTTGTTACATAAGTTCACGGCCTTGCTTAAAAGCAGCTTAGCTGGTAGCAATCTCTGTAACCGAGGAATAATTTTAAATCTAACTCAACTCAGATTTAGCTTTTTCTACAAGTTCAAATCATAACGTGCATCTACCCATGATCAAGCAATAACAAAATTGTAAAAACCGTCGCAGAAATTTTGAAGACTATTGGAGTTCTTAGCCCACAGACAAGAAGATGCTTGCGTGGGTATATGGCAGCCTAAAAATGGTGCTGTTATTCAGCCACAAAACAACAACAACAATTAGCGTGCGTGACCAAACAAACAAAGATATTATAAGTGGTAAATTAAACACAGAGGGAAAGAAGAAACAGAAAATACCAAATTTGCCTTAAAATGATGCAAATGCCCATTATTTTTGTATTAATTGCTCGCATTGAAAATCGCGTGTTCGTAGTAATTGTGTCTGGTCGTGGTTCAGCATGTGGTATAGAACTAAAGCTTTAGGGGCCTACATCCCACATGATTCGCTCATTCGTCTTAAGAACAGCGCACAAACAGGGCAAGAAAAATTTCCAGCTCCATTGTCGGAACCCATTCGGATAAAAACTTCTCCAAAAGTTGAACCTAGCGATATTTTAACATTAGCATCCTTCGCAAATTGTTCGCTTGCTCAGCGAAAGTAGTCCTTCATATTCATCACTCGTCGCGCCTTTAGATAAACGACGTACTAGTAGTATTCCTGGCCTCGTGATCGCCTATGGTATCGGAGGAATGGCGGGCGCGAGAAGCCACAGCATAGACTGTGTGTCTCGTTCTTCCTGACTTCATCCAGTTACCACAGCGTGAGCTCTTGTCCGCTGAAGTACCACGGTGCACGCCTCATTTTCCAGCCAGTCATTCTGTGTCATAATATCAGAACGCCTTGTCAACTGTGGAGATCCAAGCATGGTGATTCACTACGATGTTTGTGGTCTTGTTCTTCTCGGTAAGTAGGGCCTAAGATACTCAGTGATGTTGATCATCGGGCCATCTGATCACATTCACTGGGATACACAGATGCGATAAATTCTCTGATTCCATTCACTGTATCCTCATTCAAATCACACTGCCACTGGATAAGGGCCGGAGCACATTTATCTCTCAAAGATGCTACCAGCTGGAGTATGCCTAGGCCTACTTCTATTGATTAATAATATTTGCTATAGTATTGTTATACTTTTATCCGTTACTCTATCGCTTTTTAAATACACCCGAGATGATGGTATCCCTTCACAGATTGTATGTGATCAATGCATGAGATGAATTAGATAAAGGAATTTGAAATGAACCAAACATGAATTTTTGATGAATATTGAATTTAAAGATAATCATAATTTGTAGTGTAGCTACTATATAGGCCCACATTAGCTGCATGGTTTGGCTGTGGCAGGGCCGTAAAAATACAAAGAAGAATGCATGGCATGGGATTGTTGTAGATCCATGGCCAAACCATAGCAAGGTGGAATACTCAAACTTCTACAACAGGTTTGAAATACAATGTAATATTCTGGACGATCAAGACTTCGTATCGTATATGCTTTCGACTCTCCCCTCCCCCACCCCCATCGGTTACATTCCCGATGCCACCGCACCCTCCGTGACCCGCTGACATTCTCTGGGGCTCCGAAAGCGGGTCAACTGAACGAAACCATCAGAAAGAAATGGAGCTTTCTCAATGTGAATCCAAACCCTGCTCCAGCGTTATGCTCCCTATGGCTATGCTAGAGAAGGCGAAACGATTTAGAAAAAGAAAAGAAAAGCAAAGAATTCTCGATTCATCGAAAATACATTGCTAATCGGATTGGCTCATGTACCATCTGCCCAAAATGCGACCAACAGTATTTTTTTAAGGAGTATTATAAAGGATTACACTATTCGCTTAATTATGTTCTTGCATGAATTATTGTGTTCATGATAATATATATGCAAAGTAAATTATTCCAGAAAAAAAATGATTACTCACATCTCATAGATATCATAAATAAGAGAAGTATATATTCTTCCATCACTGTTTGATATTAGACTTGTATCATAAAATGATCTTAGACATTTTTCTGAGAGTGCTACCAAACCATGTGTTTGTGTGTTTGTGTTTTTTCATTTTTCTTATTAAGTATACTCGTATGTTACGGCCTTTCCGCTTCTGCACTGATGTAACAGCCATATGTGATTTTATAATCTATAGAGCCTATCCATTAATAAAGGAATATCAATGAAACATAATCAACTATATATGTAAATGCGTGTGTGTGAGCGCTCTCTCGTCAATATCCTTGAGTTTCGTGCATTTGGAATGACCTCCTGCAGTTCTCATCACCACACTGCAAACAGTCCGGTGTTAAATACAAAACACCAAGGTGGTATGAAATTTCCGGTGCTCATTTGTGGTGTTAGATTAACAACTCAGGGGTGTCATTTGAAAAAGAAATTGAATAGTTTCTTAGTTACTATTCTTCTTCTTGATTTTGAGCTTCAACAAGACAATCAAGAAGTTTCCGATAAAGTATTTGATTTTTGAAAAAAAAAGAAGGTGTGAACACATTTACACCATAGTAACACCAGTTGATGTGGTCTCATATTGAAGCTCAATGGGTATTATAACATTGACATTAACACCAGCAATATCGAATCAACACCATGCGGTGTCATTGTTGAATTAACACCAGCGCAGTGTCAAAAATATCACTAGGTATTTTTATAGTGTCAAATTAACACCACGAAGTGCCAGGTGAACATTTTTTTTCAACACCATCACAGCATACTTTTTAGGTCCTCTATTGACACTTAATCGATGTTAGATTTAACCTAACACCGATGTGTTTTGCAATTTACACATACCGGCGCCAAACATTGAACATGACAAAAAACACCTGTTTAATAGTATACACATAAGTCATGAAATATGCACATAAAATACATAAACGTAAGTGAAAATTCCACGTAAATTATGCTACCACACACCTCACAAAATGGCTGTATTCAGAGAGTTTCAGTAAAATTGTAGAAATACTGAAGAACGTATTAAATACATGTGAAAATTTAACTCGGGGAGAATTAATTTCCAGAGATTGCATGAAACTTTTCAAATGTAGGTGATGAATTTGGTAAAAGGAATGACATTATAGGATCTTGATAGGGCGTAATTACTTGCTCTATTCTAGTTTCATTATGTAGGGCCCAGAATTCAGGAGACCGAACAAAATTGTTGAATGTTGAAATGAATGCAAACAAATATATCTTGTCTAAAAAATCTGTTTTGTGTGTGTGTGTGTGTATGTATGTGTTATCCGTCAGCCCTGGTTACCGCGGCATCTGCGCAGTTGGACTGTTTCGAATGTTCCTTCTCGTATGTTGACAGTACTACTGTGGACTCGGCAAACTGCGGCACGGTCTCGTTCTCCTTGACACGAGTCAACTCATTTTGTTACGGGTCATGCTATGTAAGTCAAGATGATCTAATTCTGAACCTCCCAACCCCTCCCCCATGTCCTAAAGATCCTACATACCAAGCAAACACAGAACGTTTTCAGAACGTTTCCTGAACGGTTTTTTTTTTTGAGGTTCCGTACGTCTTCGTATAAAATGGACGTTTTTAAAACGTACATACAACGTCAAATTTGGGACTTAGCATTTACCGCAATGCACAGGTTTTTGGAAAGCGTTTTAGAAAACGTCAGTGGACGTTACAAAACGTTTTTATTATGTCTGCAATGTCTTCGTCCTTTGTAAACGTCCACAAAACGTTTTTATTAGGTCTGCTTCGTCGACTTCGTCTTTAATGTACGTTTCTTTATTGTGAATATTCATGCATAATTATAAATATTCAAATGAAGGTGTGTGTGATCTGATTTTAGTATTAAACCATGTCTTCATGCATCACAACATTGTGGTGGTATATAAAAGAATGTGATAAAGATTCATTAATTGGGAATAGGGTGTATTATAGGTGGTAGGACATTAGGAAGAGGTTAGGATAGGATTATATAGGATTAGGATTAGGATACATCAATCTCAAATTGCGTCTATAATCTTCATAACTATAATTATTTTAAATACCCTATAAAAATAAACATTACACATTCTTAAGAGGTTTTCTGGACGTTCTAGACGGATATAGAAGGTTCTCTGAACGTTCTGGAAAGGGTCATAAGACTTTTTAGACGTTCTTAAAACTTTTTTGAACGTTTTCTGGACGTCCGCAAACCGTCCACAGACCCGTTTTGAATATTCTTTAAAAGGTTTCACTGACTTCTACAACGTTCAAAAGGTGTTCTGCATGTCCTTAAAAATTCCGAAACGTTTTTTTATTGGTTTTCTAAACGTTTACAAAACGTTTTTATAACGTCCATTTGAAACGTTTTAAATACGTCGAAAACCTTCCACAAAAAGACGTTTTGAAAACATTTTGACAAAACATCCAAATAACGAACTTGGAATGTTTGAAGAATGTTCAGAAAACGTCCTTGTGTTAGCTGGGTAGTTACTGGCCTGGAGCTGTACCATTTCATTTACGTTCTCGTACTTTTATTATACTTTGCATTAACCTATCAATGCTTGTTGTTATTTATTTGTAAAAACACACAAACAAAACAAACAGACGGCAATTAGCCTGAACAATGGCGGAATTCAGATCAACCGGGGCTGTGACCGCAGACCCACCGACTGCAACAACTGCACGGATCCAGAACACTGCAAGATCTGTTGCACAAATGCCTACAACTGCAACAGCGACTCGCTGTCAAGCATCCTATCCAGTAAGTCCCTCACACAAACCTGCTACAAGTGCCGCTACAGCCAGATTCCCGGGGTGCACTCGGACGATGGGTGCGGCCTTAACTTTGACGCAACGTCCCTTGCCGTCTACTCCGTAGAGTGTCCTGGGATGTGCTACGTGAGTTCTCCCATCCCCCAAGATTTACCCTACCCCAATTTGGATAAACACGAATTTTATGTCAAAATGTTTCGACCAGTGGCCTTCGGCTTTAAGGGTCAATGAAAGAACGGACAGTGATTCACAAGTGGAAAGCTAGGTTCATAGTTCTTTTTTATCATCACTTTTTTTTTTGATTAGATTTATTGGTTTCTCCATTACCATTATACATGTAGACCTACACGTTGTTGGTAATACACTGAATATCATACCTGCGTTGTTTACAATGTCATATAACAAAAGTGTATTCACTTCTATGCCTATCTTTAGCGATAACTAATATTTTCTTATCATAGCGTAGAAATATGATATTGATGAGATTGACCCCTTGTGTATTTTTGTATGTTTTTTCTCTATTTTTGCGGGGGGGGGGGGTAGCCTAACCGAATTTGTACCTGACTTTTCACACATAATTATTATCAAGCTGAAGAGCGTTTCCCAGCAGAAGAAAGCTGGAAGAGAATTATCTTCAAACAATCAATGAAAACAATGATTATATTTGTTGTGATCTATCTCCTTAGAATGGACACCAACAGTATTACTTTAGGAATGCTTCAGTTTCGGTTGAGATGGGGTCTCAGGTTTGTAACGTTTTTTGGTGGTGATTATTTGAGACAGTGAGAAACCTTTTCTTGATGAAATATGGAAGGGCATAAGAGGAATTCAAAGTTTATTTTATGGAAATTGGTTTCGAAATGGTTGAGATATTCAAAACAGAGCGATCCTTATAATAAAAGGTGGGACCCACTTTGTTTTACTTTGTTTTTGGATATCTCAGTCATTTCAAAACTTTGATTTCCTCTTAGAATTGTATTCTTTGGAACATTTCATATAATTGTTTGTAAATATCTCAAAAGAGAAATAATAAAAGCTGATTCCTAATCTCAACCAATACTATACCATCCCTTTAATTCCGTGTTCAAGTTCGACATTATTATAGAGTCCAGACGGAAAATGTCATTAACATCAGTGAGACAATAAAATAGTAATCTCTACACCTCTCGCCTATCTTAAACTGGCATTTCACCTCCTTGTTGCTTTATATACAGAGCTCCAGGTCGCTCATTCCTGGAGTAGAAGATGTAGCTCGGGGATGTTCGTACTTCGGCAACGAGTGCGACTATGAAGACGGCAAAGAGGTAGTCAGGCCTGCACACGACTCGGTCCAGCACCGCGTCAGCTGCTGCATGGGTGACAAATGTAACCGTTCGACATCGCTGTCTATGGGACTAGCCGCTATCATCATCGGCAGTGTTCTTGTGATTATTCTTTAAACCGCAATTTTTAATATCGTAATGTCCAGTGAGTGATCATGGATATGGTTCAATACTCGACACAATATGCTGTACCCAGAGATCCCATGACCATTATTTTTCCTGAATCGAAGTCAACTGCATGCTTCTCAGTTTTACATTAGGAACTTTTTGACGAGTTAGGCTATGATTATGACATTTCTATTTAACGTCTGACTTTTAAATCATAGCGCATTTGATTTGATTCATTTCTCTTGTATGTATTGTTGAAAGCGAACATTTACCACACAACCTACAACCCTAAAACTTGTCCAGCTTTTCCAGCTAATGTTTCAAGACTGAAAGAGAGGAACCAGCTAAACATATCAAATCAACACAAACGACATCGAGTATTCTTTCTACCGTTGAAACGTTTCTTACTCTTGTTATCAGTATACATAATAATTATGTGTGTCTGCAAAATGTCTGGAATATGAAATAAACGTTAGCAGTCTGGTAGTCTGTAAACAAAAAGCCGTTTAATCAGGCTCTTTTGCTAGGATTATTCTTAAAAGTTATTCTGACGTGCAGCATCTCGCATCCTTTGCTGTTTAATTTTTCTTTACACGTGGCCTTAGCATCTGTGTTTAGCAAATGTCGATCAATATAAATCAAGCGGGACGTCAATAGTATATTGTGTGTGATTCAAGTTCATGTTCACTGTTTTTGTTCATGTCACACGAAATGAAACAAGTGATGCATTTAAAACAATCATCTTCGTCAGAGAATAATCTTAGACGATACTTGCTATTGGTTGGTTGCTCATTGTTTCACTTGACTTCGAGTCACTTTTCTCAAAGAGTGGAGTGTTTCTCCCGGCGCTGCATGTAATCATTTCTTTGACAGCTTCTCTAAATTCAGGAAAGCGTGCGGTATAAATGATTGGATTGGCGCAAGAATTGAGAAAGCCAAGTAACACCAGCACCTTCTGCAATGAACTGTGGTTGAAGGAGGCAGGGACCCAGCCCAGGTTAAAACCGAGATAGGCGATCTGATTGGGACTCCAGCATACGATGTAGATGGCGATCACTATAAACATCATCTTGATGACTCGTTCTCTCGCTATGATATGGAATGAAGGAGTCCCGCCAGCTGTCCCTCCAGTGCGTGAAACTTGGCTGAAGAGGGAGGCTTGCTTACTTAGCTCGCGAGCAATGAGTATTTGGGTGATGACCATGGTCAAGCAAGGAATGACCATCCTGAGAGAAAACCAGTAGTAGGCGATAATGATCCGCCCTGTTGAAGAAAGATAGTCCAGTTTACATTTGTGAGTTGCTTCATCTACGGATTTCACGATAAAACCAAAAAGTCCGGAGGCGACAGACACAACCCAGACAAGGATGATAAACAGTGAAACACGCTGGCGGTTAAAATACCGATTGAAATACAACGGAAAAACGACCGCTACGTAACGCTCAACGGAAATGGACATTAATAGATAAGTCGACGCAGTTATTGAACTCCAGAGAAGAATTCCAGTAGAGATTAAGCGGCAATAGAGCTCTCCGAGGAATGATGTTGGAACCGACGACGCAACTGGCACCGGAATGAGAAAAATCGAGGTGAGAAAATCTGCGCCAGCTAGACCGCCAATCAAAGTATCTGTTGAACGATTCCTGGCTCGTCTCTTGAAGAGGACGGCCATCACGAAAAAGTTGCCTACAATGCCTGCAATGGCAAATACTAGCTGGATGTATTGGCTTAAAGTCCAATTTATGGGGATCCATTCCCAAGAGATTTCACCTCCATCAGATGTATCAATACTTTTGATATTACTTTCACTGGATGTTGACACAATATCAAAAGAGATAAGTGTTTGATCTGTCGCTATCAACTTGGACGACGATTTTGCGCTGGTGTTATGAAGTGGAATGCTTGTCATTGACTCAATTCCCGCCTCGTCGTCCAGCAAAGTTGCGAAGTCGGTGGACGTCTGTGCAAAGTCTTGACTTGTTGGCGCCATTTTATCTGAAGTAACGAGGATCGGTCGTGATGCATAAAGTATCAAATATGTCATGATGGCGAATGTGATGGAGACCATGTTAGTTGAATCGCTTGTATCGCTGAGAGTAGATCTGTGGGAGTAGCACAAAGAAGAAGGTTTAAAATGTTCAACTAAATTGATGAAGATATCTATAAAAACGCGAACACGCAGCTACCTCACAAATGTCCTGCGTGTAATGTCCCTATTTACTCACATGTACTATAGCGTCTGAACATGTACGCCAATTGTGATAATGACGCACCCAGGTCTCACCTGTGCTTTATAAATAAAAATGTACTAATACTTTGGTTGTAATTTTCTATGCATATGCGGCATTTTTTTTTCCAAATTTAGTCTTTTGGCATGCGCTGTATTTAAATTGAAAACAGTTTTGGTAGGGGTTTGAGAACCCTCTTGGCACAATTTCAGGTTTGTTTGTTGTTGTTTTTTGCAATAATAATAATATCGAAAGTGTATGCTATAAAACTGACCTGATATGCAGCGATTTGCCAAGAAAATGTGTTATTCTGGAGTATTTTGAGATCAAGAGAGTGAAAAATAAGAGTCGGTAAAACGACTTTTATTCCGCAATGAATGATTTAGCGCCCTCTCGTCCAGTAGCTTGTAGGTTGATCATTTCTGGGTGATCGATTGAGGGCACGGAGAGCTGCCACTCAAATGCATGTTACACAATGCGACAGCGATCGTCAGAGCGTTAGATATTGTTCAGCCATAGCAACGACGACATATCGGCGTTGTGTCTTTCGACAAGATGCATGTTGTCGTCTTCCTTGTTTTTGTGATGTTTAAAATGTGAAAATGGACCAAAAAGAGAACACAGAAAAGAAACCCGGTCGCCCAAGTTTCTCATCGTTTACGAAGGCAGTCAGAAGAAGAGGAAGAGGAAGAGGTACATTGGTTCCCATTTAAGACGTTTGGACCCTGCATAAACTTTCAACACGCGGTTCACATGGAATAGAAGTGAGGATATGATGTACTGACCTCTGACATAAAACGTGCATGTGAACTTTTCTCTTTTTTTTCGAATGAGAAAAACTACAGTACCGTTCGGATGATGATGCATCGTGCACACGCATGTTGTATGATGGGTCGTGTGATAAGGGATGTTCCAGAAATTTGATGTCAAATACTATGTATGTGGATTGGCATAGGCCATAGCTGCACAAGCTTATGTGTCATGCTGATGTGGACCAGTGCAGGATCCTAATGGTATTATGGAGGATGCTTCAGCACTAATGTAGGGCTACTAGTTTCTTTCTGAGGGAGTATGATTATTAGGCCTACAGGATCATCATTGCAGGTAGCGGGAGTATTATAGCGAAGACATGCATCCAATGTTAGAGTAAAGTTACCAAGGGTCAAACTTGTATATAGTTTTGGAAACGCTGAAAATTAGGATTTTTGAATGTGAAATTTGATCAGAACAGGATCTCTTTCACAGAGAGGTAGGTAAAGGCTGTAAGCAAACTTGGAAAGCAGACGAATTTCATTTTAGAAATCAGAGATTGATTCCGTGGTATGAGTGAATTCAGCGATACGATTGCGTTAATTCATCTTAAGTTGAATATAGACAGTGAAATGTAAAGTAATGAACTCATGATTTTCTTAAAATATTTGTAAATATTGCCACTTCCCTGGAATAAAGTGTGAATTATTTAACGACGGAATGATATTAGTGCTGGAGTCTTTGATTTGAGTATTCCCATGTGACGATCTATTGGAATAACTCACAACATTTCGCAATAATGTAAACGAAAATGTAGTCACCACATTCAAGACATTGTTTGGAAGCATGCACGCGTTTTCCTTTTGCTTTACACACTTGTTAACACATGTAACACATGTTAAGACGTACACATTTGTATATACTAAACACTGGTATGTGTGTATAATAAGCCTTCATATGAGTATGTATCAAACACGGATACATAAAGACAGATAAACCTTTTTGATAAAAACTATGAATCAAGCGGATGTTTGCGCTGGTAAGTTTAGCAAGGGTAGGACAACTAATCCAAAAGTTCAATGTTATATATATATATACAGTGCATTCCCGTTACAACGAACACGGTTATAACGAAATTTCGTTATAACGAAGTAAAACTTATGGTCCCAAAATTATCGCCATTAAAGTCTATGGTACAAAATTCGCTTACAACGAACTCGGTTATAGCGAAATTTTCGTTATAACGAAGTCTTTTCCGAGCGCCACTGACAAAAGAAAAACAAAAGAAATGTGCTCCGTTATAACGAACTGAGGATCGCTTTCGAAAATACGTAGCGGAACAAGCATTATAGGGTCTCTGCATGGGCGAACGCGTCACATCACTGTGTGTTCGCTTGGTGTGTCACGCACAGTTTCCGAGGGGCACTTGCGTTATTGTAATACAATGGAATGAAATTGAATAACTATAAGTTTTATTGTTCTAATAGCTTTCCAGTGTATGACGAGTGTTCAACAAACAGAATATCATATATGCTTGGCTTCCTTGTTTTCGTTATACATTGTATTTGTTCGGTTATAACGAAATTTCGTTATAACGAAAGAAAACTGCCGGTCCCGAGCATTTCGTTATAACGGGAGTGCACTGTATATATGTTTATAATATAAAGACATTATGCTACCTGTTTTACTGAAGCGTGATGGCTCAAACTGACTATTTTAATCGCCCCTCAAAAAAGGAGGTTATTGATTATTACGATCTATCGATGCCCCGATTCTCTTTGAGTTTCCGGATTGTGATTCGCCCGTAACGAAGTTTGACTATGCAAGGCATTTACTTTCAGAAACACAAAGAATTACGATTTCATTAATTGTAATCGACTTTCAATTCGGAACAATCAAATTGACGAATGTGCATTCTATATCAAGATTGGAGCATGGTGTATTTCACGCTTACGCCTTCACAAGATCAGCACATTCGTGGCATTTGATGTCACATATACACAGGAAAATGTATATTTCATGGAATACAATTGAGATTTGTAAGTAGTAGTTAGATTTCGTTTAATCCAAAATGTGTTAGTCCTTCAAAAACATGTTTTCCTGCGTTGAGTCTTTTGACTTGGTTTCTCCTTTGATGACGTTCCACATGTTAAAAGTCTCTAACAATGGGATAACCTCATATCACATGTATAAAAGGTATTGCAGCAAATCAACAATGGTGACAAAGTTGGTTTTTCAGATCGTTAAGTTCTACTGTGCGAATTCTTTGAAATAATTATTTTAAGTGTCAAGTTCAAGTTTACTCAAACGTTACAACAGTATAAAACACAAAGTCATAGTAGGGATGCTTCATAAAGCTGTTCTTGAAGTTACGAACGACTTAAAAACGACTGGAACACTTTCTGATGTACTAAACATTTGTACATATCAGAATTTCAATAATTCACCACAAGAACTGATCACCAGTCATTCTTAAGTTGTTCGTTACTTTAAGAACAGCTTTATGAAACATTCCCAGTGAGTATAAGCCATATCAAACATTTGAAATGAATCAAATAAAATTCAATGACTCAATAAGGAAATTCAAAACGTCAAACATAAACTATAAGAAATCCTAAGCGTTTTCTGTCACACATCGAAATGATGTTCCAACTTATCAAGAGGACCAACACTATGATACAGCTGCGATTGAAGTTACACGAGTTGTAATAAATTGTAGAACACTTTCAACAGCGTGACATGGATGTAAAACACAACCGTGAATGCTGTAATTGAGTATATGAATATAAGAACGACCCAAGTCTAATTTTTGGCCAAATTTAGTTTGACATGGGAAATTGTATCTTATGCATGGACTCATCTTGTGTGTAAATGATAAATCCTAATTACCCCCGGAAGTGCCTGAAATGAATGAGTTAAATCTTATATTAATGTAAGAATGAAGGACTTGGGTCATTCTTACATTCAAATAATAGCGCCCTCTCTCATCCTTCTCCCATCTCTATAGCAGAGTATCATGTATATGAATCAAAGAACGACCCAAGTCCATATGAATCAAAGAACGACCCAAGTCCACCACACAAAATGGCGTCTCCACAAATTAATGTTAATGTTAATTGTCATAATGATATATGTTCTAATTTGTATATACAATGTTGCCTTCCCATCACAGTTAAATAGGTATTGGACAAATAAAAAAGATATGAAGTTTTTTTTAGTTTACTCGAAATGATCTTCCATGGACTTGGGTCGTTCTTATATTCATATACTCAATTATCATTATTATTTTGTATTACCACTTCTATTACTAACAAGTCTGGACATTGAAATAATATAAGTAAAATGTCGGTCGGATGCGATGTTTTGTGTATGTGTGTGTGTGTGTGTGTGTTTTAAGCAGAAACAAGTCAAGAACACTATGAGGATACTACAACATGACTAAGTCCTAATGAATTAAACGAAACGTTATATTATAGGATGTAAGATAGCAAAGCAAATGTAAATATCGGGGCTAAAATTTGGTTTTGAATTTGCCATGAAGCTATTCAAGTAATATTTTCGAAGAGAATAATCCAGTTTCTTGCCTTAATGATTAATGCCACTTGAAACCAGTCTCACAAGAGGTATTTTGACAATTGTGCTTCGGTTCGCTATCTATAGCGACAAATAAAGGGGGAATGATGAATGGTATAAGTGTGGGCTTTTTTTTTCAAACTTTTCAAACTCAACCTGAATTTTGGCTGATGAAAGGAATACTAATTAGACATTTATAGTTTTTTTTTTCTATTTGTATTATTTCGAAGTTATAACTACATGGTGTAATTTCAAATACATTGTTCGTCAATATAGTATTTATAAGAAATAGAGTGTTCAATTTTCACACCTCAAAATATGAAAAGTATACCCCTGTCTTTATGTTTGACAAGGGGTGCCAAGGTGGGTCTGATGTCGGTTCCATTCCTACACTCTTAGAAATTGTCTCGAACGTAAAGTTGACAGACCTGGTTATCTAAATATTTGAATATTTGATAAAGCCCTCTCTACTAAATGTTCAGAAACCAACTTCGAGAAAAATCTTTCTGTATATCCAATACACAGTGGAAACTAAGTATCGAGATCATGGGGACCAAGACAATTATTCTTTTATAATAGATGTTTTTGTTAAATCAGTAGTCAATAAACAATAACAAACAAAAGAAGTAGATTATTCGGGACCATTATTAGTCGTTTGTTATATCAGGTATTTGGTATATCATATCTCTTTCAGGTGTCTTTATTAAATTTCCACTCAGTAGTAGAAAATCACCTTGTATCTTTGCAAAGCTATTGGATAACAAATGAATGCGAGTGAAGATGCATGAGGTTTGATATATTTTGACAAGGTAAAAACAGAGCGAAGAATTTATGAAATCGTTTCGATTTACTCACGGAGAAACTGAGAAAGCGGAGTGTCGTTCAGTGAAAATACAGGATACAGATCGCCTTGCTCCCCAAATAGTAACCAAATTCTGGATTACAAGTGCGCGCTCGTGATTTTATACCTTCCACGGCCATCTTCTGGGCTTACATATTGCACATGCGCAGAATAAAGTGAAAGATGATAAGAGCTAAAAAAGAAGACCTGTAACAGACGTCAAGTAAATACACATGGCTTTGGTTTAAATATTGTGCACACCGATCGATTGGAATGACTGAGGTTTCCTTTTGTGTCATGAAGAAAAGTGCACATTCGCCCTTCTGGTTTGAAATGTTTTGTTTGTTCTTTATCATTGCAAGAAATCACGAAAAGAAGTATATTTTGAAATGTCTTGTTTGTTCTTTATCATTGCAAGAAATCACGAAAAGAAGTATATTATGAAAGGGTCAGTATATTTCTTGTGAAGTTCAGAGAGACCTCGATGAAGTTTGAAAGAAAAAGTAAACTAAATCATTTGTTGTCATTTTCTCCTTCCTTTCAGTTTGAATGCAAGCATACATAAATTTCGATCAGGCCAAATAGTTTCGATTGTTTTACTCTTAATAGTAAATTGAGAGATACATTTTATCATAACTGTCAAGAATTTCAAATTTCAGTTTCAAGGTGTGTTTTACCTTTGATGTTAGTTTTATTTGTCATGGTATTGGCAGTAATGGTGATGCATCGGTTCATACTATATCCTTTGCCTACTTTCAGTAGACTTGATAGATGGTATATTGCTTATTGCAGGCAGGTTTTCTTTAATTTTCAAATTTATCTTTACAATCATTACATATAGGACCCTGAGGTTTTTGTTAGCTGTATCAAAAAGCCTTCTTATACATTCGAGAAGTAGAAGAAAGAAATATGTTAAAGCATATGCTTTATAAAGTGCATCCTATTTAGATCCTTCCTTCAAACTAAAAGCAAGTCATAAGGTATCAAACAATCTGTGTGAGAGAGACCAGAACATTTTTTTTTTTTTTGTGGCGTAGATTGATTTGGTGAGGGACCACCGTAATTAAAGTTAGGAAGATGAAAATGTGATATGAAAGTTTGTATTCGAGAAATCGATCCGCTGAGAAAGAGTGGATTTCATCTCGATTTTATGAAATGTACAATGGTAAGGTCAAATTGTCAACAGATCGATGTTAAAAGCCGGGGAGTATTACTGCCATTGAAACAAATTGCAAGGACTTACCGACATTTTTATAGCAGCATTAAGATGGTAGGCTACACATTTCTTTGAAATGCGGGGAGTGTGATCAATGAGCAATGATCTAAAACGGTTGAATTACCTTCTAGGATGGCATAGTCGGATAAAGGATAAAAAAGGATAACTATAGCGGATGCGACGTGGCCGCAGAAGTACAACACACGCAAAGAAAGCGATTCTCTATATTATGCTTTACGACAATTATAAGACTGACATCTGGCGATAAACACAATCTCTGTGTGTGTGCTGATAAGTGCATGACGCTGATGGGTGTAACTGATAAAAGTGTATTTGGTGTATAGGGGACAGGAAATCAGCCAATCATGAAAATAAATAGACTTATTGAACACGTTTTTTCGTTTGGCTTTCGTATTTCATTAGGGCCTACAGTGGAGGAGAATGGGTCCTTTCTCATTTCGGGTGTGGGAAAGTGGGACAATGTGTATCAGTTATATGACTGATTTTAAATGTTTAAATAATGATTAAGCCAAACGCACAAAACTATACCAAATTAACATACACAGTCAGGATGTGCTTGATTAATGTATCTGATATCCATTTACATCACTTTGGGGACCAAAATGAGTGCACGTAACAGAAATAAATGCTTTACACGTTGCAATACAGGGATCATTAATGACTTTTTCTTTTATACGTCTTTGGGCATCACCGTCTGCTTATCTTGCTTACACCGTCCAAAAAAATATCAAGATGCTTTGTACGTATACGTCAAGACAGTGTGTAAATGTGTAAATGTAAGCCCCAGGAACAATGAGAAATATCATGATTCGTCTTGTTTCAAGATTATTATGAAGGAGGAAGGATGTGTCATAGTAATTATGACTGCAAGAAGCCATGGCATTATTATCGTCTTAATATGTTATATGCTTTGTAACGAGGTCAGTCATCAAAATGTTGAATAGAGTGCATTTTTTTCTTTCGTTGAGATTTAATTAAAACAGCGTATTGTAGGGTAGCACTCCAACCACCCTGTGGACGGATGCGAGGAGTTGTGTATGCGTTTTATTGGTAAATAATAATTACCCGAATCAATGAATGTGAGATGTCAAAGTTACCGATAGGCCTTATCTTAAGCTTCTATAGGTCCAATGTGTATGAATTTGAAAGCGCAAAGCATAACAAATAGAGATTCTATGAAACAATGAAATATTCACTACGCATAACCGTGTATTACGGCGTGATGAATTCTGCTTTAGTCTGATCTCGTATGTTATGAGGATCCATATTTTTAATACACGTAATACGTGCAGACAAGATTTAAACGTTGACTTAACAACCGAAAAATAAAATGAAGTTAGGAATGATCTCGTACAGGGAGAATGAACAGTGAAAGCAAGAATAAAGATGAAACAAAAATATCACTCACTGCATCCAAATGCAACTTAACTACACGGTTTTTTTTTCTTAGCACAAATAGTCATATTAAATTGTATGAAAGCCAGAACAATCAACTAATACGTATCAAGTTGACAAATTCTTATAAATTCTCTTAGAATACTATAGACGAACAAGAGAATAATGATTTTTCTGAAAGAATTACAGATATGTTTGTACGATCCAAAGCCCTGTTTCATAAAGCTGTTCGTAAAGTTACGACCAACTTACGAGCGACTGGTGATCAGGGCCCTGTTTCATAAAGCTGTTCGTAAAGTTACGAGCAACTTACGAGCGACTGGTGATCAGTTCTGATGTGCTATACTTATCCGAATTTCCATAATTCAGCACAAGAACTGATCACCAGTCGCTCGTAAGTCGTTCGTAACTTTGCGAACAGCTTTATGAAACACCCCCCAGTTCTTGTGCTGAATTATTGAAATTCTGATAAGAATAGCACATCTGAGCTGATCACCAGTCGCTCGTAAGTTGTTCGTAACTGTACGAACAGCTTTATGAAACAGGGCCCAGGATTGTCACATTCCACGGCAAACTGAAAAAAAAAACCAGGACAACTTGTATAAGTTATTTCATGGAGTGTGTGTGTGTGTGTGTGTGTGTGTGTGTGTGTGTGTGTGTGTGTGTGTGTGTGTGTGTGTGTGTGTACAAGGGACCTGTTAGAGAAATTGATGTGAAACTGTTATCAATGCAATCATCATCTACCAGGCAAGGTCAAATTCAGCCATTCTATAGTAGATATTCTCTTGCATGAAGTCAAAACAGCGATACAGTTGTAAAGGGAAAAAATGCTACTACAAAAGGTAGTGAATAAAGAGTTTAGCTGCTAAATATGGTGTGCTATTCGTTACTCCAGTGGTTCGCAGATATAACGACACGAGTCACAAAAGAGATTTCAGAGAAACATCTCAACCGAGTGAAAATATCCATGGTTTATGGAGGTGTTTGATATGTTTGAAACTGAGGGTACAATGTAGGCACTCAAGCTGGTTTATTCAGACTGATAATGGACAGTGACTATACAGCATTTTGGTTTAAGTTCAATCTCACGCAGTTCTAGTTTGATATTATATTTGCGTTTTTCCCATGAAAATTACACATGACTTAGCAGTACGCTTACTTTAACAAAAACCGATAGGGCCTATACAAAGTATTGGCACAGTATAACAATCACGATAAATTTTGAAGCGTCTGAACAAGTACAATGAAAAAAAACACTAACCATGCGTGCATCAAAGTTTGACAGAAAGATGAGTCTGCCATATCTAGGGTAGGTAGGCCTACTTGGTGGTTGGTGGCAGCCTCAGAAAAAAAAAGGGGGAAACAGGCATAGAAATGGATAATGCGCCATTGAAACAAGTTTTTGATATACTTAATGGAATCAATAAAAGGGAAGGTAGATCGTGTAGGCGAAAAAAAAAAAACAACTCGCAAGGTTAAATGTGATGATTTGGTGAATTGGTAGCAATTTAGCGTGTGCTTATGTCAGTACTAAATATTGGTGAGGATGTATTGAATGAGTAAATGTGCATCTACATGTGGCATTGCATGCGTATTCATGTATTTTGTCGTATGAACTCAAACCTCCGAATGTATGTAAGTGATTATGAATGAGTATGTATGTTTTGTCGGGTTTTGTATTTGCCTCTTTGCACGTGCGGCTTTACTGGAGTCTATATGAGTTGGTAAATCATTGGAAAGTTCCAAGGGCTCTGGATGTTTGTTACAAAAATAATGATACATTAAATTTATTCTTAAAAGTCTGTGAACTGATGAGTAATTCAGAGGGTGACCAAAATAAATATACAAAAGCCTACATAGCACCGCTATAAACAAGGATGGTATAGGCCGTATGTGGAAATTCCCCCTTTGATTTCTACCGAGGCATGCTTTCTATAAAACTGGTCCATGATGAACTCAAATATCAATAGCCGCAGATAATGAAATTCATACTCTCTCTCTCTCTCTCTCTCTCTCTCTATATATATATATATATATATATATATATGTATAGTTTTTTTTTTCTCCTGCAATGTAGGCCTACTTCATCTTCAGCTATTCCTATAACCACTTACTTGGTCGTCCCTGTTGATTCATCATTAGTAGCTTGTAAGAATTTACAATTTACATTTACAGTTTTTGCATACCTTTATAAGTAGTCTTTCCCTGATGCTGTGCTTCTGCTTTTATGTGCTCACGCTTTTTTTTCAGCCCGTCTGTTGTTGTTGTTTTTTTATTTCCTCTTCAAGGTGACTGAGACGCCTCAGTTTCTCACGTAAACATTACTTTTATCTGCCATTAGAATAGTATGGTCCGCCATATAAATCTAAATGAAACTCATTGATTTTGGTCATTGTATTTAGTTCAGGAGATAATGTACACAAACATGAAGACTCTTTGTGCCTGAAGCAAATTCACCATAAGGGAACGAAAAGACAATCCGAAAACATATTCCTCCGACCCACTTCTGCGGGACGCAATTGCAAGGAAAGAAGAGATGAAAAAAAGTTGTGGTGAACAATTATCTATGAGTAACTACGTATTGAGCTCTGCGCACCTGTCATCTGCTTTACCAAAAACTATGTAGTGCGCAGAGTAACACCCTGTCTTTGTCATCTGTCCGCCAAAAAGTGCGTAGTGCGCAGAGTTATCACCCAGCCTTTAGCATTAAAAGGGATGCGCGATATACGCTCATGTCAAAACTGGTTCTCAAGGTAAGTCAAATTCTCGTTTTATTTTAGAAATAGGAAACTTTGTGCACTTGCACTTTTAAGTAGGTCTGCTGGTAACTTGGCAAGACATGACATGCTTATCATGCTGATGTTACAGTAAATTTGTCGTTTCCCATAGCTTCCTTGATCATGGTAACCGTAATAGCTTGTTGCCAGAATGTCAGAAGTGGCTGAAAGATAATGAGCGAGCTTACTCAACACATTCAATACAATATTTCTTTGGAATGACATTTAGTTTGCGGCCAGCATAATTGTCAATGATAATGTTTTTGTTGGAGCCCAGGACCCTTTAATTTTAACTCAGAGTCTTATCCGCTGTACCGAGCAGACGGAATTATTCTTCACGGCTGTCGGATTAGATAATTATAGCTTCGTCTCCTCAAAGATTTTACCTTTGGGCACTGTGACTTTTTATAAAAAATCAAGATATGACGTTTAATGAATATGTGTAGGTCTGTTGTCCTAAGAATATGCTATCATGTAAAATTTTCTCGATAAACCTAAATTAGGAGATATCTGTATTTTCCTCAATAAATAAACCGTAGACGGTTTAGTCCACCAATTCGATTTGTTACAGTGGTTGTTTATGTCCCTAATTCACAATTTAGAACTATTTTAAAGCACTAATGCTGGGTTTTTGTTTCATCTGCAAATAGTAAATTATGCCTTTAAACATATTTATAGACATCAGTACCATAGAATGGCAACTCACTTTAGATACATTTTCTGCGCGTTATATTGTGTCATTTAATATATCAGAAAGTCAAATTTGAGTGATTTTTCAACTCCCCCCCCCTCCTATCTAAAAGGAAAGTAGAACTATGATTACATTATATACACCACACTCTCCAACAATGGAAATAGGTATGTCCTGTACCCCATATTGAATATAATTATTTTATGAATATATGGCGTTATGAAGAATTATGTTTATGCCTCGATTCAACATAAAATATGTTACAGTATTGGAAACCAACTAAGTTCGAGTGTCCTAGCGTGACCTTGTTTTTTCACCTAAAGTTATCTACTCCAAAGTATATCTAGCGTATTGTTTGAGTTGCGTGCGTAAGCATTGTACATGTAACGGAAATTGTTCGTAGAAGATGATACATATTAACCACTCTCAGGTGTGGGATGTATGGTATAGGGCTTATTGCATGAACCAGACGGTTCTTTTTGAACATATGTTGAAATGTTCATTGTAGTTCATTCGCAGGTAATTACGGAAGCTTTAAAGTGCCATTCGACTTGGAGACTTGGCGAGATAATTTATCTTGTCAAGTCAACATGATAGCTCTATCATGTCGACTTATCAACTTTATAAGTTGACATGGAGACAAAAATTATCATGTCAAGTCGACATCTAAAAGTTACATGTCGTCATGGTGAGATAAGGTATCTTGCCGAGTCAACATCGAAACAAGAGACCCGCGGGTCTAGCGCTCACCTGAGTATCGCAAGTTCACCTTTCACGCAGTCACTAATCTAAATTATTCACAGCTCTACCAAAATTTGACGAGGCATTCTCAAGTGGAAGATGAAAATGTACAATAAGGGCCCAATTTTTTCAAGATTCCTTAATTTGGGGGAATTGGGGCCCCCTGGGGCCCTCTGGGTGGGGCATGGTGCCCAGTTTGATAAATTGAGATCCTGACCACCTAGGGATGCTACCTGCCAAGTTTGACAAAAATCCATCATGAGGTTTTCAGGAAGAAGATGAAAATGTACAATTCAGGCCTCCATTTGGACCCTTCCAACCACCCCCCCCCACCCCCAAGAGGGGCACCCCTGGATCTCCTATGAACAAACTTGAAACTACAGTCATTACTGTACTCACTCATAGTATTATCTCAGCTCTATAACTTCTGATTCTAGAGAAGATTTTTAAAGATTCCTTCATTTGGGGGGTTTGGGCCCCCTGGGGGCCCCCTGGGCGGGGCATGGTGCCCATTTTAACAAATTGAGATCCTAACCCCCTAGGGATGCTACCTGCCAAGTTTGGTGAAAATGGGTCATGGGGTTCTCAAGAAGAAGATAAAAATGTACAATTTAGGCCCCATTAGGACCCCTCCTCACCCCCCCCCCCCCTGGGTCCAAAGGGGGGCACCCCTGATTCTGCCATGAACAAACTTGAAACTACAGTCATCAATGTGCTAACTCATAGTATTAACCTAGCTCTATCACTTCTGGTTCTAGAGAAGAAGATTTTTGCGGATTCCTTAATTTTGGGGGGTTTGGGCCCCCTGGGGGCCCCCTGGGTGGGTCATGGTGCCCATTTTAACAAATGGAGTTCCTAACCCCCTAGGGATGCTACCTGCCAAGTTTGGTGAAAATGGGTCATGGAGTTCTCAAGAAGAAGATGAAAATGTACAATTTAGGCCCCATTAGAACCCTTCCCTACCCCCCTCCCCTGGGTCCCAAGGGGGGCACCCCTGATTCTGCCATGAACAAACTTGAAACTACAGTCATCAATGTACTAACTCATATTATTAACTTAGCTCTATCACTTCTGGTTCTAGAGAAGAAGATTTTTACAGATTCCTTAATTTTGGGGGGTTTGGGCCCCCCTGGGGGCCCCCTGGGTGGGGAATGGTGCCCATTTTAACAAATTGAGTTCCTAACCCCCTAGGGATGCTACCTGCCAAGTTTGATTAAAATCGGTCTTGGGGTTTTCAAGAAGAAGATGAAAATGTAAAAAGTTTACGCACGACGCACGACGGACGACGGACGACGGACGACGGACGACGGACGACGGACGACGGACGACGCACGACGGACGACGCACGACGGACGCCGGACGAAGGGCGATCGCAATAGCTCACTTGAGCCTTTGGCTCAGGTGAGCTAAAAAGTTACATGTCGTCATGGTGACATAATGTATCTTGCCAAGTCGACATCTAAAAAGTTACATGTCATCATGGTGCATAAGGTATCTTGCCAAGTCGACATTTGAAAAAGTTACATGTCGTCATGCCTACATAACGTATCTTGCCAAGTCGACATCTGAAAAGTTACATGTCATCATGGCGACATAAGTTATCTATCCAAGCTGATATCTAAAAAGTTACATGTCGTCATGGTGACATAAGGTATCTTGCCAAGTCGACATCTAAAAAGTTACATGTCGTCATGGTGACATAAGGTATCTTGCCAAGTTGACTTACAAAAAATTACATGTCGTCATGGTGCATGGGTCATCAAGTCTCCATTGCATTCTCTGTACATAAGAATTTCCCTTTTTCTAAATTTTCCTGAAAGCTACATTTTTTTCTACCCTATGCTCTAAGGAGTTGCTTGACAAAGAGTGACAACTGTTCTAAATATACTCAAGAGTTTGAGATGTGAAATTGCATACTCTGAAAAAATGAGAAATTTTGTGTAAAATGTGAATGGAGAAATACTCCTAAAAATACTGTGATTTCATCAGTATTGCCATTTTGCATAACTGACAATGAAGTACTAGATAATGTTAATGAGTGTAATTTCCTTATTCACTCATGATTAGATCAATTATTTTTTTTTAATTCATCGTCTTCCATACAGTGTGTTCCTAAAAAGGAAAGGCAAGTTCAAAAGTCAACTGAACAATACATAGTTTTTTTTTTCTTGTAATTTGTATAATGGAATAAAAAGTAGCTCTCCAGCTTTAATTTAACACCTTGCTTGCGTCAACGTTGACATGAGTTAGAGAGTTAGGGTTCTTTGAAACTTGGAAAAAGTAGATGTTGTATCATTTTCCTTCAAAGAAACCTTACTCGATCTGTAACAAAACCCATGGCAATGTTGACGCAAGCAAGGTGTCAAATTTAACTTAATGAGCTACTTTTTAATCCAGCACACAAATTACAGAAAAAAACCAACTATGCATTTGTGATATAATTTACCTTTGAGGTTTGGTTTCCCTTTTTTAGGAAACACTGTAGAAACACCGGACTGACTTGGGTGGAATTCCCCTTTTATCGAGGACTGCCACATAGGCATGAACTGGGAGATCATTATGCATTAATGTACCCCTTTCAGACACAAACTAAGGGGGTAAGGTAGCTAATAATACAAACTGCGAACAGACTGTATTTTCTGCTTGCAAAATGGGCAATCTCTTCCTTCATTCTCTTCAAGGACTGTGCTGCATGGAAGGCAGAGTGTGTGCCCACATGGAATGAAAAAGCTGTCTTTCTTTCTATCACAGCATATCCCACACAATCCTTGTGATTCTTGCTTTATCAGGACCTATGAAAAGGGTGAGAGAAGATGAGGAGGAAGATGATCAAAATTAATACCATGGTATATATTTTACACAAAAAAAATGAAATCAAAACCATCAAATATAACAAGTGAATGCGTGTGTGTGTGTGTCCGTCCATGCGTCCGTGCGTCTGTCCGTGTGTGCTCAAATGTTAGAAAATGCTACTTCTCCGTCATTTTATGGCCGATTTTGATTTTGATTGTTTTATCTGATAGGGCTTGGTGAGGGCTTCCAAACTTCTGCACGAAATAGTGAAATTCATTAATTATGCAAATTCATGCAAATTTATTCAGCTTGGATAGATAACATATGTCACCATGATAACATGTAACTTTTAAGATGTCGACTTTTGCAAGATACGTTATGTAGGCATGACGACATGTAACCTTTTTCAGATGTCGACTTGGCAAGATACATTATGTCACCATGACGACATGTAACTTTTTTCGATGTTGACTTGGCAAGATACCTTATCTCACCATGACGACATGTAACTTTTTAGATGTCGACTTGGCAAGATACATTATGTCACCATGATGACATGTAACTTTTTAGATGTCGACTTGGCAAGATACATTATCACACCATGACGACATGTAACCTTTTAGATGTCGACTTGGCAAGATACCTTATCTCACCATGACGACATGTAACTTTTTAGATGTGACTTGGCAAGATATGTTATGTTGCCATGACGACATTTAAATTTTTAGAAATCGACTTGACATGATAATTTTAGTCTCCATGTCAACTTATAAAGTTGATAAGTCGACATGATAGAGCTATTATGTTGACTTGACAAGATAAATTATCTCGCCAAGTCTTCAAGTCGAATGGCACTTTAAAGCTTCCGTAGGTAATGGAGGGAAAAAAATCCAACGTTATGATGCATCCAGATAGTAAACGCAGTCGGCGCGGATCATGTGCAACGGGAGCATTTTAAGGGGATGCTTCGGAGGTCAAGGGTCAATGATGGTTTCAACACCCCTTCCCTTCTCGACGTGTTAAGCGTTGGCCTACCAAGGGGCAAATGATAATAATAATAATAATAATAATAATAATAATAATAATAATAATAATAATAATGATAATAATAAACTCGTTGGATTGTAGGCGTGGTAATATAGGTAAAGGAAAGCAAAACCCAAATATAAATCTTAATTAATGTAAAATAGAAAAGCAAGTGGACCACATCAGTGAAGATTTACTGAACATCAGAGAATCGATTCAAGTTATGGTTTTTAGAGTTTGGGTGCCGTCATCACGGGATAAGAAGACTAACAGTTCGTGACGTCATAATGGCTACATATATAAAGAAGATGTAAAGAAATTCCACAAAAAAAGAGGAAATTTTGTTTGAAAAGAACACATTCCGTCGACTTAACACTGACATAATTATTATCATGTTGAAGGTAATATATTACTTCCCCTGCTTTGTGAAAGAGGAAAGTCGAGTGCTCTTTCATTGTGCTTGGAAGGTGAAAAATGTTAAATTTTGTTTACATTTTCGTTACAGTGTTGTCTGTACTTACGCTATGAAGTGTAGTAGTATCCTTTATCCAATGATGAAGCCCAAAACTTTAAAAATTCATAGCTTTCAATTGATTGGCGATCGAATTCTAATTATCTAATAAACATCAAACTAGCAATGATGTGATGTTCTACTAATATTGCTTGTTTTATTCAGTTCACATTCATATAATTATGTATTTGTACTTTGGTTTCCGATAACTCACTACGTCGTAATATACCAGATAATATGGTAAAATATTTTACACACGGTAAGCACAACATGCCCTTTGATATGTCGTCATGGAACGCGAGTTGCAATAGTATTATTCAAGAGTTATAAAAAATGCAACACAGTAAGCATTAAAAGAATAAATCTTACAATAGATTTGAAGTCACAAAGAGATGTGCTCCTATAGTTATTTCAAGAGACAGTTCATTGTACTGTTTAATTCCTGCAAACATTACAGAGCGAAACCTGTATTTCGTGAAAGGTGATAAATCACTCTGTCCAGTTGTGTAGGGTCTGTGTATGAACCAAACGCTTTATCGTTGTTTATGTTCAATATGTTGAGAAAATTTGCTGGCAATTCAGATAAAAGTCCATAAAATCGCAAGAATCGCTACTATAAGGGAGTAAGAAAAAATAGTGACCACAGCAGTGCAACTGAGTTGTTACGGACACCCAGCGGCTAAACAATTTGACCATGCATTTAATTGCTATGGTCTTCATCTTCAGACAGCCCTTGCTCTGCGAAGTGGGTGAACAAGTTCATAAACACACTACGCAGGCCTTAAAATGTCAGTTAGGAATTATTTGATTGTGGATAATGCTTTTTGTTTTATTCATTTATTTATTTATTTTATTTATTGTCTTCTTTATAAAAGCAGGGTAGTCTCATTCAATTCCTGCTTTCCAAGGGAGCCCTGCTGTAACAAATCGCATTGATGATACAATAAAATATATACATAACAATCATATACAAACATACACAATAATACATTTCATAAAAGTGGAGAGCCTCTGTAGATAGATAGAGCTAGAGAGAGAGAGAGAGAGGGGGGGGGGGGGAGGGAGAGAAAGCTTGAGAGGGCGTCACAGGGCGAGAAAGGAAGGTGACAGGAAGAATACATGTGTACAACTTTCAAACATGTCAAAGAAACGAGAAATTAACTACTGCGGGTAACCACCTGGATGTTGCGGACATTGCGTTTAAAAAGGGGCAGTGAGGGGGAGGATTTGATAAACACGGGTAGTGAGTTAAATAGCTCGTTGCTGTGTATGAAAAAGACTGCTTTTTATACTCGGTCTTGGGTTTAGCTAGATACAGTTGGTGCATGGAGACTGATCTCGTAGAGTATGGATTAGTTCGCTGAGGTAAATCTCGTCTTAAATATTCGGGAGCAAGGCCATTCAAAATCCTATACATAAATAAATTATAATCATATTCCACTCTATGTTTAACGGATTGCAATTTCAAAGAATCTAACATAATTTGAACAGGGGTATAATAAGGTGCATCTAACACGAAGCGACAATGTTTGTTTTGACACCTTTGTAACCTAAGTTTTTCTTCGACAGTGAGCCCCACACAGTTGAACAATAATCAATATAAGGAAGTATCAAAGTGAAATATAAATAAAGGAGTACTGGTTTCGTCAGGCAGTGCTTAATCTTTCGCATATAAGAGAATTCATAATTTTCTTAACAATATCATTGATCTGAAAAATACCAGTCTAAATTCTTATTTACAATAACACCTAAATACTTAAATTTGGTTGCATTTTCTAGCAATTTGTCTTGCATTCTAATCTGTAATTTAACTTGATTTTTCTTCCTTCTACCAAAAATTAACATAACTTTAGTTTTATCGGTATTAACAATCCATTTTCATTCAACCATTTACATAAAACATTTATATCATTCTGTAACAGCCTGTACTCCATATCCTGAAGAAAAAAAAAAAAACGGTTGCGTCGTCTGCGTACAGTGAAATATTCGTACTAATATGACAAGGTAGATTGCTTATGTCATTAATGTACATACCAAATAAAAGCGGGCCCAGTAGGCCTATTGAGCCCTGCGGTACACCGGAAGATACTGGAAGAAAATCACTTCTTATACCTTTGTATGACACTAATTGCTTTCTTCCTAATTAATATGATTCAAACCATGATAATCCAATACCGTCTATAACAAAAAAAAAACCCTCAGTTTCTTAAGAAGAACATCATGGGGAATGATATCAAACGCTTTCCTCAGGTCTAAAAAGACAGCACCAGTAAATCGACCTTTGTCTAAGTTATCGCAGAACATTTCACAAACTTCCATTAAACACGTTGAGGTGGAGTGTTTACTCCTGAAACCAGACTGCCGATCACTCAACAATTCTTCTTTATGTAGGTATCCCATCAGTTGAGAATGAACTGCTCTTTCTAACACTTTGGAAACAATTGACAAAAGGGAGAGAGGAAGAAAGTCATTTAGTTCATGTCTTGCTTTTGTTTTGGGAACAGGGACTACTTTAGCCATTTTATTAAAATCGTCAGGGAGACGCCAAGATTGTAGTGATTGATTAAGAATGCACACAATAGGAGTGGCACCAATTCAGCACTAAGCTTCAGCAGTCGAGGGTGGAGGTCATCAAGCCCTGCAGATTTCGAACAATCTATGTTAATCAAATTCATGAAGTTCTTAACACGTTGATGTAGGGCAATTTGTCAATCAGTTGCAATCTATGTTAAGTAGTTCTTTTTTAACAAATTCAAAGGTGATCTTGTCAAATACAAAACATGATTCGTCGTTTAGTGGCATCCACGCTGTTGTGGTTGTGCCTCATTTCACCGGAGTCTTCCTTTCCATGAATTGACTCAGCGACTTTATTAAACATATTGTAGAACTCCGTTGCTATTTTTAAAGGATCAGATACAATTTTCCCATCGATGACAACATATGAAGATGCGTTACATTTACTATAAGGCAAAAGCCCTTTTAGTTGTTTTAATATTATTACTTTCCTCAATCCTATATATTGCGGAAATAAGCCCTTTTCAACTTTTTATTCAAAATACTAGCTTCGAAATTTCTCAATGAAATATGTTTCTCCCATAAAACAATTCTACTTTCATCACAAATATTCTCATGTTTCATCTTATCATACTGACGTTTATAATGATTTCTATTCCTTGCTACTTCTTTATAAGCTGAATTTATCGATGGGGAACCTTTAAGTTTCTTACGCACTGATACATAAGGTGCATGTTTGTGAGACAATTTCAGAAAAACATCTCTAAGCTTCTGCCACATAATGTTGACATCAGTAATATTTGAAAACAAGTCATTCTAATCAATACAACCTCAGTCACTGAGGAATGCAGTTTCACTAAACGATTGAAAAGATCGAAAACGAGAAACTTGAGGCAACATATTTGAAGTTTTTACTTTCGTTACAATGCATACTAAAGAGTGGTCACTGAACCCAATAGATTGTACACCTGAACGCAATTCCCCGAAAGCTGTTGAAGCAAAAATCACATCAATAAGAGTCTTACTGAAAGGGGTCACACGTGTTGGCCTCTCAATGAGCTGTTGTAATCCCAGTGATTCACCTATTTCAGTTAGCCTGCCGGATGAGGAATTTTCTGTAAGCATGTTACAATTCAAATCACCTAACAATATCATCCTATCGGACACAGAAAATACTTGCTCTACATTTTCCTCAAGTTCTTCAAAAAAAAAAGGAGACAGAGCTATTCGGTTTTCGGTACACAATACAAATGTACAAACTAGCCTCATTTCTGACTTTTACTTCGACCCAAAGCAATTCTAAGCTTTCACGTTCCAAGTCATGTCTCCTGATATAAGGTATACTCTTTCGAATATAACAACAAACGCCTCCTCCAAAATAATCTCTGTCTTTCCTCTCCATAATTATAGCCATCAATACAACATACATCCTTCCCAACAGTTTCATCTAACCAAGTCTGAGATAATGACATTATATCACAAGGATAACATTTTGACAAACTACTTACGTCACCTGCTTTATTTCTAAGACTTCTAACATTCAAATGGGCAATTCAAGCCCCTTTCAATGGAAAATGAACATTCTTCAAAATTCAACTCACTCTTTTTATTATTTGCAGTAGTACCAAACAAATCTGTACTTATCTGCTGTTCTGAATTAATATCATACACAAAGGGTAATTGGGAAAATAAACATTTTGTACACTGCCAATCCACAAATTTCTCACGAGGATCATTATACTGAGCACTTGAAACATTTACACATGTAGTATGTACCCATTCTGAACAGATCGTACACAGCAAAGCTTTCTGATTTCTCTTTACAGTTTTTTTCACATACAGCGCAGGGATACAATTAAGATAGGCATACACACTAATATTCAACGGAACAGAGGGGTAGTAATATCAAAATGAACAGTGAAAAAAAAGCATAAGTAGTGTTCACTCGGTTCACGTAATGTTCAACGTAGTCACTTTGGAAGAGATGTTCTTTTCTCGTTACCTTGTGTCGGTCGCCATTGGGCTGTAGTTGGGAGTTTTGACTAGTATGACTCTGTCCTGTGTCCATATTCTGTGGTCCTTCCCTGAGTTTGCAGTTCTGAGTTTCCACAGGAGTTTCGCTCTTGACTTGGTTAGGCTTTCATTGATTCGTTCGCGGATTCTGTAGTTTGTGAACTTCACAGTGATGTTTCGATCACGCTTTCGTGGACCGGTGGGTGGAGTGGTGCCGAGACGATGGCTGCGATCAATGTCGCTGGCGTTGGTTTCCACATCAAGCTTGTCACGGCATAAGCTCCTTATCACATCGTCGATGTTCTCATTGTCGTCGTCGGTCTCGGGTATACTAGAAAATACCAGGCAGTTCCTCCTTGCATACTGCTCGGAGTCGTCGGTTTTGGCTTTAAGGTTCTCTACCTCCTTCTCGAGTGCAACGATCCGGTCGCTGTGCTCGTCGACATCGTAATCGATGGATTTTTTTTTTCACCTCCTCGCATAATGTGTCGCCGATTTCGTGAAGGAGTTTGCTTTTGATACTGGTTACAAAGGTGGCGATGAAGTTTTTGTCGTTGAGGAGAGTTCGCACAACGGTCTCGATGACAGAAGAAAATTCACTTTCGTCATGAGTACGTTCGTCTATGAGAACTTCAGCTGCAGTCGATTGGGGGGTAGGTTTAGTGTCAGTCATCGGCTGGCTGTCGGCGGGCGTTTTGCAGCTGTTTCGTTGCCTTCGGCTTTCACCCCTCATGACTATGTAGTTGCCACTCGCCTATTTAGAATATACGGTTGGCGGAGCATAACTACACTCACACGTCTACTCTTCGTCGTTCATTGCCGTTTTATTATTTTTTTTTAATTAGGGCTTGTGCAGTGCAAAAAAAAAAAAAAATCCGTTAGATTTTGTGCTCTTATAAGAGCGCTGTTTATATGACATATCACAGTGCTCTTATCATATCGTCTGGGGACACTCAATTACGTTTTCAGAATTCTTTCAGTGGCAACGTGAGGTACCATGGGCCCAAACCTTTATTGAGTTATTTTTACATACTTTTTGCGAGTTTGCCAAAATAAATTAGAGAGAGAAAAAAAAAAATAGGCCCTACCCAACAGACTAAGTATGAGTAATTTAAAATTGTGCAACCCATGCTCGCTCGATATTGGTCATGTATGTTTGCATTTATTATTTTAAAAATATGTTTTCATAAGTAATTTCATCAAAATAATTACCTTCACTAGTTTATGTTGACTTCTATTTAAAAATGCAGGTACATGAGCCCTGAAGAAGTCCAAAGGATCAGTGGACGCAATATCTTCAACAAAATTACTAAAGGCTGGTAAGAGCATGTTATGGGCATTCATGCACAAGTAGAATTCCATAGTTTGTGTTACATTTAACCTGTGTATTACAGAAACGTGTGCGAATGTGCGCGGGGAGACACAAGATGGCCGCATACGTGATCATCATGGTGGCGGATTGCCCGGGTACAGGAATCGTTTGCCGGTATGACCGACGAATTTCATAGCTAGAGCTAGAGTTCCATTCTTCTCTAGCGTGACAGAAAAGAGGAACCCTAACAGTTGGGGGCTTGTCCGGGAGCCGAACCCAGTGTGAGATTTCCCAGAGATATCAAAGAACTGAAAATGTTTGATAACATTGTTGGAAAAAAAAGTATATGACTTGTCACACAAGAATATACAATATCAAATCAAATCAATTTGTCAAATCAAACTGAGGAAAGCCATTAAAATTTAGTCATGAAACTAAGTAATAAATCCTATCCATCAGACATATAGGTGTAATCGGATAGGATTTATATAGTGCCCATAACATTATTGGCATGTCTAGATGTGTCTTTACCTAACATCACTTGTAAAATCACTGAATCTATGAATCTGTGGACATGACATCACAAATCATTTTTTTATGCAAATCAGCACGAATAATTATTTGATTTAGTAACCTGAATCTGACTCGTGCATAAATGCATGAACTTCAATATGAATAGTGTTGAAAATATACCAAAACATGCATAACTATAGTAATTGATGTAAGTACAGACTGTAGTAGTTTATTGTTTGCGTTTAATACAAGCAGTCCTAGTTCCAAGGGATACTCGGAAAGTAAAACTTTCAACTGATTCAAAACACATGTGAAAGAGTTATATCTAATGTCCCAAAACTTGCCCATACCTCTATATTGCCTGCCACTTTTTGTTTTTAATAATTTCGCCGGTCGCCAGGTCAAACAATTCAAATAAAGTAGCTGATGATAATTTGTAGTCTGCAAAGCTCCTATAGTTAGTTTTGCAAATTGTTTATTTTTAATCTGAAACCAATGGTTATCCCTAAAAAAATTGGTAAACCTTTATGTCATAAAATCTTCATTTTTTTTTTTGTATTTGTTGCTTATGACCTATGAGCTCTCAATTTGAGGACGGCATAAATGCACCTTAAGAACTGTGACGCTGGCTTATCTGAGATGAGGTGACTAGAGGGGTGTCTGCCCAGAGATAAAGGTCAATGAAAACTCACGGAGGAAAAGAAATTTAATGAAGCGTTTTGTCAGATTTCTTCTGGCAAACCGTTATGAGCTATTGAAATCCTTCCCTCTGAACTGTTGAATGGCTGACAGAAAAATTTCCCGACGTATTTGTCTGACAAAAACATTTCAGGAAATACTTCCTGATATTCGCGGATACATTTAGCCGTGTTGTTTGGGGGGGGGGGGGGGGCAGGTCTTCGAGGCAGGAAAAGTTGTCGGGGATTCAGAATTGTTGCACTTCTCAGTTTTATACTGCATGATTTCAAAGTTAAGGCACGAGCATACAGGCGTACCATATAACATAATTCAGCAAGTTTAGATTTGAGTCAGAAATCGTCTCTTTACTTCATCAGTTGGTACCTCTGAATTTCTGCGATGAATATTGTGTACATTGAAAAAAAACTGATCCAACAGAATTCCGAACATCTCCTTAAGATATGAATGTATACACCTTCATTGTGCATCTCTATATTCATGTTCCACTGAGGAGTGCCTTAGGTTACGTTGTGGAATGAATAACCGGCATAATTCACCGCGTGCCCTATGATAGTCAAAATGTGAGGGAGAACCATATTTCATATGTTTCAGGAAATGCAGAAAAAAAATCGGTCGCAAATATGCCCATGCAAAAGTCCACGGAGTCCTCCGCTTGAGCTCCATAGCTGTTTCTAATCAAAGTGCTTAAATTATAAGGGTAGCCTTATTCCAGTAACAATCATCAATTTTACGTTAATGCAACTCTGCAATTATGATGAAAAGGACGTAACTCATGTTTGTTTGGTTAAAGGGATATTGTTGATCCTATTTGCATTAAAATAACATTTTTTGGGGGATATTAATCTACTCTCCACGTCAGTAATTTCATGGTATTACCATCATGACTATGATGACTATACAGTGCATTGTACGGATGATTAGGCGAAGGTTTGGTCAAACAACGTAGCTAACAAAATAAGTAATATGTGAAAACAGTTTACGTGTGATTTGCTATACTTTCTTTTACGCCTCTATGCTTGCACAGAATTGTAACTTACGGAGACAAACCATAAGGAAGCCAAACAGGTGTAAAGGTAAACATAGCAGTGATAACTAGAGAGGGGCCGTCAAAGGCGGCAGACCCACGCCTAAGTACAAAGTCGGGGTAAACATAATGTGCATTCGGTCATCTACCAGAATTCGGCCACTTAATTGCCAGTGTGCTTTATCACCAGCCAGTGAGTTCTACCAAAGATCGTACACTGAAGTGTACGATCTTTCTTCCACCTCCCTGGTTCTACAGTCACATCACACGCAAATCACATCATTACACATACGGTATTAACACTCATTCACGTACAGGAAAGTCCTTAAGTCTCCTCCAAAAATCCATCGAAAATCCCAAATTCCACCGTCAAAAGTGCAGAATCGGAACTTTTCCAAGCGCGCGCGAATTAAGTCCAGTTTTAAGAGTATTGTCTACGCGACGGGTCGCGGAAAAAGCGCTAAAAATCGAGAAATACGCCGTTTTCTTGCGGGATATTTTGATTATAGCAAGCCGAGAGTGTGATGATATCAAAGGTCGTATGAGTGTACGATCTTTGATGGTATCCACAAAAGCAAAAAAGAAAAACAAAATTTACGTACCCCCTAGGCAATTACCCCTATGATTAGTGTCTACGGGAATTATTCAATGCAAGGGTTGAATGCAAATGTCTACTGCACCAGTATTCGGCCACCAACGAGCGCCGCAACGTCCCCGGTGCAATTTTGCACCAACAGTGTAGAGCGCGATGCATTTTCAGCGGCCTTGCACACGCATTGACATTGAGCACGCATATCGTGCAGTGTGACTGCGACCGAGCAAAATGCTCCTCCAACGAAAAAAACAATCGATGTTAATTTGAAAAATCATCAAATATCAAAGGTCGTATGAGTGTACGATCTTTGATGGTATCCACAAAAGCAAAAAAGAAAAACAAAATTTACGTACCCCCTAGGCAATTACCCCTATGAAATAGTGTCTACGGGAATTATTCAATGCAAGGGTTGAATGCAAATGTCTACTGCACCAGTATTCGGCCACCAACGAGCGCCGCAACGTCCCCGGTGCAATTTTGCACCAACAGTGTAGAGCGCGATGCATTTTCAGCGGCCTTGCACACGCATTGACATTGAGCACGCATATCGTGCAGTGTGACTGCGACCGAGCAAAATGCTCCTCCAACGAAAAAAACAATCGATGTTAATTTGAAAAATCATCAAATATCAAAGGTCGTATGAGTGTACGATCTTTGATGGTATCCACAAAAGCAAAAAAGAAAAACAAAATTTACGTACCCCTATGATTAGTGTCTACGGGAATTATTCAATGCAAGGGTTGAATGCAAATGTCTACTGCACCAGTATTCGGCCACGAACGAGCGCCGCAACGTCCCCGGTGCAATTTTGCACCAACAGTGTAGAGCGCGATGCATTTTCAGCGGCCTTGCACACGCATTGACATTGAGCACGCATATCGTGCAGTGTGACTGCGACCGAGCAAAATGCTCCTCCAACGAAAAAAACAATCAATGTTAATTTGAAAAATCATCAAAATACGGGCCAGTTTGTGATGACGGAGAACGAACTTTCATAAATCTAGAAGGACATAGTCCCTCAAATAGGCCTAAACGTAAATTTCGGAATTCTTACGAACATTTGAGCAGCGAAGTCGGATCGTTGGGGAGTTTATGTGTTCGTATGGTAGCGGAAAATCGCAAAGTGAGAAACGGGAAATTTTCGGAATGGTCACTATACCATGGGGTCAAAACTTCAAGGTCACACAGAATTTGCAAGGGTCAACCGATTATCACCAAAATCTAATCGATTCTTTCCTGTCATTATCCAAACATTCCCTGAACATTTCGTGCAAATCCGTTCACCCGTTCTCTTGTTATCTTGTACACAAACAAACAAACAAACAAACAAACAAACAAACATACAAACAAACAAACAAACAAACAAACAAAAAAACAAACAAACAAACAAACAAACAAACAAACAAACATACGGAACCCTTTACATAACCCCCTGCCGATTTTCATCGGCGTGGGTAACAATGGGTGACTCTACGCAGCCATGACCCCGAGCCAGCTGGAAGGAGTGGATACTCGTGGTATGTTTTTTCTTCATCTCCTTCATCGAGATGGGATTAGTTAAGAGCTTCAGCGTCGTTCTGGCCGATCTCGTCTACCAGCTGGACACCGACTACGGAACTCTCGGGACCATAATCGGACTCTATCATGGTATATCCTTCGTCGTCGGTTAGTTTCCCAGTCAGCCGGACATGATTTGTGGTTTTAAGGAAAATTGCAACTGTATAACTTCCACAGAGTCTTATATGTTGCATTATCTTTTTTTTCTGTAGATAATTGATTGGGTAATTTTAGCCAGTCATGATAATACCAGACCTTGGAGAATCTCACAAAAGATCCATACTGACTAAAAATGTGTGAGTTCCGAATCCGATAAAATCGAAGTAGCGTATAAACGGTGCTTCAAATGGTTTGCAGCAGTCGCCCTCACAAAAAGCGTGTCTTTGTTTCACTTTTTTTTAATTCTCAGTCATATCAATATCTTTATTTAGGCAAACTAAATATGAAAATGAGGCTCTTCTTCTTTTTAATGTACCTCGCACCTTTTTTTTCTCTCTCTCTTTTCCTTCCGATGATGGATCGTTGATTGGAGAATATGTTTCTCATCTAGACACACTAAATACGCACCCCAATCAACAGGACTAACCCCCTTTTTTTAATGGTTTTGACAAGCAAACTAAATTCGCAGGGGTATTTCTGAGTCTCGACCTCACTGATCTTTTTTTTTTCCGAATGTCAGTATAATGTGTTGAGGTCATGACTTTTCAACACTAAATGGTGACTTTTTTATTTTGTTAGGTCACAAGAATCAGTTATGGAGGTGTACAAAATTTTGCCCACGCCGCGCGGGGTGGGGTGGGGGGGGGGGGGGGGGTTGGGGGTTAACAGTTTTGTTTTGTTTTTTGCCCACAACTTTTCAGCAAGAACTGTCGTAACTGTTGTAAAAGTTGATAACCTCAGCCAAACAAATTAAAGGCCAGAATTTTCTTTAGAGATGGCAGATGAATATTCGAATTGTGCATTGAAGGGAATGAATCCTTACGTTAACATATTTTCACGAAACAGTGCACGTAGGGGTAAGCCCTTATGGAAATCAGATGAGATGATCACTGCCCATCATTGATTTGTACACATACCAGCAAAAATATGGGTTAGGAGAACATATGACTCATACCAACGTAAAAGCCAACATAGCAATACATCAGCAATTTGATACAAAGGACAACGTTTAGAACTATCCACATCATGAAATTATTTGCTGCTTAAATCTACTGTAGTTACATGTTTAATGTTTGATTTCACCAACACTTCGTATATTATTCTCCTTGCTTGATTCTACCTGTACTGGGTAGATTCGGCTTGACAATGAAGTGTGTGTGTGTGTGTGTGTGTGTGTGTTTATTTGAAATAAGTTGTGTCTTTCGTGGGGGTCATCCCACTAGACCGACACCCACGAGTTCGACACGGAAAACCGGTCCATGAGTCCTACAGCTCACGAGTCATACAGCCCATGAGTTCGACACTAGGCAAATAAAGCCCATGAGACCGACACTAAGTGAAAACAGCCCACGAGTTCGACAGATACAACACGGCGCGTAATGTGTCGGTCTCGTGGGCCTTGTTGGCTTAGTGTCGAACTGATGGGCTGTATGACTCCCGAGTTGTATGACTCATGGGCTGTATGACTTGTGAGCTGTATGACTCTTGGGCTGTATGATTAGTGGGTGTCGGTCTCGTGACATGCACCCCTTTCGTTTCCTGCAGCACCACTCGTCGCACCTATCTTGGAGAAACTTCGAGTGAAGATGGTAGCCGTCCTTGCCTTCGTCAGCGGGGGCAGTCTCTGTCTAACGAGTATTTCTGAAGGACTGTTCTTGTTCACTGTGTCTCTCCTCGTATCCGGCAAGTATATCAATCTGCAAACAGACTGACGGGTGGAGCAGTTGGCGGGAAAGATTGGAAGGGTACAGGAGGGGAGTAGGGGAGGAACAGAGAATGTTATGGAGGGAGATATTTTATACAGGAATAACAGGGCTTTACATTCGTGACATTAGCACTGGTTCGGTGACCAGAGGCCATTCAAAATTTGAACGGCAACCCCTCAAAAAAGGGGAAAATAAGAAAAGAGAAGTTTTTTTTTTTTCGTTGTTGCCCTTTCGAGCACTATAGATAAAAAAACGCATCTCTTATACTTTCGTTAACTTATAGGGTAAGGACAGTTGCTTTTCGAGCCAGCAAAATTTCAGATTCAAAGATTTTAGTGGTGCGAACGGGCGACCAGAGAAAAAAAAATGATTGTCAAGCCTTGTGTTTACTATAGATCATAAAACTCTCAGCGCCACCTTTTTTTCAGTCAATCGCACTATATTGCTATCTATGTTATTTTCTGTCAAATATCTGAAGTTGACATAGGGATGGGTATACAGGATGTGGAAATGAATTGGAAAGGAGGGGGATACGACGGGAGAGAATGGGAGAGGAGGGTAGGGAATTGGAGGAAAGAGAAAGAAAGGAGGGTTGTTGAAGAAAATTTTGTAAATCAATGTTTTTATCAAGACTTCTCTCAACCCATTGACCGTGCAAATCAATGCCAAGTCTATTTGGAGAGCGGATTAAGATTAGACATGAAGTTGAAGAAGGATGAAATCGTCACCCTAACAAGTTTACGGGTGCATCATCGTGGTGACTGCTGTTTAGTTTGGTGTGATTGTTTTCTTTTTTACATTTTCTCTCTCAAAGAAGGACTCCAGTGAAAAATGAATACAAACTAAGTACCAGATGTCACTTCATTTTTTCTGTCTTAACTACTGTGCGATACCAATCAAACCTCTCCATTAAGGCTTGTCCAGTTTTTGTTTAGTAATCTACATTGTAAGTCAGACTGAACATGGAATTTCAGGTTCCAGTTGAGTTTCATTTCCCACAAGCTCGTACATGTACTGACAATAACACCGACACGTTACACGAGTTTTGAATGCATAAAGATGAAAAAAAATCCTCTTCCTCTGTTCCACCCCTAATATCTTACTCTCTTTCTTTCTCTCTCTTTCTTACCGGAAATGGATCATGTAGGGATATACTTTGCCTTTGTTATTCTCTGCATTGTCGTCGAATTCCAACGGAACGTTCATGAGAATTTCGCACTAAAGTTTGGCATCGGTCACTGTGGCAACGCCTTCGGGATGATTCTCATACCGATCCTTACCGAGACCCTGAGGGAAGCGTTCGGCTGGCGAGGAGCCATCCTCCTGCTGGGAGCCATTGGACTTCACATGTCCATGTTCATGTATCTCTTCGCCGTAGCGATCGAAAGTATCGGGGCACCAATCAAGACGTCTGTAAGTCAAAATGGAGGCAAAGTTGAACCAATCGAAAGCGCAAGCTACGAATTGGACAACCACTTTGACGAAACATCCAGACTGACCAAAGACGGCGACTCCGGCAGATCTTCATCAGCCACTGCCTGGTACTTGAGATTGGGACGAGGGATCTGTAAGCTATTTGGATTATCTATTGTCTTCGAGGAACCCTACACAATTCCGCTCTACATATTCTTCTCACTTGGCGGTCTCATCAACGTTGCCTGGGTGGTGTTCCTAATCCCCCACGGTGTAGAAAGGGGATACCCTCTCTCCACGGCCGTCTTCTTGGCGGCTTTTGGAGGAATTGGAAACGGGATTGGTCGTATCATCCAGGGCCCAATCATCGACAGGAAGTGGTTGTCGAGTGTCGATCTCAACTTGCTCCTCAGTCTCATCAATTGCATCGTGTTCGCATTCGATCCCCTTACCTTAGCCTTTTGGCATCTAGGGCTTGCTGCGTTCGTTACTGGATTGACTATCGGAGCCAGGATGTCGCTCCACGTCGTGACACTGCGGCAGTACGTCCCATCGGAAAAGTTCTCCTCGGCATTTGTATTCTTCTGTCTGGCATACGGCATTGGAGAACCTTTAGGGGGCGTTATGGCTGGTAGGCAGATCGCAATGATTGCAAAACCCGCTTATAATCAAATTAGACAGCAAATCTAACACTTAAACTCGATCAGTGATTGTGTTACCCAGCACTAACTATAACCCAGGATACTTTAGCACAGGAAACTTTGCTGGGACAAAAAAGAAAAAAAAAAGAAGAATCTCCAAATTCTTCAATGATCCAAAAGTCATTACATGTGAAGACGTACGTTATCATTTGTCTCTGTTGTTTGACTATTGGTTTTGCACGGTCAGATAGTCATAGTTCGTTATTAACATGGTTTTCGATACACCAAGTTTTAAGTTCAAGTAAGTATATGCAATTCAAATGCATATTATATGTTGTGTTGTTCCAATAGTGAATCTTAATACGCACCATACGTAACAATAATAATAATGATAATATCAATGATTTTAAAGTAATTTTTGTCTTTCTTCTTCAAACGGAGTACACCCACACGAGCAAAAAAACAAAAACAAAACATGATTCTGTTGATATCATTTTGTCGATTCATTGCTCACAAAGTACTAAATGATTAAGACATTGGAATACACCTTCCTGCATACGGAGAATAACTTACAATGTATGCTGTTGATCATCATGTCATGTGCAATGAAAACATGCAAGATATGCTCAGTCTATAGAAAGGTGTATTCCCATGTCTTTGGTGTAAGCATAATTATCTTTGCCATAAGTCCTTCTCAATATCGTTTGTTGTTGTCTGTTTGTGTGTGTATTCGGTTTTGTTTTGTTTTGTGTGGGTTTTTTTGCGGGGGGTTGTTTTGTTTTTTCTTTGCTTAACTTTGCATGGAGAAGCTGAATATTCCCGTTTCTGTTTTATGTTCGCGATACATAACGTCAAATTGAGATTACGGGGACTTCCTTGTGAACAAATTATGAACCATGCATGCGTATCAGCATGGCGTCATTTGCTGAAAGTAATGGAACGATTATAGTCTCTTTGAGGGTTTTAAAAAATCTTGACATCTTTCACCACACCTCTCATGATAGGGGAGAGCGGGGAGAAGTGGGACATTATTTCAAGTTCGCCAATTTTCTTCTTATATCTTTTTATAGAAGAGATGATTACATTTCCTTTTGGGCTTGCATGAAGGTTCATATGGTAGGTTACATAAAGAGCTATAAACTGGGGGTGGCACTGTTCTCAATTTTCTGCAGTTAATGAAAAGAAAAAACCTTATTTTGGGGGAGAAGTTGACCCACCCGTGGGTAAAGTGGGACAACGGCAAGGGAGAAATGGGACGGTGTTGGTAAAGTGTGACATCCTATAGAAATGTCGGAAATGTCAAAGTTGGAAGGCGTAATGAAACATTGGTAATGAAAACAGTCAAACATGCTTTCAAATTATCTCTGTTTTAACAAAACAAGTTTGAACGACATGTTTGAAAATCTCAACTTTTTTTTTACATGTAATGCTATTATGAGGGACAAATGGGACACGTTGTCCCAATTGTCCCTCACGTGGCATATACATAAATATGTACGACTGCTCAGTAACCATGCAGGCATTTGTCAAAAACAAGTTATATTAGTTGCATATCAATAAGGCTCACCACCAGCTTCAATTGTGCCCTTGAAATCATGAATACAAAGACAACAGGTTAATTAACCTGATTTCAAAAAAATATCATATTTTGGGGAAAATTTTCAATAGCATTTTATACATACTTAGAATTTGCCGAACTGCATGGCTTTCTTAGTGTGATGTATGGTTGTTGGGGGCTTATTGTAGATATAAGCCAATCGCTGATTGGTTGAATAGTTTTTAATTCAGAGAACGTGTCCCACTTGACCCGCGTCCCAACTCACCCCGCTCTCCCCTACGCTTTCTTTTATATAAAAAATCTTGAAATCTTTCATCACAACTCTCATGATATGCTATCTTTTACATAGGATCTCTCGCGCAGAGGTTCACCCTCACTGTGGCATTCATGGCGCTCGGCGGGATTGAATTCTTCTCCTTTCTACTTCTGTTGCCCATACGGTACTGCGTGTCGACCACTGGAACCTGACACAAAAGTTATGCGACAAAGTGAGAAGAGAAGAGGGCTATACATTGGTTGCGTCTGGACGTGAACAGAGAGATTGCATATATGCCTGGAATTTGCAGCTCCCTCGCGCGTATCGGAATAGCTGTGAACAATGACAATAATAGTGGCATTATCTTGTTTCATCATCAAATGAAACATGGCTTGATGACTTGGTATTTTTTGATACAGAGATATGTACGGTCCTATATATTGAAGGTTATATCTAGTAAAAATGTATTACAGAAAGATAGAGACAGGGCTGAAGGAGGCCTTATAATCTACAGATTGCATATCAGTGTATATAGACTGAGGACTGCACCATAATACAATTGAGGAGAGATTGGCAGGGATGAAAAAAAAATGGGTGTATATATTGGATATCCATAGAAAAAGGGTAATTGGGGCAATTTAGGTACGATGTATATCTGATTTTTCTAACATAGAATTTAGTGGTACACGTTTATGAGGTGGATTTTGTGCTCCTGTCACGTCAATTCTGCATTGAGCCAATATTGCTGCATTTTTTTTTGAAAAAGGCAATATTTTCATTTTTATGAATACTGTTTCTTCATGCTTTTTGTCAAAATTCCCTCAACCTATCACGGATTGTATTCCTTATTTCCCCTATGGCTGGAAATAGCGTTTTATATATAGAATGCTGTGTGTGTGTGTGTGTGTTTGTTTGTTTGTTCTTTTTTTCAATTTGCTCTGAAATGTCACGTGACAGACAAATCGCCTGCATGGTACAGTTACTTACAGAAGACTTAAAGACGCTGGCCTCAACTTGTATGAAGGATGTATGTAAATTTAGAATGAAGTAATGTAGCTTTCCATTTTGAGAAAAACAAAAAAACATGACATTGTCTATGGTTAGTAAACACAATATGCCTAATCATCAAAATCCAGTCAACCCGTTCCTTACGGGAACCTGGTGGCCTGTGTACTAAGTCTATGGGATTTTAGATGGAACGGGTTAGAAATAAATCACGCGTGTCATGGATGTGCACAGAAAATAAACTTTTTCACCAAAAAAAAAAAAAAAAATTCTTAACGATAAATATTAGAAGGATGAAATCAGTTGAGTATCACGAGAGTACATGTAACAGAAGAATAGATTAAATGACTATTGGGATGAGACATTTCTCAGAGATACACAGGGGTTGTTTGAAAAATTTATTTCATTCATTTTGTTGATTATTTTTCATTTTCGACTGTACAAAACATAACGCTAATAAAAAGCAACATATATATTCTAGACATGTAAAAAATAAGTTATTTACAATGTAAATGCAAAGGTACATGAATAGTCAACAAATATGTACCTTCCTCGGTCATGTATTATTTCAGATCCTCAGGCAGTTCATACGGAATACAGCAAGGTTTTATTTGATAGCTTTTTCTTCTTTTTTTTTACAATATATCAACGACAGTGCTAAACAGATCAAAAATTACACCATTATCCGTGTGCAGATGACCCTATTCTGTTTCGTACTCTACCTCTGACATCAATTAATTAAACGGGTCATCAAACTCGACATGAATCACATCAATAGATGGTTTTATTTGAATAAACTGATTCTCAATGTCAATAAACAGAAATGTCTTTGAAAGAAAACATGCTGTGATAACAAATGCAGAACAATCAGTGTACAATTGTAATACTGTTCAGTCCATCCAACCACAACCAGCAGTAGATAAGGAATTATGATTAAGAATTGAAATGGAATATTTATCAATAAAGGCACACTACGTAAAACAAAAGCAATTCAATAAATTTTCTGGCATGTCTTTGATATGGTTTAAGTGGACATAGCATTGAACAACTTGTATTGTACAATCATAGGAATCATAATTCCTTTGTTGAATTATATTCTATGATCCTGCAAGAATTACGGAAAATGGCTGCATGAATTAAACAAAAGAACATAAAGAATATGATCGCCAGTCGTAAATACAAGATATATAGAGAGAGGGAAAGAGAGAGAGAGAGAGAGAGAGAGAGAGAGGGCGAATACACATGTCTGATAATTACGTAACACTTCATCCTACCACACTTAGCAGACCACTACATAAGTGTGGTCAGGTATGCCTATTATAATGGTGTGCACATGAATAAGCTGCAACATCGGAAGTTTAGCGTTCTGGCAATAACCATTGACTTGCCAATGCAGAGACAACCAACGTCTTATTTTCTTCTGAAAAGTTATTTAGACATGAAGAATTTCTCGATAACACATTACACTGCACGTTAACATTTTTACAAGCAGAGGCTCACAAATCAGAAATTCAAAGGATTTGCCCGCGCAAAACTGAGTGTTGTCACCGAGATTTAAACAAAAGTTCAAATATATATGACATGCTATATTTAACGAGTCCAGCAATTTGTTTTGCACATGAAACTGTGCTGATTTTGAAGGCATTAATTGTGGAAATCATGCCTCAGACCTGATCTATATTTACCAGCAAGTTCTAGTCAAAATTGCTATTGTACATGAGGAACTACTTAATAAATGTTCAAATCATAATGTGACTCTCTGCATGCATTATAACTCAGGACTGTGTAATGTATTAGAGGGATGAGAATAATGCCTCGGAGGGGACAAAATCTAGTGCGGGTCTGTCACTGAATGTGTGAATCCTTTTTCTTTTTCTCAGGAATGCTTAGCTCATAATATGCCTGCCAAAAATATGACCCTCAGCCATTATTTCTTTTTGTTTGTATGTGTGCGTGTGGGGGAAGTGGGGGGGGGGGGGGGAGGGGGTCGAGGTAAACTTGTGTTGTGAGATATTGTTGAGGCATTCCACCTGTGACAAACATATCATCTACAGCCGCAAGGCATCTAGCAACTGAGTCAATGTCGGCATGTGCTCAGTCTCCATAACCTGCTCAGCCTCAACAACGTGCTCAGCCTCCACAACTTGCTCAGCCTCCACAACCTGCATCTTCCACGCAACAATATTCAAACAAGGCAACAAAAGCATGTGGCCTAAGTCACTGACATGACACTTAATTGAAGACTTTCCAGAGCATCTTAACATGTACCATGCACAGGTGTCTTGCCAGATATGTGGCAGAATGTGTCGTGGAGAAGAGGGGCTAGCTAAACATGTCCAAACGACAAACAAAAACACAGTCTGTGCTGGTGCATGGTTAGTATCATAAATTATGATTTTCTTTTGGCTTATGAATTTTGTACAAAAGTTGAAGTGAAACAAAGATAACAATCGCCCCCCCTTCATTGTGCATAAATACCATGCAAAATGGGGCTCGAATTTTGTATTCTACAGGTACTTGAAGAGTTTGGCGGAAGCTTAGAAACTGGAATGACAAAAGTAAGGAGAGCAGGAAGGACTCATATGGGCCTTTGAAATCAGAGTTGAACAAAATGCAGCCATTGGACAAGACATTTTTCAAACAACACATCAGCAGACACATGGATGGTTGCCAACCAGGGAAAGCGTATCAGTTTTTATGACATTGCTGAGATATTCGCCTCCGCATATAACAGATCAGCAACCGTCGAGAAGTCAGTGAATGGGTTCAGAGTGTGTGGACTCTGGACATTCAACGACAAAGTCTTCACTGATGAGGACTTCATCCCAGCTGCACTGACCGCCAACCCCAACCGAACCAAGGGGACAATCTTCAGAGACCACATGGGACCGCAGCGGCCGAGACAGAAGTGATTCCTAACCGAGAAAACGCGAAACAGCCCTCCACCCCTACTGATGAGCTGAAAACGGGCGGTGATGGAGAGCAACCGCCTCCCAATGAAAACCCAATCGGAGTGAACAATCAGCAAGTGGGTGATAGGGCGCCTTCCGGACCATCTATAGTCCGGGAGCCAGCGGGGGTCAGCCTAGCTGAAAAGGTTACCAATTTTTATGTGTATAACAATTTAGTACATATGCCCCTGAGTATGGAAATGCACGTCTGGCTGGTCATCGGTGGTGGGTGTGGCCAGGAGGGCCACAAAAAGGACCCCCCAAAATTAGGCTAGCCTAGCTGGAAAAGTAACCCCATGAAAACAACTGGAACTTGTTCGTTACACTTACAGGATAAATGAATGACCATTGCCAGACGTTTTAAGTGGTGGGGGGTAGCCGCCAGACGCTCTTAAAGGCCCAACTCCAGCTAGGCTAGCCTAGCTGAAAAAGTAACCTCATGAAAACCACTGGAACTTGTTCGTTACACTTACAGGATAAATGAATGACCATTGCCAGACGTTTTAAGTGGTGGGGGGTAGCCGCCAGACGCCCTTAAAGACCCAATTTTTTCCAGCTAGGCTAGCCTAGCTGAAAAAGTAACCTCATGAAACCCACTGGAACTTGTTCGTTACACTTACAGGATAAATGAATGACCATTGCCAGACGTTTTAAGTGGTGGGGGGTAGCCGCCAGACGCCCTTAAAGACCAAACTTTTTCCAGCTAGGCTTGCCTAGCTGAACACTGTGAGTAACCTTGTGAAACCCACTGGAACTTGTTCTTTACACTAAACAGGATATATGCATGACCGTTGCCAGACGTTTTAAATGGTGGTGGGGAGGGGGGGGGGGGGGGGGGGGGCAACCGCCAGACGCCCTCAAAGACCCAATTTTACCAGCTAGACTAGCCTATATATAGCTGGAAAAATGACCTCCTGAAACCCACACGGTTGTTCTTGTGATACACTCAAAGGATAATTGAATGATTGTTGCCAGACAATAGCCGCCAGACGCCCCAAAGACCAAACTCTTACCAGCGAGGCTAGCCTAGCTGAAAATTAGGAAAGTAACCCCATGAAACCCACTGGAACTTGTTCTTACACTTACAGAATAAATGCATGACCGTTGCCAGACGCTTTAAGTGGTGGGGCGTGTAGCCCCCAGACGCTCTCAAAGACCCAATTTTACCAGCTATAAGGTTCACATTATTTCAGAAATGATAGCAGTGTAATTCCATAACAATACCGCTTGCTTGCGAGTTCACCTGTCTATAATCTATGCATTGCCTTATTCTTTTGTTCTGCTTCCTTGAGCCCCAACTCATGCATTCTTATGGTGACTCTCCCATGTCATCATCCTTGTTCATTGCAATTTGTTCTATTTTTTGAAAATATTCTTATTCTTCATCCCAATTATCACAAATTCTGAAACTCTGTCCTCAGTATAACTAATTCATAGTTGTACAAATGTAAAAATCTGAGAATCACCCGGAGGTCTCCTTTAATGGGGGAGTTTCTTGAGCGCACAGGGAAACATGCTTTGAAATATCAATAGGGCAAGTGTTGAGACGAAATACTGTAGAAATATGAGAATATACTGTGCTGTGGTTTTGGTAGAAGAAATAGGGTATCTGTATTTGTCCTCAGTGATAACCAAAAAAACTTATTTGGAAAGAATGATAGACATCAAAAAAGAATTGCCCAATCAAACATGTCGGGATTTTTCTCAAACATCAGTGTTCTCATTTTCTTTGCAGTGTAAAACAAAAATGAAAAACAAAAAACAAAACAAAAAACAGGGCCGGGTACAGTATCCGGATGGAAATTGGTGGGATGGGCGTAAACCCGCGGGTATTATAACATACTGACGTAAAAAAAAAAAAAAAAAAAAAAAAAAAAAAAAAAAAAAAAAAAAAAAAAAAAAAACAAGACCAAAAACTACTTTCTTTCTGTGCCCTGGGGAGAAATATTCATCAATTGCATTTCGGAAATGTTGAAAATCACAACTTTTGATGACATTGTGTCCTACAGTATCTCTTCTTATATGAAGGCTTTTTTTATAATTAAGTTTCTTTCCTCTATGACCATGATAAAACAAACCCCTGATGATTAAAACAAAAGACAATCAAAACTTGGCAAATGAACTCTTTGGACAGTAGCAAAAGGGAATACATTAACAGTTTTTGCAAACTCTTTATACAATTGTCTAATACTCCATCAAGCTCATAAAAAATACAATTCTACTGCAACAAGAAATCCATTCAGTAAGACTCGTCCTCGGTGTACATAGCTTAAAATGCCAACTTTTTAAAAATAATGCCCCAGCTCTTAAATTTACTTTAAAAAAGGGGAAGTAAAGCTCAACACCTTTGGCCAATGACTTTTTAGGTACCGTTGGTACAGGATTGGAAAACGAAACAATTTTCTGTGTATAGAACAACGAAACAGAAACTGGTACATGCATTATTCTCAGTCACTTTGTTATGCATAATGATGGTTTGCTCATTGCAGTTCCGGAATCTCAGCTCAAGGGACTCGAATTGATCCCAAATCAGTCGGCGTGCGTGTATCACCCAAAACAATATCTGAACACAATTATAACTGCAGTCCTCCATAGTCTGTATTGGTTGCCGATAAGGGCTGGTATCAAGTTTGATTTTCATATTATTTTCAGTACCTTGTATTTAAATGTTTTCATCGAAATGCCCGTATACGATATGCGTATCACAGTTAACTCTTTAAACCATAGTTGTAATCTACATGCCAAGAATCTCATGTTTTCAATAAGCGTGAACTCCAAGACATGTCGAGATAAGGACTTTAAGACAAAAAAGGTTTGGCATCGTCATTATAAAACGAATTCCCCTTTTACAAGACACGTTTTAGATTTTAGATAGAAATATGGATTCGTTTGAATGCATACAAACAGCTTCTTAAATCCTCTTACTTTTTGTTTTTAAGATATGGTGTATGCTTTAGAAGTGTAAGAAGCATGCTCTTGTTTTAGAGGTTTTGAGTACTGGTAAGAAGCATGTTATTCTTATAGATTATGTGAATATAAGTACGCATTCAAGAACGTTTTGAATAAAACGTATCCAGACAACTGCATATCATATTTTCACCTCTTCCTTCATGCAGATGTATACTCTTGCCGAGAAGGTTAACTGTTTGATAGATATAGTGCTCACCTTATTGAAAAGGTTTGGTTTCAGTATATTATTGAAACACAACTAAGTTAACTTTTACATTAACATTTTCACAACTCACAAATTCCATACGCACACACATTTCATGATTCACAAGATCCAAGTTACACTAATCCTATTTACCTGTTTACTTTGCAGAGTGCAACAACAACATAAGTTATATACTGAGCAAATAGGCTTACATCAGTTCGCACTATTCAAGGTTTAGAGTAGTTAAGGAACTAAATCGTACCCGATTATGTGATGCTAAGTTGCACCTTGAGATGATGGGCAATATTGCCCCTATAAAGGAGCAGGCAGTGACATTGACTGTACTTGCTCCTTTAAAGGAGCAATTTTGCAGCAGTCATGGAGCAAATACGCACCACATAGGTGCAACATCATACCAATAAGGCACAAGATTGCACCCTCAAGAGAGGGTACATTCTTGCATCCTTCGGGCATAAAGTTGCACCTAAAGGTACGAGTTTGCGCCTTTTTCAAGGGGCCAAAGTTGCTCCCGAGGGTGTAACTTTCACCCTTTCTTGCGGGTACAAAGTAGCACCCAAAGTTCCAAGATTGCACCCTCAAAACAAGGCACAATCTTGGAACTTTGGGTGTTTCTTTGCACCCTCACGAAAGGATGCAAAGTTGCACCAAGATGTAAATTTCGTTACGAGAAGGCAATAATGATTTCATGTAAAACATGTTAAGGAAAGTTGATAGTTTGGTTATTTTATCATTACTCATCTTCGTCTTCTCAACAAGAAGATGATACACATGAGCTCATTTGCTTAAGAAGTTGAAGGATGTTTAATTGCTGGTAGCCACGTAGGGGCTTTTGTCATAACATTTTGCATCTTAATCCCTCGAAACTAAGTACATGCAGTATTAGTTTATAGATAACATAATATTTTTGTTGTTGCTGTGAGCTTATTCATATGAATTTTAGACATGTTTCTCATATGTTTCTGTCATATGCTTTACTGAAGAACAGCAAATGTTGAGTTTATTGGCAAGAGAGGTTGATCATTACTTTATATTTAAGTTCATTGAAGTGCCGGAGCATAAACTTGTCTTGAAATATTAGCATCCAAAACCCTCCAAACCAAAAACGTGCAATACTAGACACGACAGGAATTCCTTGTTGTTGTGAGTTATGTTTGTTAAAAACACAGATTTTTTCTACTTTTGCAATGTACTATGTTCAAAAACACTCTTGAACAATTTTCAGATTTCGTTTCTTTCTTAAGAGAAGAAAACGGTGAGGTCATGTAAAATATGTTCCTATAAGTTTTATCTCGTTAATAATTTTTCTTTACCCATTTCCTCAACCGTAAGGTGATACGGTACCTAAAAAGTCATAGGCCAAAGGTGTTGAGCTTTACTTCCCCTTTTTAAAGTAAATTTAAGAGCTGGGGCATTATTTTCAAAAAGTTGGCATTTTAAGCTATTAACACCGAGGACGAGTCTTACTGAATGGATTTCTTGTTGCAGTAGAATTGTGTTTTTATGAGCTTGATGGAGTATTAGACAATTGTATAAAGAGTTTGCAAAAACTGTTAATGTATTCCCTTTTGCTACTGTCCAAAGAGTTCATTTGCCAAGTTTTAATTGATTGTCTTTTGTTTTAATCATCAGGGGTTTGTTTTATCATGGTCATAGAGGTAAGAAACTTAATTATAAAAAAAGCCTTCATATAAGAAGAGATACTGTAGGACACAATGTCATCAAAAGTTGTGATTTTCAACATTTCCGAAATGCAATTGATGAATATTTCTCCCCAGGGCACAGAAAGAAAGTAGTTTTTGGTCTTTTTTTTTTTTTTTTTTTTTTTTTACGTCAGTATGTTATAATACCCGCGGGTTTACGCCCATCCCACCAATTTCCATCCGGATACTGTACCCGGCCCTGTTTTTTTGTTTTTTGTTTTTCATTTTTGTTTTGCACTGCAAAGAAAATGAGAACACTGATGTTTGAGAAAAATCCCGACATGTTTGATTGGGCAATTCTTTTTTGATGTCTATCATTCTTTCCAAATAAGTTTTTTTGGTTATCACTGAGGACAAATACAGATACCCTATTTCTTCTACCAAAACCACAGCACAGTATATTCTCATATTTCTACAGTATTTCGTCTCAACACTTGCCCTATTGATATTTCAAAGCATGTTTCCCTGTGCGCTCAAGAACCCCCCCCCCCCCCATTAAAGGAGACCTCCGGGTGATTCTCAGATTTTTACATTTGTACAACTATGAATTAGTTATACTGAGGACAGAGTTTCAGAATTTGTGATAATTGGGATGAAGAATAAGAATATTTTCAAAAAATAGAACACATTGCAATGAACTCGCAAGCAAGCGGTATTGTTATGGAATTACACTGCTATCATTTCTGAAATATGTGAACCTTATAGCTGGTAAAATTGGGTCTTTGAGAGCGTCTGGGGGCTACGCCCCACCACTTAAAGCGTCTGGCAACGGTCATGCATTTATTCTGTAAGTGTAAGAACAAGTTCCAGTGGGTTTCATGGGGTTACTTTCCTAATTTTCAGCTAGGCTAGCCTCGCTGGTAAGAGTTTGGTCTTTGGGACGTCTGGCGGCTATTGTCTGGCAACAATCATTCAATTATCCTTTGAGTGTATCACAAGAACAACCGTGTGGGTTTCAGGAGGTCATTTTTCCAGCTATATATAGGCTAGTCTAGCTGGTAAAATTGGGTCTTTGAGGGCGTCTGGCGGCTGCCCCCCCCCCCCCCTCCCCACCACCATTTAAAACGTCTGGCAACGGTCATGCATATATCCTGTTTAGTGTAAAGAACAAGTTCCAGTGGGTTTCACAAGGTTACTTGTTCAGCTAGGCAAGCCTAGCTGGAAAAAGTTTGGTCTTTAAGGGCGTCTGGCGGCTACCCCCCACCAATTAAAACGTCTGGCAATGGTCATTCATTTATCCTGTAAGTGTAACGAACAAGTTCCAGTTGGTTACAATTAGGTTACTTTTTCAGCTAGGCTAGCCTAGCTGGAAAAATTTGGGTCTTTAAGGGCGTCTGGCGGCTACCCCCTACCACTTAAAACGTCTGGCAATGGTCATTCATTTATCCTGTAAGTGTAACGAACAAGTTCCAGTGGGTTTCATGAGGTTACTTTTTCAGCTAGGCTAGCCTAGCTGGAAAAATTTGGGTCTTTAAGGGCGTCTGGCGGCTACCCCCCACCACTTAAAACGTCTGGCAATGGTCATTCATTTATCCTGTAAGTGTAACGAACAAGTTCCAGTGGTTTTCATGAGGTTACTTTTTCAGCTAGGCTAGCCTAGCTGGAGTTGGGCCTTTAACTCTTAATGTGCCAGACCCAAAACCCCTAACGTGCCAGACGTTTTTACCCAACGCCAGAAAGTTTGCGAACTGGATTGACAATGTAATTTAAAACTGCCATATCTTTGAAACTATTGTCTGTTTTGAATTGGGTTCTTCACAACAAATATCAAGAAATAATTGTTCTTTCGTGTCATGTAGTCAGTTTGCTGTAATGTTTATCTGAACCTGAAATATTGAAGAAATAATTGATATCATTAAAAAATTATTACATTTTTTTGTGTAGTATGGAAAGAAAGAGTCAGGCATGATTTTTCTTCAATAGAACCCTCCCTTGACTCTGTGAGAAAGTTTTAGAGCTACATTTCCTCTTTCAAATGATAACAAATTTGTCTTCTAGAGTTGTATAATTCCAAAGATATTGGCAGTTCAATTTGTCTTTTCAATTTCATTTTCTTCCTCGGTAATTCATTCCCAAATATGTGTCCTTTAGTCCCAGATCCTGTATTTGAAACTCAAGTAAATCCCGCGTTGAGTCCTGGAAGAGTGTCTTTTGTCCACTTGAGAAGGAAGCACCCACTAATCCTTCTTTTGTCTCTACTACGGCCGGGCGTACTTTATTGAAATCGGCAGGCCTTTGTATGTGAGGAGTTTGCGCTCGTGCAATTCCTTGGTTTACAGGTCTACTTTCCGTCCACTGTACATGTACATAGACAAGAACAAAAGCGTGTTCTTCTTTTGTATAAGCTAGCGAGGGGACGATTAGTGGAGTTCACTGTCCAAGACAAAAGGATGAAAGACTTGACCGATGAACGAAAGCTTGACCCTCTTTTAGGGACAAAATGAAAGCCGCTCCCGCAGGAGAGCGCCCAAGCAGAACAATGCGAGTGGAAACGCATAGACAACACACGCAGATTCAGTAGCATACACACGCGTGATTTATCAATGAGACATTTGATCTATACACATCTCGCTGAGGGTGCGCTCTCTGCGGATTTTCCCAACGCGAAAAAAATAGATCTAGCTGAAAAATCACGCATTTACTAAAAAATTTTAAATGTAAGCATACTCATATTTTTAGTGGAAACGATGGATATGCTGATCAGCTACCAGTACATGTAAATGGCAGTTTCTTGTTGTAACGCGTTTTGGTACCACAAGAACTTAAATGACCAATGTTTTTTGCGCTCTTCTTGGTCGCCGATCGGCGACCATGGCACGTCAGGACTAAGGTCGCCGTTCGGCGACCATGGCACGTTAAGAGTTAAGAGCGTCTGGCGGCTACCCCCCCCCCCCCCACCACTTAAACCGTCTGGCAATGGTCATTCATTTATCCTGTAAGTGTAACGAACAAGTTCCAGTTGTTTTCATGGGGTTACTTTTCCAGCTAGGCTAGCCTAATTTTGGGGGGTCCTTTTTGTGGCCCTCCTGGCCACACCCACCACCGATGACCAGCCAGACGTGCATTTCCATACTCAGGGGCATATGTACTAAATTGCTATATACATAAAAATTGGTAACCTTTTCAGCTAGGCTGACCCCCGCTGGCTCCCGGACTACTACTGCCCAGACTGTAACAGCAGCGCCAATAATCCATGCTCCCTCGGAAAATCGTGACATCCCATCAACCTCATCCGCTGGCAGTCTGAACCTATCAGGACATGGCAACCCATCCCAAATCGTGCTCTCTCAGTTGTGCAAACCAGTTAAATCACAGGCAAAACGGAAGCGCACACGCAAAACTGAGAGGGCTGGGTTTTAACGTCTACGCCTTACAATAAGACTCTGGAAGAAAAGAGCAAGAACACCAAGGTGAAGCGGTAAAGAAAGACCAATATGGTGCATGGAAAATCAACCAAACAACAAGAACAACGTCTCAATCAGAGAGAGGCAAGCTCCGACGAAGACAAATAATGGCCATGTCTTGTTTGTGGTGAGTCCTTCAACAACAAAGCAGGAGAAAACTGGATACAAAGCACTGCATGTCTGCTGTGGGCCCACGAGGAATGCACTCCTGGCGAAAGGGGATACATCTGTCAGAACTGTGATTCACATGACAGTAACGACTAGTTGCAGCACCCACCAGTAACACGCACACTCAAAAGACTAAGGTAAATTCAGTGCCAAAGTTTGGACCCAATTCTGTTATCTATACCTCTGTCCGCCACAGTTGCAATGAACTTTCATTCTACGTATGTCGTATTCATTTGCCAGTTTTAGTATATGTTGTGTTCTTGTTATCAGCTAACAAGTCTTCAAAGAAATCCAGTTAAATTTGGTCATGAAGGAAGCAAACGTGTGTTACGCAAGGGAATATATTCTACAAATTGTCTGGTTTGCACAGAATTTTATCACAAAGAAGAAATTTAGAAACGTTCTACGATTGAGGTCTTAACGGCCTTTTATTCACGAATCATTCCAATTTTACTTTACATCTTCATTACAATGTATTTGTTTTTTCTAAATCTATCTACTTTGTGAGAATTTTACTGATTCTTTTATGGTTGTCCCATTTCACCCATCTCTCTCATTCACCCGGGGTGTCCCATGTCTCCCCAAAATTGAGGGTTTCAAATTGAAGTACCGTAAAACGGGGTGAACAGGGACGGCGGGGTGAATAGGGACAAAACCGAGAAAAGTTTTTTTGAATGTGCATGTTTTATATTTGCTTGAACTTTTTTTCTTATTTTTATCACAGGATGGAAGGACCATCCAACAGTGTCCAGAAAGTGGTCCACCTGATGTGAAAAAATTCTTAAAGGGTACAGGAAGTCCAAATAAAAAGTTTTCAAAAAAACACCAAAAAATCAGGGCGGTCAAAACTTTTCTCCTCCTGTAGCTATTGATTAATGAAATTCGCTGAAAATGTGCATGAATTTAGCCTATAAGGTCCTACAACACGCCTTTGAATTTGAAATAATAACTCCAACAGGAATTGATAACAGCACGTTTTTTCTTCTCTTGGGCAAAAAATCAGTTAGACTGAGGTGAATAAGGACCCCATGGTGTCGTTTGATTGGCCCTTTAAACTTTCTGTATGATTAACTATTATAATGTCATAAGTTGCCCTGAAATGTTTATTTCCAGATATTTCCAAAAGTGTGAATTTTTATTCTAAATCTCTTGACAAGAGAGCAATAAGATCTTGGGATATGTGGCTTCACTTTTGTATGCATAGATGAGAGTGAACTTTGCTGTCTTAACCCTAACTAGAGCAGGAATGGTCTGGGAACCCCGCCCCCAACCATCCTCTTGGAAATGTTTTTCACTGCCTAAGACAGGCTAGGATTTTTCCACTTGTATTTCAAGACCCTTTTCTCTGTCTTCCTGCATGTTTTAATGCCATTAACACACCTGTTTGGGTCAAGCCCATACTTCAGGTGCCAGCCTATAATTACTGTAAGAACTCCAAAAATATCCCGACTTCATCAGAGTCAAGTTACACTGAATCTAGTGTATGAATAAGATTGTACATCATGATTTGCCACTTGAAGAAGAAGTGGGTTGATATTTGAGTGCAATTCAATGGATTAGTAAAGTTTTGACTTACTTTTCAATCTTAACCTTTGACCTGATGGGTCACTTTTTGTCTCGCCCACCGGAGGTGAAGGCGAGACTAAGGGCGGACTCACACTGTGCGATTTTTACTGCGATGCGCTGCGCTGCGACAATGTGCGATATCGCAGCCTGTTGCACTCTGTCGCAGGTGCTGCGATGTACACCGCACACTGTGCGATTTGTGGCCTACGATTTACACCGTGCGCATGCGTACATCGTACATTACGGCACCTGTTCATTACAAAGAATGTTTACCATGAATGAAGTCACTCGTGACTTTTTTTTTTTTTTTTTTTTTTGGCGACGTTGGTTTGAAAAGTACATGTATGTTCAAGCTTGCTTTTTTTATCATTCCAAAGTAACTACAGAAATTACTAGATATGAATCGAATAACAGTGTATATTCTAAGAAATAAAGTTAATAATGATAGAAAAATGAAATGCCATATTTTGGTATTAATTTGGATCACTGCCTGGATCAAAGCCCCCCCCCCCCCGTTTTTTTTTTTTTTGAGGAGGGGGGGGGGTTACGTGGTTGTAGGATTCTTGATCATTGGAAATAGTCACTTACAGCATATTACGCATATTGATGTAATTATTACAATGGGTAGAAATCAGAGTAAGGGTGAAAGAGTACTGCTTGGTGGAGGTCTGTATTCTCTGAGTGCTTTTCTAAGGCTTTGATAGTGGAATTCTAGCATTGTGGTTTCTCAAACACATAAAATATTGTGCTGACATATTTTTCTGGTTGGCCCTTGAAAAATTCACTCTTGTTTTGTGTACGGTATGTAATTACCATCCAGATGTAAGGGAATCACATTTATTTACAATATATATTGATTCACAAATAAAAACGTGACAAGAATAAAGATAATGATATATTCTAGTCATTAAATTAAATCTAAAATATAGACACATTGATCACAATTAAAGTCAATTCAATAGTTTATTTATTTCCATCATCAAAAAGAAAAAGATAAGATGGTACAAAGCAGTTCAAGTTGTCGATTTGTCTTTCTATATCATGAGTACAGCTGTATGCTTCAATTAGTTCAATACAATTGTACACTGTACTGTCAAAAAAATGCAAAAAAAAAATGCAAAACTAGTAGGAAAAGCAATATCATAATTGTGCTGTACAATTCATATATACATACTGCAGTATGGATGTCATAGTTCTTAAAAGTATCACACAAAGTGACAAAAAACATCAACTTCCATTTCTTTTCCACATAAACAATGAATAAATTCAGTCAACTTGAACATCTACAATAAGTTCAGCTCAACGAGTTACCATTACAATTTGCATGAGACAACTACCTATGCCACTACAATTTCCCAAATAATGTTGCAAAAACAAACAAACAAACCTCAGAGAGGAAATTGCTGCAATCTAACATACTCTACAAGCAATGTTTACAGTTAGAGTTTGTGTACAAAGGTACATAAACACTTACTGTAAACATATAGTGTATATTGAAAAATGCCAAATTGAAATGATCATACCAGCATCCGAAGGGGTGCTTTGAGATGCACTAAATGTGCTACTGGTCCTAATCCAGATTAATCAGACACTGCATACACTGCAAAATACTGTGGCAAAGCCGTCATTTGAATTGAAATTCCAACTGTGTGTGAACCTTGTCAATTGTATACCTTAAAAATGTAATATCATTACAGGAGATCTCATCTTCAACATTGCCCATTTTCTGTCCATCCCAGATTATGTTGGTGCCTACCTTAGGCATTCTTTGCAAGAAGAAGATGTGCTGGCTAAAATGTGCGGAAGGAAAAAAAAAAAGGTTCAAGGCTAGAGTACATGTAATTTTGGTTACACATATTACTTTCCAGAATTGACTTATAAGCAAGAAATATACAATTGTGTTACCAATAAATCAGGAAGATACAAATGAATGAACATTGAATTGCTTTGACTGATAAGGGTAAGTGGCAAATTGTAGCCTACAATGTAGCAAATACATCTATAACAATTTTCTGACTCAAACTCTCAGATGTTGAGTCCAGTAATAAATGTTATCCATTGATACAGATAGAGGTATGATAAAAAAACAAGCAAACAAACAAACATAATTTTGTGCAGAGGGGGGAGATCAGCAGTTAAAATATGTATGATTAAAATACCATGCAGCACTTATACGGTAGCATATATACGACTGCATAGGGAAAAAAAATAGCTATCTCAGAACGCTGACTGCTGCATTCACATTGCTCTAAATTCAGAATTGCACAGTAACATGATTTCTTGTTTGCAGCTATAGTACAACTTATTGCAATGATACGTGTGCCATTCTCCATTTTTCTAGCTCAAACATTTCTGGCAATACATGTATCATTGTCAGACTCACATTTCAATACGCTTAGACAAGGGCGATGAAAACACACTGTGCAATTCCATCATTGTGCAATGATTACTAAAAGCCTTGTTGATGTAGACTGGCATTATTTGGGTGATTAATAAGTTTACAAAACTAAGTTGTTCAATGGTCAAGTTAATCTAATATTAGACAACTTGCAATAAGCTCTCACTTCCACAAAGGCCTAAGGTGTTTTTACTCTGTGCAGTCCTGTGAGTGACGAAGAAATATGATGTCATGTCACTACCACTTTTGCAACAGTGCAAGTCATATACAACAACTTCAAGGTAAAACATCTCTTGAACTTCTGAAGTTTTCCATCGATTCAAAAGAAGTTTTGCTTACATGTTCAGCTCACTGCAAAGTGTGTTGCCGTGGTAACAGCACTAATTGCCCTCAAAGTTATGTAACGGCTTTAAGAACAGCTTTCTTCCCCAGTTTTCGAGCCATTAAAACAATGTTTGGCCCACATGTTGAGTTTAATGTAAAGTTGCACAAAACATACATTTCTAAACAGTAGTGGAAAGAGTGTTGCTATTGTCTCTGAACATTGTAATGGCCCTCACAAATCAAACAAAAGCTTGTGGAATTTTTCCCTCTCCAGTTTTCCAGTGATACAAACAAAACATGGTACATTTGTTGTACATGATCTTAAGTTGCAGGATACATTTTGAAGAGAAAGGGAAAGTGCATTGTCGGAGTAACAGTGCATAATCGCCTTAAAATCATGACAAAACCTTGCACATTGAAACTCTTCAGCTGTTTGATGGTATTTCAGAAAAAAAAAATGACTCACGGTGATTGCACGTAAATTTGAGTTTTTCGAGAGTAGCTGTGTTTGTAGTTGGTGGGAAAACAGAAATCAAATCATTGTAAGTTAACATCAAATGCATGTACAGTTCATGGAACTTGCACTGGTCCAACATAAATGAAAGAAACAAGTCAATATGTCACTTTCTTCAAGTTCCACCTTCACGACTGCCTGCTGTAGTAGCTTTGTAGTAGCTTTTGTTTCCAGTAAGTCCCAGAGAGACAGCAATGTCATCCCACACCGATCTTGCAGTTACAGGTGTAAGTGTTGAGGTGAACTACATGACAAAGGCTAAACAAACACACACAAAAAAAAAGAGAGCAAAAGGGAGAAAATAGGGGAAATATTAATTGTTACAAAAATGCATAAGGTTCCCTGTGAAGCAAATGTTTGTAGTTTAGGATGCCTCCAACTTTCCGCCCATTTGCTTACAGTGTTTACAGCACTTGAACTACACACATTAGCAACTGACAACCACAGTTGAGCTATCGAGTCGAGTTTTTATGAAGTTCCTCGACCATGGAATTCACTGTGGAATTTTATTTTCTTGAAAAAGTAAAAGAAAAATGTGGCATGTTTTTGTTTTAGACTTAGAGAACTTACGCCTGAATAATCCTTTCGACAGTGATCATAGATCTGAACGCCCTGACAAAAAGAAGTATCCCTGGATGATAATTCTTTGAATAAAGTCTACTCAACAATGTTCTTTGAAGTATGTAAATCAAATTTGGGATTTTCGGGTACACCCCAAATACATAAATATGTTGCACTTGTCTGTAGAGAGAGAGGAAAAAAAACCAACAACAAGCATGTTTTTGTTTTTCTTTCTCTCTCTATTTTAGAGGTAAAGCAAACATTTTCCATTAGTGCATCAGCAGGGTACCTACTGCTGATAAAATTTTGGTTTCCTTTGCTTCTTGACTCCTCCTTATCTTCTTAGGTTTTGCTTTGACAGGTCCTGCTTCTCCTTCTCCTGCTCCTTATGTGTAGCATTTCAGCCTTTGACGCCTTGCTGGTAGAGTCTTTATCATCTTGTAATTCCTAGTAAATAGGAGAAAAAGAAAAAAAAAACCACACAAACATGATTACATATTGTATTGAATTAGAATGATGAAGAGGGATGCATTCCCCCTATGTCTTACAATGGATTCATTCTTTCAAAGAAATGATGTTTTCATTTATTTCTAGAAATTTTTTCTTCAAAATACTGTAAAAGACCAATTAAATTACACTTTTTGAAATAATATCTTTCTTGCTCTCAACTTAATGTTTTTTTTTTTTAATTGTCAAGCCACCATAAAAAGAAAAAGAAACTGATGTATTCACACATGCAGTCACATAAACATTTTGGAAAGTATGAAAAAGTGTTTATTTTATCTTCTAACATATATACTGTACCTCAGTCTCCAAAATTGGTTAGGTATCCTCTTGGCATGTTTGTCCTCAGAAAGTGCAGGTGAGAGAGGGATTCATGTACTTCTGCAGGACAACCAGTTGCCAGCTGCTCCTTTTCTGCTCTTCCTTTTCAACATTGAGACAAGCCTCCAGTATGAATTCCTTAGAGATTTCATTTTTATCAGACCTGTTTAGGGTGACACAAAGGGACAACTATTTTCAGGCATTATGATAATTACAGTAGACTCAAAATTTACCATTTGGGTATTAAAAAGGACAACATTTGGGAATGAATCTAGAGTTAACAAACACATATAGTGATAAACAAATTTATTCAACTATTCACCATTGTTGATCATTGGACAGGCCTTGTACATAAGTGCTTCATAAATTCATATATCATAATCATAATTATTTCAGTCATTTACTAAGGTCTAAGGGCTCGAAAGCTTAACTAAATTACACTATGCATTACAAGTATGTCAATATACATACATGTGTAACACATGACGCACACAGCATTGTTTCCTACAATCTGCAATTTTGGATAATTCATGATTGCCCTTGAATGATGTTTTACATTCTGCAATCAAACTGCAAGTACAGTTTGTACACCCTACAGATTGGGGTAGGGTCTTTGATGATTTCAGACTGAGAGTTCATTTTGATATACTTTGTTATGAAATTAAAGGGCAATTAAGTTAACAGAGAGTATGACATGTACACCGGTACTGTACTGTACTGTATACTATATAGCCTTACCAAGTGCTGTGCACAGCACGTTTGTGACTTGCTGAGGCAGCAACGACAAGGCTGTGTTAATCGCCACAGATTAACAAATGACGCACTGCCGGATAATCAAATACTTTGTAGCACTAGTCTGCAGACCTGAGCATGAACATGTTACAGCCTCATACAGTAACAACTTTCAGTTTGGAGTGCATGATCGATCATCACATAAAAACTCGGACAAACATGGATAAAATGTTAATCACCTAGTAACCTACATGTAGAGAGGGTCACTTCAATGCATTGCATTTGTTTTGTGTGTGTGTGTGTTTCTAGACTACAATTTCTGTACAAATCTCCAAGAACAACTGATCAATCTAAGTTACCTCAGTTCCACTTAGGCCTTATTGTTAAAAATCTAGAGTGCTATACTCCTGGCTTAGTTAGGTAATTTCCATGAGACTAGACACTACGTCTACTCTAAAAAAAAAAGTTTGGGAACAGTCTGTTTATTTTTTGTCTAGGATCTGGATTCATACTGCTTGTAACTATAGCAATGGATCTCAATTACAGTGTAGGTCTAACTCCAACGGTTAGAGTTCTAATTCCTCTAACGTTTGATACAAAATAGGTCTAAGCCTACGGTTCTAGGGTTAGACCACAGCCAAGGACAGGAAAGGCTAGCACAGCTACTGACAATCTAGATCCAGTAGGTGCCTAGGCCTAAGTAATAATCGACACTGTATTTCTGTAGCCATCAATAGCTTAACCAGAGTAGGCCAACCGTATGGTTTGGAAATCCATGAGCACATTTGGAAAAAAAAAATGCAGACCATCTAACGTTAGTACCCTTACGTTAGATCACCATCAGGGACTAACATTACTATCGTTTAATGTTGTAGAACGGGTCTAAAACTAAGAAGAAGCCTGCTGACTGCGAGTAGTGCTAACGTTAGTGCATGCTACGACTGCTAGTGCTAGACTAATTAACTGTTAGATCTAGTGCTTAGGCAGGGTCTAAACATACTAGTTTAGGTAATCTATATAAGACTTTAATAAGAAAATGTAGATTTCTAGAGATCTTATCACTAATAATATCAGTTACATCTTGATGGGCTAGACTTTCAATTATCAATATCCTTTCCTATCAACGTGTAAAAAATATCTGGATCTGTTTCTGTTTCTGTTCCGGTTCCGTCGGTATAGAGGTCTACTCAGAATTAACTGTACTCCACCAACGTTTTGTAACTGTGTGTTAGTATGGTCGTGTGTGCAGGGCAGGAAGAATGTTTCACATTTGAAGCCTCTAGACTAGACTAGATCTCTAACTGTTGTACTCTTTTTCAACGTTATGTCGTTAGACAGAAACCACGTCTAACGTTAGGCCCTAACGTTATGTGTTTATTGTTACTGTTAGTGTTCACGTCCACGTCAGTCGATCCAGTAGCAGTGCAATAGTACTAAGCCATTATGGTCTAGACTTACAAGAGCCTGTCCAGACCAGGGGCCTAGCCCTAGTAGTTTATACAACGTGTACTATAGACTATGTCGATTTAATTTATAAAATTCGACTGGAACACGTATGTAGATCTAGGGCAGACTAGGCCTAGAACCACTTCTAGGCCCACACACGTATTTAGGCCTACAAGTAGCTAGATATGGGTCTAGTTTATAGCATACTCAGTAGGGCCTAGGCTTAGTATAATCTAAACATTAGATCTAACACTTAAAAAGTTAGTCCAAGGCTATGCATATGATACAGTACCGGTCCGGCGGTACGCAAACAGAATTTTAACCAACCCACAGACTATGTAATCTGCCCTCGTTCAAACTCTATACATGGGACTACGTATGGACAAAACGGCTGCAATGGACGCGAGAAGCCCATATTCATGGTAGAATTACTCACGATTGCACTCTAAGTCGTTGTAAAACTCCCTCCCCATCTCATCTTCGTCATCATGTTGAGATAGATCAGTAAGCAATTGTGGAATAAAGGAAGCATATCCAGCCAAATCTTGATTAGTACTTCTTCTACCACCTTGCTTCACTGAAAGTTTTCGATCATCGTCGCAAGCGATTGTCGCAGAATTTTGAACATGTTCAAAGTTCTGCGATGGGGCTGCGATCCCTGCGATATCCCCAAATCGCCGGTTGTCGTATCGCAGACATCCTCACACTGTGCGATTTCTCGTCGTGCGACATCGCAAAGGGTAAATCGCAGTAAAAATCGCACAGTGTGAGTCCGCCCTAAGGGATCCAAATGGCGTCCGTCCGTCGTCCGTCCGTCGTCCGTCGTCCGTCACGAATGTTAAAGTTTAGGCCCCAGTCACATAATGCTCTGCGTCCGGCGTTACGTCCAAAAGAGTCGATTTTTCTGCGGACTCCCGCGGATTCCTTGCCGTTACCAGAAAATTCTACAAAACATGCGGGAAAAAATGCGGGCGATACGGACAGATACGGATATTTGCGTCCACTTGCAGATAAACTTACGAATTGACACGTAATTTGTTTTTCGACTCGCGTTAATTTCCGAATGCTTCTGAACCCTTGCTGAGAGTTGCGAATATTTACGGAGAATTCCGAATATTTGAACGCAAATGGACGGGAGGTAAACATTTTTGCGGATGGTCTGCGTCCAAGCTACGGATAGTTACGTTCAGTTATGGATAGTTGCATTTAGTTACGGTTACTTGCGTAAGGCTGCATCTGTGGAGTCGCTCTGCGAAATTTTCGCAGGCTTGGCGCTGTCATTTTGCGTTTCTTTACGGAATAGTTACGGACAGTTACGTCTACATACGACCCTGCGGATGCCTGCGTCCACGCTGCGTCCCCCTGCGTCCACTCATCCGTATCTATCCGCGGCGGACGTAACCCATCGTAAGGCACTGTGTGACTGGGGCACTACCTGCAAGACTCTCTTATGAATAACTTGGCAACTGTTACAGCAATGGCAGCCACACTTGGGTGATAGAAGCACTAGGGGTATCTTCATGTTATGGTGTTGTCGGAGGTCATGTGATGATGTCAAAGGTCATTTGAGGTCATATATTAAAGAGTATGTGCAAGACTCTCTTTTCTATGTTAAAGTTTACCTGCAAGACTCTCTTTTGACAAATAACTTCACATAGGTTGCTTGGATTACAACTTAACTTGGGTCATAGATGCACTGGTGGTACCTTCATGTTATGGTGCCGTTGGAGGTCACAGGATAAGGTCAAAGGTCATTTGAGGTCATACGTTAAAGTTTACTTGCAAGACTCTCTTACCACACGTAACTCGACATATGTTGCTACAATGGCAATCAAACTTGGGTGATGGATGCACTGGGGGTACCTTCATGTTATGGTGCCGTAAGAGGTCACATGATAAGGTCAAAGGTCATTTGAGGTCATACGTTAAAGTTTACTTGCACGACTGTCTTATCACACGTAACTCAGCACATGTTGCTACAATGGCAATCAAACTTGGGTGATGGTAGATGTCTCTTGGGAAGTTGAAGGTAGCCACAAGGTCAAAGGTTACAGACAGGGGTCAACGAACTTTTAGGGCCCAATGGTAAGTTTTTAGGGCGCATTTCGTTTATGGCTCATAACTTTTGATCCCTATGTCCGTTTGTGACCAAACTTGGATGGAAGATGTCCCATGGGGAGATGAAGGGCGTCACAAGGTCAAAGGTCACAGACAGGGGTCAGCAAACTTTTAGGGCCCAATGTTATGTTTTTAGGGCGCGTGTTGATTGTGGCTCATAACTTTTGATCCCTATGTCCGTTTGTGACCAAACTTGGATGGTAGATGTCCCTTGGGGAGTTAAAGGTCATCACAAGGTCAAAGGTCACAGAAAGGGGTCAACAAATTTTGAGGGCCCAATGTTAACTTTTTATGGTGCGTTTCGATTATGGCTCATTACTTTTGATCCCTTTGTCCGTTTGTGACCAAACTTGGATGGTAAATGTCCCTTAGGGTGTTGAAGGTCACCACAAGGTCAAAGGTCATAAGCAGGTCAATTAACTTCTGGGAGTTATAAAAAAATATTAATTCCTTGTACGCGAATGGGCGAGACACAATTTGGCGATTGCCTTGTTTGTATATCAGCTCATTTTGTTGGGCTGTTGCAATTTTGTTAAAGATTGGTTTAACGATGGAATAGAATGCTCTGAAATGTTTGTTTATCATTTTTAAACTCTCTAGGTGTTCCCTTAATCCAAGCTATTGGATGGATTGGAAAAAAAATGCCCCCAAGCAGCTTTTTTTTAATCAAAATTTAGAATATCCACTGATGTAACAATACGTTCCACTTGCTGTGTTTGTAGTAATTAGTATGTAGTGAAGCTGGGGGGGGGGGCTCTTACCCCAGTCTACCCTACGAATGCTGGTACTCACGTTGAACCGACATGACTGAGGAGCAGTGGACGTGTGTAAAAGACGACTTCAGTCAATACGTAGAGGGGAAATCGTCCATGAAATTTCAAAGAAAGTTAGATTTGAAGAAGTTTTTTGAGACACATGAACTCCAAACTATTGCGACCAAGGTAATGAATGAAACGAGAGAAAAACAGGTAACGCAATCCAACAACATGATATCACTTCAAATCATTAGGTTAAGAAACCTTCTTGCCTGTTGGAATTGGAATGCAAGAGAATGATGATCCATATGAGTTTTATGACGTACAGGTACATGAAGAGAGTGACGGGAGCGTAGAAACTGAAAACAATGACAAAGTGAAAGGAGCAGGGAGGACTCACATGGGTGTTTGACATCAGAGTTGTACAAAGTCAGGTCTGCGATCTGCACCCAACTAATTGGAGTATTAAAGGTCCTGTTCACTTTTGGGAGCAATGATTAAAAAAATTATTCAAGATCTCACTTTTGAATTTCGATGCATATATGTGTAGGTCAGTTGTATAAAAAAAAAAAAAACCTTACCGTATATTTTTTTTTCAATAAAGCCTTAAATATTACAGGAGATACCACTTCTTTTCTCATCTAACCGTAACTGTAGATTGTTTAATCTGGAAGCATTGTTATTACTACTGTTTACATTTCTTGTACTGCATTTAGCAATACTTCGCGTTGGTTATATTAGTTTAATTTTTTACATTCTTAGTGTTTTTTTTCAATCCCTAACTCACATTTTCGAACTACAGAAGCACTAATCGCTGAATTTTTATTTGATCTGCATATGGTTAATTATGCCTTCAAAACATTCCTGCAGGAAACAGTTATTCCAAATGTTGTTAATAGAACTAGAATTTTCAGGTTTCCATGCCAAACGTGGCTTAAATAAGCTAGTGCACAAATGCAGGTACTCACGTTGGACAGAAGAGAATGTGGACGGGTGTAAAAGACTACTTCATTCAGTATATAAAGGGAAAATCGTCCAAGAAATTGCCAGGAAAGCTAGAGTTGAGAAGGTTTGTAAAAACACATGAGGGATTCCCACATGACCTCCAAACTATTGAAACCAATTAAGGTTATGAATGAAAGAAGAAAGCAGGTACAAGTGTAATGCAATCCAAAACCTGAAGTCACTTCAAACCATTGAATAAGAAAGCAAGAGTTGAGAAGGTTTTAGGAGACACATGAAGGATTCCAACATGACCACCAAACTATTGCGACCAAGGTGATGAATGAAACGAGGAAAGGACAAGTAATGCATTCAAACAACATGAAGTCACTTCAAGTCACTGGGTAAAGAAACTGTCTTATCTCTTGGAATTGGAATGCGATGGAATGATCCATATGGATTTTATGACGTACACAGGTATCATAAAGAGAATGAGGGAAGCGTAGAAACTGAAGACAATGACAAAAGTGACAAGAGCAGTAAGGACCAACATGGGCGTTTGAAATCAGAGTTGAACAAAGTCAGGTCTGACCTGCACCCATCTTGTAATGTACCAGGTTTGTTTGATTTAAAAGAATGAAAGGGTTGGGAATGGGGTGGGTATGTTTACATTGGCAGTTCTGTATCCAGATTTTAATTTGGGCAGGCAAGGTCAGGGAACAGTACACAAATACAACTTAAAGATTTAATCTCATTATACAATCATGCACTACGAACAAAGTGAAAGGAGCAGGGAGGACTCACATGGGTGTTTGACATCAGAGTTGTACAAAGTCAGGTCTGCGATCTGCACCCAACTAATTGGAGTATTAAAGGTCCTGTTCACTTTTGGGAGCAATGATTAAAAAAATTATTCAAGATCTCACTTTTGAATTTCGATGCATATATGTGTAGGTCAGTTGTATAAAAAAAAAAAAAACCTTACCGTATATTTTTTTTTCAATAAAGCCTTAAATATTACAGGAGATACCACTTCTTTTCTCATCTAACCGTAACTGTAGATTGTTTAATCTGGAAGCATTGTTATTACTACTGTTTACATTTCTTGTACTGCATTTAGCAATACTTCGCGTTGGTTATATTAGTTTAATTTTTTACATTCTTAGTGTTTTTTTTCAATCCCTAACTCACATTTTCGAACTACAGAAGCACTAATCGCTGAATTTTTATTTGATCTGCATATGGTTAATTATGCCTTCAAAACATTCCTGCAGGAAACAGTTATTCCAAATGTTGTTAATAGAACTAGAATTTTCAGGTTTCCATGCCAAACGTGGCTTAAATAAGCTAGTGCACAAATGCAGGTACTCACGTTGGACAGAAGAGAATGTGGACGGGTGTAAAAGACTACTTCATTCAGTATATAAAGGGAAAATCGTCCAAGAAATTGCCAGGAAAGCTAGAGTTGAGAAGGTTTGTAAAAACACATGAGGGATTCCCACATGACCTCCAAACTATTGAAACCAATTAAGGTTATGAATGAAAGAAGAAAGCAGGTACAAGTGTAATGCAATCCAAAACCTGAAGTCACTTCAAACCATTGAATAAGAAAGCAAGAGTTGAGAAGGTTTTAGGAGACACATGAAGGATTCCAACATGACCACCAAACTATTGCGACCAAGGTGATGAATGAAACGAGGAAAGGACAAGTAATGCATTCAAACAACATGAAGTCACTTCAAGTCACTGGGTAAAGAAACTGTCTTATCTCTTGGAATTGGAATGCGATGGAATGATCCATATGGATTTTATGACGTACACAGGTATCATAAAGAGAATGAGGGAAGCGTAGAAACTGAAGACAATGACAAAAGTGACAAGAGCAGTAAGGACCAACATGGGCGTTTGAAATCAGAGTTGAACAAAGTCAGGTCTGACCTGCACCCATCTTGTAATGTACCAGGTTTGTTTGATTTAAAAGAATGAAAGGGTTGGGAATGGGGTGGGTATGTTTACATTGGCAGTTCTGTATCCAGATTTTAATTTGGGCAGGCAAGGTCAGGGAACAGTACACAAATACAACTTAAAGATTTAATCTCATTATACAATCATGCACTACGAACAGTTTATTTCATTTCAGGTTCATATTACAGTGTATTAAGATTGCCATTTATTTTATATTATCTATTTCTCCTTTGATTTCTAACTTTTTCATCAATCTGGTGGTCCTTTTTTTTAATGAATCTCTGATATAATGGATAAGTCGTTGCTTGCCTTGAACTGCTTAATCTGTCATGTAGTTTGATTGATATCATTCATAATTGCAAGAGAAGTAAACCATTTTGTAATATTGAAGTTATTAATGGCTAGGCACCGGGGGTAAGAATTCCCTCCCCTGACATAATAATATATTTTTTTTTTTTTAACTGGCATTTTTTACTGAAAAATTCTGCAAAACTGAGCGAAACTTTCCCAAATGGAAGCATCAACCTAGCTGAAAAGGTTACCAATTGCAAGGTCTAAAGCAATGCAGGAGGGGACAACGGGGTGAGTTGAGCATAGGGTCAAGATGAGCCACCCCCCCCCCCTCCCAGCTAACATATGAAGGAGTTTGAAACTATAAAGGAGTGTCATCTGTTGATGACCCATGGCATAGCCCTAACCCCACCATTTTGTTTTTCAGCTAACCAGAGAAACCTTTGCTGCAGAGGAGAAAATCTGACTTTCAGCCTCAAAAGTGAAAAGCTGTCAAATACGTAGGTGCAGTGGTTTTCATTGCGCATCCCTGCTATGCGAACATGGATATCAAATGTGACCGTGCACCTCAAAACGAACATAAAGTCGCACACACTGATTTTGCGTGAGGACTGAAAATAAGTGAAATGGGTCAACCTAGCCGAACTTGACTTTTTCATATTTTCTGAAAGAGTGGGTCTTCTTTTACATTATGCTAAAAGTTGGTATCATAAAACGGGCAGGAAAGTGTGTTTTTTTAGCAGTTTATCTCGAACATTTTTGGCAGAATAGTGTGATTAGGTGTGTCTTCAGAATCCCTTTTTCATTTCTGAAAAAAAAAACTTGTCCACACTCTTCACTTTCAACTCTAAAAACTTTTGAAAGGATAGTGCTACTGCTTTCAAAGTTGGCATTAATTATGGACAGAATGTGTTAATGAGGTAACTGCAATGTCAGTTTAATCTGATAATCCCTTCATTGCTGTTACTCTGGTGGTTTACTTCCTGTTTTTTTGTCCCATTCATCGCACAGCCAGCACGGTTTGGTAAAGATTAAGCGCTTGAATAGACACTGTAATTCAGAGCCTCTTTTCTCAGTTCACATTTTTCCTGAGTTTGAGCTTTCTTTCCAATATTTAGATAGGTTAGGGGAGTCCATTTGATTTGAGTTATACATCATTTCAAAGCTTAAAGTCTGCTCTTTCAGAATATGGTCTTAACTAAAAATTAATGTCTGGCGACTTTTTGTTTGTTTTGAGGTGCAGGGTCACAAATGATGATTGATAAGTCTAGGTGTTGGTCTTTATCATATCATAAGCTTCAAAAATGGATGCACAAAACTTGTGTTTTTGTGTTGACTTCTCTTAATGTTAAGACTGGGATGTGTTGAGCAAGACCCTAAGGGGCAAGTTAGGTGTATAGGGGACAGGAAATCAGCCAATCATGAAAATAGATATATAGATATACTTATTGAACACGTTTTTTCGCTTGGCTTTCGTATTTCATTAGGGCCTACAGTGGAGGAGAATTGGTCCTTTCTCATTTCGGGTGTGGGAAAGTGGGATAATGTGTATCAGGTATATGGCTAATTTCAAATGTTTAACTAATGATTAAGCCAAACGCACAAAACTATACCCAATTATCATACACAGTCAGGATGTGCTTGATTAATGTATGTAATATCTATATATACATAACAAGTAACTTTAAGGGACCAAAATGAATGCACGTAACAGAAATAAATGCTTTACACGTTGCAATACAGGGATCGTTAATGACTTTTTCTTTTATACCGTCCAAAAAATATCAAGATGCTTTGTACGTATACGTCATGACAGTGTGTAAATGTGTAAATGTAAGTCCCGGGAACAATTAGGAATATCTTGATTTGTCTTGTTTCAAGATTATTATGAAGGAGGAAGGAAGTGTCATAGTAATTATGACTGCAAGAAGTCATGGCATTATTATCGTCTTAATATGTTATATGCTTTGTAACGAAGTCAGTCATCAAAATGTTGAATAGACTGCAATTTTTTTTATGTTTTTCTCTCGTTGAGATTGAATTAAAACAGCGTAGGGTAGCACGGATGCGAGGAGTTGTGTATGCGTTTTATTGGTTGATAATAATTACCCGAATCAATGAATGTGAGAAGTCAGAGTTACTATGAAACAATGAAATATTCGCTGCGTAACCCTCCATTACGGCTAGGTGTATTCTGCTTTAGTCTGAAAAAGTGAGAAAAAAAAACCCAGAACAACTTGTATAAGTTATTTCATGGTGTTTGTGCTTGTGTGTGTGTGTGTGTGTGTGTGTGTGTGTGTGTGTTTGTGTGTGTGCATGCGTGTGTGCTTGTGTATTTGCAATAAAAGCGCTGAGACGTATCTATACATTTGTCGAATATGTTCAAAGACTCGAGGTTTATGGCATGAGGCTTTTCAGAGTTTCGATTTTAATATTGACAGGGGCGTCATCAATTTTCTTTTTTTTAAGTCTAAGGGGGGGGGGAGAGTATAGTGCGAAAGCACCCCCCCCCCCCCCCCCTAGTGACGCCAATCATGGTCGGGGAACTCAGCTGCGCAGATTGGCAAATCATTCCTTCCGGCATAGAAGGGACCTCTCAGAGAAATAGCCCAGGCCCTACGTGAAACTGTTATCTTTCTAATCTATTGTATATCATCTATCAGGCAAGGTCAAATTCAGCCATTCTATAGTAGATGTTCTCATGCATGAAGTCAAAACTGCAGTACAGTCGTGTAGGGACAAAATGCTAAACCACAAATGTAGTGAATAAGGAGTTCACCTACTAAAATAGGAGTGCTATTCGAAATTCCAACGGTTCGCAAATAATAATATAACGCACCTTATTTATTTTCCTATTACTGAATCTTTGGAATAACAATTCATATTAAATTTACAAATTGTCGAATTTTTGGAATAAGGAGCCTTTGTAATAACGAATTTTTACCAAATGGGGAGAGTTAGTATTTACGTGAAGAGCACACATCCCATGTTTTCCATTAAAATTCTCATGATAAACCCTTTTTATTTACTTGTTAGCACAGCAGCTGCTGTCATATGTCATTGTAAGAGGCCTAAGCGGGAAGGGTCTGATTCACCAAAATCAGATATTTGATTTGAGGTGTAATTATTAAACGTAGGACTATTGGTGTTTTCGGTAAAGGGCAAGAGATTGGGTGGGCATGCATGAATATCATTCATTATACATTCATTCATTTTGCAATTTCCAGCAGAAATATTATATATATTACAGGAATTGATACATAAATTCAATTATAATTTATGATACAGCACAGACATACAGAATACAACTAGGTCTATGTTTCACTGGTTCCCCCTTAAATCTACATGAGATACATGAATTAAGTGAATGTTCTCAATCTATTGTAAATGATTAGAATTTCTGTTCTGAAGGTTACCTAAAGGATATACATGTATGTAGAAAATGATACTGATCATTATTGGTTTGATGATTGTCTTTTTATATGAATGAAATAGAATAAAATACTTCAAAAAATGGAACCTTCTGTCGTATCAGTATGATGAGTTGTAGGAGGGAATGGAAGTGAATGGAAATAAGGAGTCTACAGTAAGAAAAAAATGTCATGCAGTATACTGCAACACATTTGCTATTCTTACTCTACAATTTGTCAGTAATTCATTAAATATTTTGTTTCATTTTGATTATATTGATTGCATTTTGTTGTATACATTCAACATGAATTTTATTGTATAATTAGTTAAATATCAAAATCAAGTAAAAGATTATTGAAAACACAAAAAGGCAACATCCTTATACAATTATGTATACATTCCTGCGAATCTATATAAATTCCTGTTGGAGAGGTATCGGGTATTCGACAACAACAACAACAAAAAAAAAGACAGAGTAGGATCAAAAAGGTTACAAGGTTAAAAATGAAACAAGAAGTATAGTGTATCTGTTCATAATTATACACCTCTGTATAAGAGGAGATGGGAATGATGAATTTACTCCCCTCTCATTTAATACAAGTTCAGTTGAGAAGTGCAGAAAATAATATGTTAGGAATGGAGAGGGACCGACAATGCATTACACTAAACAGAAGATCCATGAAGCTTTTTTTTCACTCACATAAAATTTATAGCCTTTAACCATTATATAGGCACTCAAGCTGGTTTAACCAATTCAGACTGGTGATGGTGGACAGTGACTATACAGCATTTTGGTGTTAGTTCAATCTCACGCAGTTCTATTATTTGCGTTTCCCATGAAAATTATGCATGAATTAGCATTACGCTTACTTTAACAAAAACCGATAGGGCCTATACAAAGTATTGTCACAGTACATAAATTGTATAATGATCACGATAAACTTTGAAGCGTCTGAACAAGTACAATGAAAAAAAAAACCAAACACTAACCATGCGTGCATTAAAGGGACATTCCAGACGATTTTCATAATTTCACATAATGTAGTACATAAATCAACAACTCCATGTATAGATTTGTGTCATTTATTATGGTTCTTGAGCAGAGAAACAATACTTCGAAAAACCCCAAACAAATTACACTGAACAAGGATGATGACATAGAAGGTTCACATATTTCAGAAATGTAGCAGTGTAGTTCCATTACAATACCGCTTGCTTGCAAGTTCACCTGTGTATAATCTATGCATGCCTTCTTCTTTTGTTCTGCTTCCTTGAGCCCCAACTCATGCATTCTTATGGTGACTCTGCCATATCATCATCCTTGTTCATTGCAATTTGTTCTAAATTTTAAAAATATTCTTATTCTTCATCCCAATTATCACAAATTCTGAAACTTTGTCGTCAGTATAACTAATTAATGGTTGTTTAAATGTAAAAATCTGAAAATCATCCGGAGGTCTCCTTTAAAGTTTGACAGAAAGATGAGTCTGCCACATCTAGGGCAGGTACTTGGTGGTTGGTGGCAGCCTCAGAAAAAAAAAAGGGGGGGGGGGAACAGGCATAGAAATTGATAATGCGCCATTGAAACAAGTTTTTGATTTACTTAATGAAATCAACAAAAGGGAAGGTAGATCGTAAAGGCGAAAAAAAATCCAACTCGCAAGGTTAATGTTTAAAGTGATGATTTGGGGAATTGGTAGCAATTTAGCGTGTGCCTATGTCAGTGCTAAAGATCGGTGAGGATGTATTGAATGAGTAAATGCGCATCTATATTTGGCGTACTCATGTGTTTTGTCGTGTGAACTTACGCCTCTTGATGTGTATTAAAGTGATGTGTGTGTTAGTGTTTTGAGGGAATTTGCTTATTTGCATATGCGGCTGTTTTCGAGTCTATATGAGTTGATAAATAATTTGAAAGTTTCAATGGCTCTGGATGTTTGCTACAAAATGATAAATTAAGTATATTCCTAAAAGTCTGTGAACTGATGAGTAATCTAGTGGTTGACCAAAATTTACAAAAGCCTATAATTATTGCAGAGAGAGATGAAAAAAAAAAAACCTATGTGGTGAACAATAACTATTATCTATGTGTAATTGCGTATACGCCAGTTCGGGGCTAGCTAGACGGGCACATGGGCACACATGACCTTACTTCTTTCTAAGTTGATTGGGCACTCCACTATTGAGGGCGTCAGCTTGCCTGACGTAACAATCTATGGAATTCATCACTCATGTTCAAACAAAGGATAAATTTGCGAAGAACAGTTGACCAGAATGATTCTCAATGATTAGCACTTTGGAAAGCATTCATTTTCTTTATTTTGCATTGAAGTATAACAATCTTTTTTTTTTTCTGTTTTTATACTGTGAAATACCGCTTTTGCTGTCAGGTAGATGTACTGGCAAGCACCACCTTATAATGATCACTTGAATTTATAATCATTACATCACAGACGCTTATCTCAGAGAGTCTAACAACCAAAATGCTCCGTTGGTACAAATGACCTTTTCTGCTCATGCTCAAAGTGGCACCCAAAACTGGCTTATTGCGCTTTGCGCACCTGTCATCTGTTCACCAAAAATATAGAGTCAGCGCGCAGAGTAACAACCTTTCAAGCATTATTCAAGGGATGCATGACACACTCATTTCAAACCTGGTTCTCAAGGTAAGTCAAACTCCTGTTTTATATCAGAAATAGGAAACTTTGTGTACTTGCGCTATTTAGTAGGCCTACTTGTAACTTATCAAGACATAACTTATTATGCTTATGTTACAGCACACTGACGAGATCGACAATGACATGCAGACGAGGACCTCATTCGTCGACCGAGAGTAATCATTTAAGAGGAATGACTTTCATTTACGTTTGAAGACATTTCCAGAGATGTAGTAGTCTGATATGTAAGGGGGCAAATCATTCTACTGTTTGCAGTCTTGTGAACATACTTGTATCTTTAGCGAAAACTCTTCGAGTACGTGGACAGTGATAAGTACGCCCCTATAAATCACTCTGTCGAGTAAATCATATATGAACCAAATGGCTTCTTTTGAGCATGTATTGTGTTGAAATGTTCTTGGTAATTCTTTTCCAGGCAAAATGTGTACATGAAAATTCCGATGTTTAAAGCATGTGATGGGAAATGTAAACAGTATGTGCGAATGCTTCTATGTTTCCTGCTGAACTTGTTTGTTAGTGGGGAAAAGAAAAGAAAAGAAAAGAAAAGAAAAGAAAAGAGAAGAGAAGTCTCGCTCTACCACGTATACATACCACAACGCCTACGGATATCTTTGTTTCACATTGTTAGTGGGGAAAAGAAAAGAAAAGAGAAGTCTCGCTTCATAAGGGATGTTCAGATCCCGCTCGACACCACAACGGGTTTGAATGTCTTATAGGGCCGATAGAGCACCAACAGTAAGTGCAGATTGATTGACACGCTATCTTTTGAAGAGAAACAATACTTTGTTTCATACAAGATGAAAAAGCAGAAAGACAACTGATAATCATCCGCTCATATAAAATCAAGCAGAACTTTTTCAAAACATTTCAAGAGGCATCTTGGAGAGTTACAGTCTGTTAAACATGCCAATATACTGTGAACAGAACATTGAAAAAATGCCCAAAATTGCCTGACGTAATGACCCAAACTTAATTGGATGACAATAGCAAGTTGCAAGACACAGGGTTGCTTCATGTGGAATGCATGTTATGCCTCACAGTATGTCGCTTTCCAGATGGTCCATGACGTCACTGTATGCTCCAGGACCATGAGTCATTCACCGGAACCATACAGCCCACGAGCTTGACACTGACCAACACAGGCCCGCCAGCTCGAAACTAGGTAGCATTGCCCATGAGCTTGACACTTTAGGCAAACCAGGCCCATAAGAGTCCGACACATGGGGGGAGGGGGAGGTCCACAAGACCTACATTGAATAGATTAAGCTTTCTGATGTAATACATGTATTAATCTCGTGGGCCTTGTTTTCCTCGAGTGTCGAGCTCGCGGACCGCACAGCTTGTGGGCCTATCATATTTGATGTCGAGCTCATTGACCTTGTTCATCTAGTGTTTAGGTCACGGGATGTATGACTCGTGGGCTGCGTAACTCATGGGCTGTACGACTCGGGTTGTTTGACTCGTGACGTACATCTGATGAGGTGGGCCTGTTGTTTTCTGGTTAGCATCTGTCACCCTTTCATCCAGTTCAAGGGACTTTGCCATATGCCTGTTAACAAACTATTAAGCATCAACCCGAAATATGGTACTCCTCTCCCCACCTTCCATGTTTAAGCGTACAAATGTTGGCCAGTGCAAATTGGATAATGTTGCACATAATTTCATGCAAGCTAGTCTGCATAACTAGCCCAAACATAAATATTATATTTGAGGTCACTGCCATCACTGAAGACACGTAATAGTAGACGGCGAGTTGTCACAATATTGGGGTGTTCTTAAAATTTTCTGTAGATTTTGGGTTTTTTTGTGCTATTACCCCTATTTTGGGGGTGCTGAACACGAATCCACCTGTTGCCATTTTTCTAACCGACGTCTTCAGTCGTTGCCATGGCAACAAATTATTTTCTTTAGAAGAACGTGTATTCTTCATTAAACATCATAAAAACATGCTGTAAACACCAAAATAAGTCAATATAAACATCTCTTTAATCAAATTAAAAATCACAATTCTTATCATGCCATGGTTACCTCATAGCAACGATGGTTGCCATGGTAACAACTATTTCTAAAGAGAATAGTGATATTTTCATTAAAAAGCAAGAAAATATGACAAGATCGAGTGGAATATTGATTACTACCTACAATCATGATTATCAGCTTTTTTCCCCTCTATGTTCATTTCACTTCCTTTTCGTTGCTATAGCAACAACATGACAAAAGTTGCCTTTTAAAGAAAAAATAGATATTTCAATTAAAAGGAAAGCAAGAATGAAATGAATCGGTATATAATACATTTCTGTAGAGTTAGATTTTTTGTGCTGTTTCCCTTATTTTGGGAGTGCCGTACACGAATCCACCTGTTGCCATATGCCATCTTTAGCCGTTGCCATGGCAACAAATTATTTTCTTTAAAAGAACATGTATTCTTCATTAAATATTATAAAGAACATACTGTAATTTCCAACAGATGTCAATATAAACATATTTCTTTGATTAAATTAAAGATTACAATTTCCGAACGCCACAGCTACCTCACAGTGATGACGGTTGCCATGGTAACAGCTATTTCAAAAAGAAAATAATGATATTTTCATCAAAAAGCATGAAAACATATGAAAAGATTGAGTAGTTATTCATTACCATTTAGGGTCCTATTATGACTATCAGCTTTTTTTCCACTATGCTCATTCCACATTATTACTGTTGCTATGGCAAGAACATGAGGAAGACTTTCTTTTATAGAAAGAAGAACTGTTTCATTAAAAAGGAAAGAAAGAATAAAATAAACAAATGATAAATTCCTGTAAAGTTTGAATCTTTTGTGATTCTTTCCTCTATTTTGGGGATGCTGAACAGGAATGCACCTGTGGTCATTTTTGTAAATGACGTTTTCAGCCGTTGCCATGGCAACAAATTATTTTCTTTAAAAAAAACTTGTGTTCTTCTTTAAACATCATGAAATAATGCTGTTATCACCAAAATGGGTCAACGTAAACATGTCTCTTTAGTTTAGTAAAACATCACAATTTTCCAAGTTCATGGTTACCTCATAGCAATGACAGTTGCCATGGTAACAACAATTTATCACAGAAAATAATATCTTCATGAAAAAACATGAAAATATGGCAAGACTGAGTAGCATATCTATAACAAATTACTGTCAGTTCTGTTTTTCACTATATTCATCCCACATCGTCTTTGTTGCTATAGCAATAACATGAAAAAAAAACTGCTTTTTGAAGAAAAAACCACGTTAATCATTAGATAAGGAAGGAACGAATATACTAAACAAAAACAAATAAGTAAAATCACAAAAGTTTAGTCAGCTTCCTGAATTTCTGATCACATTGCACCTTCAAACCTTAAATATCCGTAATGATGGTTAATATTTAACATGGTTGCCATGGAAATGCATCAATTTTTTAGAAAAAAATTTCTTCAAGAAAAAAATCGTGAAATTGTGGCCTAAATTTTGAAGTATTACAAATGAGCAAGACTATTATCCATACATAATTCTGTTCATGGAACATAATTTCTGTTCCTATCGCAACACCTTGTTAAGGAGTAGATTTTTTTTTTTTTTACCATAGAAATACCTAGGGAATATAAAATACAAATAACAAGCAATTCAAATGTGTAAAACCTCACAAAAAAAGTTCAAATTTTCTCGTCATGATGTACTCTGTTTCAGCATTGATGCCTCCAAGACATTTGTAAACCTTAAATGACTATGATACGTCCCCTATAGTAATTTCCAACAGATTGCTCTAGAACTTTTATCCTTGAAAAAAAAATTCTCATGTTATTGCTATAGCAACAGAAATGATGTGGAATGAACGCTGTGAAAACAATAAGCTGATAGTAATTTGTAATGAAAATGCTCATCAATCTCGTCATATTTTCATTTTTTTAATCAAAATATCAGTATTTTCTTTTTAAGAATTATTACCATGGCAACTGTCATTGCTATGAGGTAACAATGAAATTGGAAAAAGGGATTGATTTTAACTAATTGAAGAAAAATGTATATTCACGTCTTGACATGTTTTGGCCTTAACATGTTTTGATGATGTTTAATGAAGAACACAAGAAAATAATTTGTTGCCATGGTAACGGCTGAAGACATCATTTAGAAGAGTGGCCACAGGTGGATTCCTTTTCAGCGTTCCCAAAATAGAAAAAAGAGCCGAAAAAAATTAAACTCTACAAAAATTGATCATTTATTCAATTTTTTTCCTTTTAATGACATACTTCTCCTTTCTGGAATAAAAATCATGTTGTTGCCATAGCAACGAAAATAATATGGCATGAACATGGTGAAAAAAGCTGATAATTATCATAGTAATTTGTAATTGAGTATGCTTCTCAAACTTTTCATGTTTTCATGCTTTTTGATGAAAAAAATAATTTTCTTTTAAGAAATAGCTGTTACCATGGCAACCATCATTGCTACGAGGTAGCCGTAACAGTGGGAAATTGTGATTTATAATATGATTGAAGCGATATGTTTAGATTGACTTATTTTGGTGTTTATAGCATGTTTTTATGATGTTTAATGAAAAATACATGTTCTTTTAAAGAAAATAATTTGTTTCCATGGCAACGGCAAAAGATGTCATTTAGAAATATGGCAACAGGTGGATTCGAGTTCGGCACCCCAAAAATAAAGGAAATAGCACCTAAAAAATCTCACTATACACAAATTTGTTATCTACCGACGTATTTTATTCTTGCTTTTCGTTCAATCGCAATGCTTTTCTTTAAAAGGTAGCTTTTGTCATGTTGTTGCCATAGCAACAGAAATGAGGTGAAATGAACATAGTGGAAAAATAAGCTGATAATCAAAAAAGTAATTTATGATAAATATTCCACTCAATCTTGTCGTTTTTTCTTGATTTTTTCATGAAAATATCATTTTTCTTTATAAATAGTTGTTGCCATGGTAACCGTCATTGCTATGAGGTAACCATGACAATATAAGTATTGAATTTTTTTTATATTTGATTAAAGAGGGTTCATAATGACATATTTTGGTGTTCACAACATGTTTTTATGATGTTTAATGAAAAAATACATGTTCTTTAAAGGAAAATAATTCGTTGCAATGGCAACGGCTGAAGACGTCGGTTAGAAAAATGGCAACAAGTGGATTCGTGTTCAGCACCCCTAAAATAGGGGAAATAGCACAAAAAATCAAAATCTACAGAAAATTTTAATAACATTACAACTCGCCGTCTACTATAAGCTTCATTTCTGAAGTAATTGACCGCTCACATTCCTGAGACCTGTTACTATGAACCAATGCTTTATGGAATGTGCATACATACTTTGATTATAGCGTCAAGGCGTGATTTGTACATGATTAAACATTTAGGATTAAAGCAATGAAGCCAAACATCAATATTTGCAATCCTACACAAATTTTTAGTGATATTCTAAAAGTCTGACCTCACATTGACCTTAGAGGTCAAAGTTGGATATACACAGGGTAATGACCAATGTTCTGTGGAATGAGAAGACACTTCTTGTACAATGTAGTATAAATGCTAATAGCATAATGCATGATTACACACCAGGCATACAGTTAACCATTGAATATACATCAAATATCAATATTTTGATATTTTGAGGTCATTGACCTGTCACAGTCCTCAGAGGTCAAAGGCAGAGACGTGTAAATAATTTCCCTTGATCTGAGGAATAGGGAAACGATTCAGTTGTAACACAAATGAATTTTTAGGACATCGTTATGTTTATCATCAACCAATTGCACCAAATGTCAAAATTCTGATAATTTGAGGTCAATAATTGACCTCTGGAAGTCATAAGAGGTCAAAGGTAGAAACCTGTCAAGGATCTATGGAACATGAAGACAATTCCACTGTAACAAAAATGAGTTTTTAGTACATCATTACCATATTTCACATTAATCAATGACGTAAAATATCAATTTTTATCAAATTTTGAGGTCATTGTCCTCTGGAGGTCATCAGAGGTCAAAGGTAGAAACCTGTCAAGGATCTATGGAACATGAAGACAATTCCACTGTAGCAAAAATGAGTTTTTAGTACATCATTACCATATTTAACATTAATCAATGACGCAAAATATCAATTTTTATCAAATTTTAAGGTCATTGACCTCTGGAGGTCATCAGAGTTCAAAGGTAGAAACCTGTCAGGGTTCTATGGAACATGAAGACAATTCCACTGTATCAAAAATGAGTTTTTAGTACATCATTACCATATTTAGCATTAATCAATGACGCAAAATATCAATTTTTATCAAATTTTAAGGTCATTGACCTTTGGAGGTCATCAGAGGTCAATTCAGACTTACCTTCCGATCTTAAAATGAATCTCATAACATGTACTAACACTGGTGAAAGTTTCATGCTTTAGTCAAATTTTGCACAATTTTTCGGCATATCTGCTCTATTATATTGCTTGTTTCATTCAGTCCACATTCATGCATGTTTTTGTACTTTGGTTTCCGATAACTCACTACATCGTAATATGCTAGACAATATAGTAAAATACTAGGTGTTTCAAAAAAACATTTCCCACTTTTGATCATAGTTCAAAGACTATTCATTCGAAAAAAAAACTGTCATTGATATGAGTAATAGCTGAATAGTGTACAATTTTGTTGCAGGTATTTTGAATGCGAAAGCATAAATCACTTTCAGTAAATCTAAGATTGATTTTGAAGTAAGGTTTCAGATTTTGGTCAAATTTTAACCCTCTGTACAAAAATTTAACTTTGCACAGGAACCAATGATGTGTATGTGAGTGTGTGCTGACAATGGTCCTGAACAATAGACATGCCTGAACCACTTGTTGACTAGGCGTTAGTCTCGCGCTCCCTGGCACATGAATGCTTAATCAATAATTCATGTGGATTGCCCTGGGCACTGCTAGTCTGAATTCACGCACGGTAAAGGGTAAAATGTATGCACATGGAAAAAGTAAGCAAATGTTTCCATGTGCTTGCAAACACCACATTTCATTCCAGCTGGCAATCATTTTTTAATTTTGCTTCACATATCACTAAATTTGGGGTGTAAATAAGCATAAATGATCTAAAGTTCCTCATTTTAATACAACTGTCTACTAATTGAATACATGTACTCTGACAAATTCTTCGCTTTTTCGATAAAATGAGATCATTTTTGGTAAAGAGTTCAGCAGCATTTATCATTGGGGCGATTTGTTTCACAGTAGATTAAATCTAAGGTTCCATATACACAAGTGTATACTCCAGTTGATCTTCTTTGCTTCCTGTCACCATGTTTACGATAGAACAGAAGGTATTCATTGTAATTTCGTTTTTCAGAAGTAGGGAGAGCACTGTCGCGACTAAACGACAGTATCGCCAGGCGTTTGACTTTACACAGATACTGCCAGAGGCTGAGTAAAGACTAGTTGTGATGAATAAATAATGAAGCATTCAAACCCTGGCCATTGTTCAGGACCATTGTCAGGGTGTTAACCACACACTCCCATACACACCCATTGACCCCTGTGCAAAGTGAAATTTTGTACAGAGGGTTGAAAATAGAGCAAAATCTGGAACCTAACTGTGAAATTAATCATGGATTTCATGAAACTGATTTACGCTTTCATATTCAAACCACCTTCAACCAAATTCTACACTATTCAGCTATCTCCTATATCAATGACAGTGTTATCTGATATATAGTTTTTGAATTATTAAGAATCAAAAGTGGGAAATGTTTTTTGAAACACCTTGTATTTTACACACAATAAGCACAACATGCCCTTAATATGTCGTCATGGAACGCGGGTAGCAATAGTATTATTCAAGAGTTATAAAAAATGCAACAGATTAAAGATAATAAAAAGTTTTGGTACCTCAAAAGCTTCCCTGAATTTCCTTGTCTTGGTTTGTGTTTCAGGTTAAAGTACGTTGTCTGTGAGAATTACTCGCCCCAAAGTGCTCTCATGTCTTAGTAATCATGCAATAATGGTTTCGTACCAGAGCCAACGCTGTACAGCGTCGATAAATATTGTACGAAACCACTGACTGCGACCAGCAGCGTGCAGCCCATTGTACGCATAGCTAACTGCGACCAGCAGCCCCATACGCATAGCGTAATGGGGCTTCGCATTGTAGCATTCAGGATCATGACAGAATTAGTATCGCGGGTAAATGTCAACTTAAAATCAAAAAATTTCTTCGATTTGAAGACTTACCAATTAAGTTGAAGTATTGAAAACAGGCTTCGAATAACGTTTGGTTCTGCCAATAGCCCCTTTCTGTTCGAATTGATAACTGAATGTGACTCGGTCGAGAGGACCTTGGGAGAGCTACTAGTACATACACTGGATACCATGGCCAGCGCATGCGCACACAAACATCTTATCCGTTCATGGATTTGAAATTTGTGTGCATGTGATGTGTTCGCATGCACTGGCTGTAGTATTCAGTGTACTGTATGTAGCTCTCCCAAGGTCCTGTCGACCGAGTCACATTCAGTCATCAATTCGAACAGAAAGGGACTATAGGCAGAACCAAACGTTGCCCGAAGCCTGTTTTCAATACTTCAACTTAATTGGTAAGTCTTCAAATTGAAGAATTTATGGGATTTTAAGTTGACATTTACCCTGCGATACTAAATCTGTCATGATCCTGAATGCTACAATGCGAAGCCCGATTACGCTATGCGTATGGGACTGCTGGTCGCTATGCGTATGGGGCTGCTGGTCGCAGTTAATTGCATGATTACTAAGACATGAGAGCACTTTGGGGCGAGTAAGTCTCACAGTGTTAGTTATATGAAAGGTACTTTAACCTGAAACACAAACTAAGACAAGGAAATTCAAGGACACTTTTGAGGTACCAAAACTTTTTATTATCTTTAAGCATTAAAAGAATAAATTTTAATATAAATTTGAAGTCACAAAGAGATGTACTCCTATATTTATTTCAAGGGACAATTCATTGTATTGTTTGTGATTCCTGCAAACATACAGAGCGAAACCTGTATTTCGTGAAAGGTGATAAATCACTCTGTCAAGTTGTGTAGGGTCTGTGTATGAACCAAACGGTTTATGTTCAATACGTTGTGAACATTTGCTGGCATTCAGGTAAAATCGCAAGAATCGCTACTATAGGGGAGTACGGAAAAAATAGTGACCACGGCAGTGCGACAGAGTTGTTAGGAACGCCTATAGCGGCTCAACAAGTTTGACCATGCAGTTAGTTGCCATGGTCTTCATCTTTAGATAACCCTTTCTCTTACGAAGTGGGTGAAGAAGTTCATAAATACACTATGTAGGCCTAACAATGTCAGTTAGGAATTATTTGATTGTAGATAATGCTTTGGATTTTCTTTTAAATTGGGCCTGTGCGGTTAAAAAGTATCCGAGTGCGAAGGGTTAAAAAAATCCTTTGGATTTTGTGCTCTTATAAGAGCGCTGTATATATGACATATCATAGTGTTATTATCATATCATCTTTCAGCAGCAAAGTATGGTGCCATGCTCCAAACCTTTATTGAATTATATTTCCCTACTTTTTGCGACTTCATCAAAATACATGAGAGAGAGGGAAAAAAAATAGGCCCTTCCCGAAAAACAGATTAAGTATGAATAATTTAACATTATGCAACCCATGTCAGTTCGACATTGGTCATGTATGTTTGCATTAATTTTAAAGATAGGTTTTCATAAATAATTTCATCAAAATATTTACCTTCACTAGTTTATATTGACTTCTATTCAAAAAATGCAGGTATGAGGCCTGAGGAAGTCCAAAGGATCAGTGGACGAAATATCGCCAGCAAAATTACTTAAGACTGGTAGGAGCATGTCATCGGCACGGATTCACATGTGCCATTCCATACTTGTGTTACATTTAACCTGTGTATTTCATAGCGAAACATGTGCGCATGTGCACGGGGAGACACAAGATGACCGCATAGGCCTACGTGATTATCATGGTGGCGGATTGCCAGGAATCGTTTGCCAGAATGACTGACGAATTTCATAGCTGAAGATGTTTTCATTAAATTTCATTCTTCTCTAGCGTTACAGAAAAGAAGGTCCCTAACAGTTGGGGGCTTGTCCGGGAGCCGAACCCGGTGTGAGGTTATAGTTCCCAGAGATATCAAAGAACTGAAAATGTTTGATAACATTGTTGGAAAAAATGTAAATGACTTGTCACACAAGAATAAACAATATCAAATCAAATCAATTTGTCAAATCAAACTGAGGAAAACCATTAAAATTTAGTCATGAAACTAAGAAACAAATCCTATCCATCAGACCTATAGGTGTAATGGATAGGATTTATATAGTGCCCCTAACATTATTGGCATGTCTAGATGTGTCTTTACCTAATATCACTTGTAAAATCACTGAATCTATGAATCTGTGGACATGAAATCACAAATAATTTTTTTATGTAAATCAGCACGAATAATTACTTGATTTAGTAACCTGAATCTGATTCGTGCATAAATGCATGAACTTCAATAAGAATAGTGTTGAAACTATACTAAAACATGCATAACTATAGTAATAGATGTAAGTAGTAGTTTATTGTTTGCGTTTAATACAAGCAGTCCTAGTTCCAAGGGATACTCGGAAACTAACACTTTCAACTGATTCAAAACACATGTGAAAGAGTTATATCTAATGTCCCAAAACTTGCCCATACCTCTATATTGCCTGCCACTTTTTGTTTTTAATAATTTCGCCGGTCGCCAAGTCAGACAATTCAAATAAAGTAGCTGAATTTGTAGTCTGCAAAGCTCCTATATTTAGTTTTGCAAATTGTTTATTTTTGACCTGAAACAAATGGTTATCCCTAACAAATTGGTAAACCTTTATGTCATAAAATCTTCATTTTTTTTGTTTTTTGTTGCTTATGACATATGAGCTCTCAATTTGAGGACGGCATAAATGCACCTAAAGTATTGTAACGCCAGCTTATCTGCGATGAGGTGACTAGAGGGGTGTCTGCCCAGAGATAAAGGTCAATGAAAACTCACGGAGGAAAAGAAATTTAATGAAGCGTTTTGTCAGATTTCTTCTGGCAAACCGTTATGAGCTATTGAAATCCTTCCCTCTGAACTGCTGAATGGCTGAGAGAAAAATTTCCCGACATATTTGTCTGACAAAACATTTCATGAAATACTTCCTGAAATTCGCGGATACATTTAGAGGTGTTGTTTATAGGGGGGGGGGGTCTTCGAGGCAGGAAAAGTTTTCGGGGATTCAGAATTGTTGCACTTCTCAGTTTTATACTGCATGATTTCAAAGTTAAGGCACGAGCATTACAGGCGTAACATATAACATAATTCAGCAAGTTTAGATTTGAGTCAGAAATCGTCTCTTTATTACATCAGTTGGTACCTCTGAATTTCTGCGATGAATATTGTAAATTGAAAAAAAAAATCCAACAGAATTCCGAACATCTCCTTAAGATATGAATGTGTACACCTTCATTGTGCATCTCTGTATTCATGTTCCACTGAGGAGTGCCTTAGGTTATGTTGAGGATTGAATAACCGGCACAATTCACCCTATGATAGTCAAAATGTAAGGGAGAAACATATTTCATTATTATAATTCATGAAATGCAGAAAAAAAATCGGTCGCAAATATGCCCATGCAAAAGACCAGGGAGTACTCCCCTTTAGCTCCATCGCTGTTTCTTATCAAAGTGCTTAAATCATAAGGACACCTTATTCCAGTAACAATCATCAATTTTACGTTAATACAACTCTGCAATTATGATGGAAAGGACGTAACTCATGTTTGTTTGGTTAAAGGGACATTGTTGATCATATTTGCATTAAAATAAAAATATTTTTAGATATTCATCTACTCTCCAGTAAGTGATTTCCTGGTATTACCATCATGACCTTGATAACTACAGTGCATTGTACGGATGATTAGGCGAAGGCTCGGTCAAACAACGTAGCTAACAAAATATGAAATATGTGAAAACAGTTTAAGTGTGATTTGCTTATACTTTCTTTTACCCCTCTATGCTTGCACAGAATTGTAACTTACGGAGACAAACCATAAGGAAGCCAAACAGGTGTGAAGGTAAACATAGCAGTGATAACAATGGGTGACCTCTAAGCATCCACGCCCCCCGAGCCAGCTGGAAGGAGTGGATTACTCGTTGTATGTCTTTTCTTCATCTCCTTCATCGAGATGGGATTAGTTAAGAGCTTCAAGCGTCGTTCTGGCCGATCTCGTCCTACCAGCTGGGACACCGACTACGGAACCCTCGGACCGTAATCGGACTCTATCACGGTGTGTCCTTCTTCATCGGTTAGTTTTCCTCGTCAGCCGGACATGATTTTGTGGGCTCAAAGAAATTACAGATCTGTACAACTTCCACAGAGTCTAATACGTCGCTTATCTTCTTTTTTTTTCTGTAAATAATTGATTAGGTAATCTATTCCAAGCCATAATAAACAATAGGCCTTGGAGAGTGTCACAAAAGATTCTATACTGACTTAAAAATGTGTTAGTTCCAAATCCGATAAAATCAAAGTAGCGTTAGTGGTACTTTCAAATGGTTTGCAGCTGTCGCCCTCACAAAAAACCGTTGTCTTAGTTTTACTTGATTATTGTTCACTCTCAGTCGTTATCAATATTTTTTATCTAGGCAAAATAAAATATGAAAATGAGGCTCTTCTTCTTTTTAATATACCTCGCACATTTTTTTTTCCTCTCTTTTTCCTTTGGTTGATGGATCAATTGATTGGAGAATATGCTTCTTATCTTACACACAATAAATATGCACCCTCATCAACAGAACTTACCTTTTAAAAAGAAAAGGAAATGGTTTTTTGATAAGCAGCTTCAATTCACAGGGGTATTTCTGAATGTCGACTTCATTAATCTTTAAAAAAAAAGAAATTCCGCATAATGTGTTGAGTCTACCTGTCTGAGTAAAAACATATTCAACACAAAATGGTACCTTTTCATTCTATTAACACAAGAGTCAGTTATGGAGGTGTATCAAACTTTTTGCCCACGAGAGGGGGGGGGGGGGAGTAACAGTTTTTCTTGCCCACAATTTTTCATCAAGAATTCCGAAAAGTGTATTGAAGTGAATGAATCCTTACGTTAACATATTTTCACGAAACAGTGAACGTAGGGGCAAGCCCGTATGGAAATTAAATGAGGTGATCACTGCCCATCATTAATTTGTACACATACCAGAAAAAAAACATGGGTTAGGAGAAAATATGACTCATACCAACGTAAAAGCCAAGCATTGCAATACAAAGGACAACGTTTTAGAACTATCCACATCATGAAATTAGTTGCAGCTTAAATCTACTGTAGTTACATGTTTTATATTCTATTTCACCAACACTTCGTATATCATTATTCTTCTTGCTTGATTCTACCTGTACTGGGTAGATACAACTTGACAATGAAGTGTGTGTATGTGTGTGTGTGTTTATTTGAAATAAGTTGTGTCTTTCGTGTCCTGCAGCACCACTCGTCGCACCTATCTTGGAGAAACTTCGACTGAAGATGGTAGCTGGTCCTTGCCTTCGGTCAGCGGGGCGAGTCTCTGCCTAACGAGCTTCTCTGGAGGGACTGTTCTTGTTCACTGTGTCCGCTCCTCATATCCGGCAAGTATATCAATTTGCAAACAGACTGAGGGGTGGGGTAGAGGGCGGGAAGGATTGGAAGGGTACAGGAGGGCTGCAGGGGAGGAAGAGTGGAGTGTAATTGGAGGGAGATATCTTTAATATACAGGCATGACAGCGCTATACATAAGCGCTGGCCAAGAGTCGCGGGGCCACTGAAAATTGATGTTTGGACACCAAATTTAACTAAAAAAAGAAGCTTTTTCTTGGTAGCCCCTCTCGAGCACTTACGATTTGTAAAAAATGAATTTTTATACTTTCGTTTACTTACAAGGTAAGGACATCTGCTTTTCGGGCCAGGAAAATTTCAGATTCAAAGACTTTAGTGGTGCGAACGGGTGACCAGAGAAAAAAAAAGTGATTGTCAACTCTTGTGTTTATCATAGATCATAAAATTCTCAGCCCCACTTTCCTCAATCAATCGCATTACAATATCATTTTCTGACCAATATCTGAAGTTGACAGTGGGGTGGGTATATATGATGGGAAAAGAATTGGAAGGGAGGTGGATACGACGGGAGAGAAGGGAAGAGGAGGGTAGGATATTGGAGGAAAGAGAAATGGGGGAGGGTTGTTGAAAGAAGATTAATTGTCGATCAATGTTTTCCTCACGACTTCTCTTAACCCACCGACCATGCGAATCTGTCGTGATCAGTGCCACGTCTATTTGGTGATCTGAGAATCTCAAAAGAAGCGGGTTAAGACTAGACATGAAGTTGAAGAAGGATGAAATCGTCATCCCATCAAGCTGAAGTGTGCATCATCGTTGTGACTGCTGTTTAGTTTGGTTTGCTTGCTTTTTTTTATTTCTATCGCTGTTTTAACTACTGTCTGATACAAATTAAACCTATCCATTTAGGCTTGTCCATTTTTTTTTTTAAAGAATGTAAATCAGAGTGAACATTGAGTGGCCTTTCAGCGTTCCAGTTGAGTTTCATTTGGAACAAGCTCGTAGTGACAATAGTACGTGACGCGAGTTTTGGATGCCTCAAGATGAAAAAAAAAAAATAATTTTCCTTTTCCTCTCTTCAACCCCCTCCCCCCGTTAATAGGGATATCCTTTGCATTCGTTATTGTCTGCATCGTCGTCGAATTTCAACGAAACGTGCATGAGAATTTCGCCCTCAAGTTCGGCATCGGTTACTGTGGCAACGCCTTCGGGATGATTCTCATTCCAATCCTGACCGAGACCATGAGGGAAGTGTTCGGCTGGCGAGGAGCCATCCTCCTGCTGGGAGCCATCGGATTTCACATGTCTATGTTCATGTATCTCTTCGCCGTAGCGATCGAAAGTATCGGGGCACCAATCAAGACGTCTGTGAGTCAGAATGGAGGCAAAGTTGAACCAACCGAAAGCGCAAGCTACGAAATGGATGACGACCACGTGGACGAAACATCAAGGCTGACCAAAAACGGTGACTCCGACAAATCTTCATCAGCCACTGCCTGGTGCTTGAGATTGGGACGAGGGATCTGTAAGCTATTTGGATTATCTATTGTCTTCGAGGAACCCTACACAATTCCGCTCTACATATTCTTCTCACTTGGCGGTCTCATCAACGTTGCCTGGGTGGTGTTCCTAATCCCCCACGGTGTAGAAAGGGGATACCCTCTCTCCACGGTCGTCTTCTTGGCGGCTTTTGGAGGAATTGGAAACGCGGTTGGCCGTATCATCCAGGGCCCAATCGTCGACAGGAAATGGTTGTCGAGTCTCGATCTCAACTTGCTCCTAGCTTTCACAAATTGCATCGTGTTCGCATTCGATCCCCTTACCTTGGCCTTCTGGCATCTAGGGCTTGCTGCGTTCATCACTGGAGTGACTATCGGAGCCAGGATGTCGCTCCACGTCGTGACACTGCGGCAGTACATCCCACCAGAAAAGTTCTCCTCGGCGTTTGTATTCTTCTGCCTGGCATACGGCATTGGAGAACCTTTAGGAGGTGTTATGGCTGGTAGGCAGATCGCAATGATTGCAAAACCCGCTTATAATCAAATTAGACAGCAAATCTAACACTTAAACTCGATCAGTGATTGTGTTACCCAGCACTAACTATAACCCAGGATACAATACATTTATTTTAGCATAGGAAACTTTGCTGGGACAAAAAAAAAAAATAAGAAGAATCTCCAAATACTTCAATGAGCCAAAAGTCATAACATGTGAAGACGCATGTTATCATTTATCTCTGTTGTTTGACTGTTGGTTTAGCACGGTGAGATAGTCATAGTGCGTTATATAGACATGGTTTTCGATACACCAAGTTTTAAGTTCAAGTAAGTATATGCAAGTCAAATGCATATTTATGTTGTGTTGTTTCATAAAGCGTTCAACTGAATCTTAATACCTAACAGCAATAGTAATGATAATAGCAATGATTTCAAAATAATTTTTGTCTTTCTTCTTCAAACGCAGTACGCCAACAGGAGCAAAAAATAAAAAATAAAACAAGATGTATGCTGCATGCTGAGAATAACTTGCAATGTATGTTGTTAATAATTACAATGTCATATGCAATAAAAAACATGCAAGATATGCTCAGTCTATGGAAAGGTGTATTCCCATGTCTTTTGTGTAAGCAAATCTTTGCCATAATTCTTTTATCAATATTGTTTGTTGTCTGTTTGTGTGTGTATTTTGTTTTGTTTCTGTTTTTGTTTTTATTTTTTTTTCTTTGCTTTACGTTGCATGACGAAGTTGAATCTTCCTGTTTCTATTTTATGTTCGCGAAACATAACGTCAAATTGAGACCATGGGGACTTCCTAGTGCATAAAGTAATTATGCGCCATGCTTATCAGCATGGCGTCATTTGCTCAGTGAAAGGAATGGAACGACTATAGTCTTTTTGAGGGTTTTTAAAAATATCTTGAAATCTTTCATCACAACTATCATGATACACTATCTTTTACATAGGATCTCTCGCGCAGAGGTTCACCCTCACTGTGGCATTCATGGCGCTCGGCGGGATTGAATTCTTCTCCTTTCTTCTTCTGTTGCCCGTACGGTACTGCTTGTCAACCATAGAGACCTAACACCAAAGTCATGCGACAGGGTGAAAAAGAGGACTATGCACAGGTTGCGGCTGGACGGAAACAAATGCCTGGAATTTGCAGCTTACTCGCACGTATCGGAATAACTGTGAACAATGGCATTAATAGTCACATAATCTTGTTTCATCATTGAATGAAACATGAAACATGATTTGATGACGGCATTTTTTGATATAGAGATATGTACAGTCCTATATTGAAGGTTATCGAGTATTACAGAAAGATAGAAACAGGAATGAAGGAGGCCTTGTATTAAATGCAGATGGCATATCAGTGTGTATAGATTGAGGACTGTACCATCAATACAATTTAGGGGAGATTGTCAGGGATGCCAAAAAAAAAAATATGGGTGTATATATTGGATGTGCATACCTTAGAAAACTGGTCATTGAGGCAATGTAAGTACGATGAAGGCCTATATCCGATTTTTCTAACAACGAGTTGCACTTTCTCATTAACCTACAGAATTTATTGGTACATGCATGTGTAGAAGATTGATTTTGTGCTCTTGTCAGTTCACTTCTGCATTGAGCCCATATTAAATCATAAGGATTGTCAAAAAGGGCATATTTGCCGTTTCCTGAATATTTTCATGCTTTTTATCTAAATTCCCCCCAACTATCATTTATTTCGTTTTCCCCTATGGCTGGAAATAGCGTTTTATATATGGGTGAGAATTTTGAACGATGTACAATTGCCAATTTTCGCACTTTATAACATTCTTTCCCTTAGAACACGCCAGGATGATCTAAGAAACCAGATTTTTTCATGTCATCTCAAAGATTGGTAAATTTCCTTTCAGGAAATATATGGTTTGGTTGACTTTTGCCTGATATTTTTCATTTGACAAGGACTTAAAGCGTAAAAATACGGTAAAAACGCTATTTTCACAATAATTTTTGTTTTTCAAACTAATGATGTGCATTTTTTATGGTACGTGGCATCTAATATCTGACCATGTTCTGGATCTGACATATCATGGGTATGTACCACAAAATTATAAGAACTTTATGAGCACGTATAAAATTACAGAGTACAATTGAAATATCACAGTCCTAAACAGACGAACGTCCGTGATGCTTTTATTTCTATCGCTGCTGCAAATTCTACTTTGTTGTCCCAACTGTAACGAATAGAAAATTTGGTGTTCCACCTAATGAACATATCCTGCAAAAATTGTACGTCTGCTGGCTGTATATGGGACGTAATATTCTTTTATCCAAAATTATACTCAGTTTTCGTCACGGACGTGCTTCCGCTATTCTCTAACAAAGATCGTAGTCCATTAAACGTTATTGGCGATATTGTTCTGAGGCGTAATCAACTAAGATCTAGCCACACGATAATATGTTTGATTTGAGTTTCTGTCCATCCTTTGTCAAATAGGAACCGAAATTATATTCTTAGACGAATCTCCGAGGAAAAAAGAACGTCCGTGATGATTAAAACGTTTTCGAGTGGGACACCATCTTGCTTTGATGGCGAAGGTGCATTTTACCTTTGGCTCTCTAGCGGAGGAGCTGCATGTCATTTTTGGAGCGGACTGAGGTTCGTCCGCAGTTTTTGGACCATGCAATTCACCGAAAACCGAGCAAATAATTAATATTTTCTCTGAAAATTCACCTCCTGATCCTCCTCTGAGCAATGCATTTGTTGTAAGGATGTCAAATTTCTTATAATTTGCATTGACCTTTTTCAAATTTTTCAAAGAGTTGGGAAGGCTAGGTACTCTCTGCCGATTAGTTATCCGTCCTGGAGCATGACCCTTGTAGTAGAACGAACGTCCGTGACAATTCCAGCGAATGTCCGTGACGTATGCAATCCCTCCGATAGGGATATCTTGTCCCGAAAGTGTCCTGTATTCTTTAAAACTTTTGGCTCCAATAGCGACAAATAAAGTTTTACAAAGTAAACAATGAGTTTAGAGCAGTAGTTTCAGAATTTTTAAGGCGTTATGTGATCATGATGAACGAACAGTTGAAAATTTACTCACAATTTTACGCTTGTTTTCCCTCTAATTATACAAAAACAGCTTAACACTGAAAACAAAGTTATAGGAAATGGAATTTTGCGTAATCTGTAATTTCTGTGCATTTAAATTTCTTTCTAATGAGGTTCTGGAGACAATTTGTACTGTTACAGGTTCTGAAAGTTTCGCTCACGGACGTTCTGTCCGAGAAAGGAAATTTCTGATAATTACAAATATATCACTGCACATAAAGTTAATGTTAGTTGAAAATATTACCAAATCACCGAGCCGCTCACACCCGAAAGTGAATAACGTTCATCACTCAATTTACCTGTAATAACAAACGGAAAACGTTTTGGTGACGGATGTTCGTTGGTAGAATAAGTCAATGGATTACATAGAAGGAGAAAGAGGATCAGTGCCACTTTTTAGTGACAGGTGCGCCAAGTGTTTATCTTTTGAGTATGGTAGCTGCCGTCTCAAACAGAACACATCCAGTTTTGGTCTCCATAACGGACGTTCGCTGTAATTGTCATGATATTAAATGCCTTAATTTATTCTTATTTTTCTCTTCGTGACGATTCTTCTCTCATTCCCTCAATAGCCTGAACACGCTGCGACCAAACAGAAAACAAAATCAAAACAAAATAAACCAAAACAAATCCGAAAAGTGCTACGCAATCACATTCAGGATAATGACGGAAGAAGTCTGTAATGGGCATGTGTTGAATAAGAAACGGACAAGTTTCAAAAGGACGTGGAGGCAGTTGAATGAAAATGACTGAGAAACAGAGAAGGGATCGAGCTCCAACACACAGAGAAAAGAATTGCCAGTGCACTGCCGTTATACCAAATTCCTCTGGAGAAGTTTTTGTTTGTTTGTTTATGTTTTTTTATTCATCGAAATGCCGTCACAAGCGAACAAAAAATAATGCAGTATACAATTATTGTCTGATGAAAACACACAGATACTCCGCTTATCATCACGTGGTGTTGTTTTATACTCATCACTGAAAAGCAATGTTCATTTGTAATTCTTTCTAAGATTTTTTTTTCATTTTACATTGAAGAGACAGAGAGATCGTCAATTTGTTTGTGCTTTTGTGCTTACTTTGAAAACACATGTTTAAAAAAGTAATGATTAAGAATAGGTTTAAAGTTGCACTTTGATACGTTCGCTCTTCCAAAGATTCGTTACTCCGATGTCCAAAGGTTTGTTATTCCGAAAATGAAAAAAAAATGTTTGTAGTTAATTCAGGAGGTTTGTTATTAAAAATGTTCTTATTCCGAAAGTTTGATAGTCCGAAAAATAGATATCAAGGATCATTATTTTTAGGTCCGTTCTTCTAAAAGTGGAATGGGCCTGATATTCGTTTAGGTGAAAACGGTTATTATGAGGTTTTGAAATTTGGAGGATGTTAGTTGTTAATTTGTTTCTCTACATTAGGATAAGCGAACATGATTTTTCATGTTCCAATTAATAAACTTTTCGATTAACCTTCGGAGATTCCTATCATTTACCGAATAAAAAAGCTTCATAAAAATACGAACTCTATCAATTTTCGTATTGACAAACTGTATGAATAACGAGCCTCCGAAGTGACGCGCTACAAAATGTTTGTTATAAGAAACCATATTGTATAATATCGAAGTCACAAACATCCATCCAAGTTATATGGACTTATTGTGTCTTGTTACGACGAAACTTCGCAGTATGGAATCTATTATCATTTCTGACTAATATAATAACACAAATTCTCCTCGGTAGTAGTGTGTAGCACAAGGAGCAAACGCAAAGGGATTTCTTCCTAACGTATTTGTTTGCCTTCCCCAGCTAAACTTCGTATTTCTATAACGGAGCACGTTTCTGTTGTTTTTCTATGTTAATTCTTTGTCATAATTTTAGCCGTGATCATGTTCGTTATAACCAAATTTTGCATTGTAGACTTTATATAAGTTTAGGACCTGAATCTTTACTTCATGATAACGACATTTCCATAAATATATTCGTTCTCAAGGATGGACTACGTCACTGAGATTACACGTACGTTTGTACGTTCATTTACGAGAGATGGAAAAATTGTTTTCTTTGATTCCTCAGTATGAGAAGATAAACAAGCTTATATATAATTGAGAATTGGTAATATCTATTCAAGATTTTGCAGAGGAGTTTGTTCTCGACATGAAATTGCTGTTTGTTGTGAGTAGAATGCGTTTCCAACTCAAGAGAACTGCATTGTTCAAAATCTTGTTTGTGTGAGCTACATGCGAACCTCCGTGATGAAAACTATGCTATGTTTGTTGGGTTATAGAGACTGCCTAGATCAGATACATCTGAAAAAGGTATGTTATTATTTGGGAGTGAGGATTAAAGTATGGGATAGTGAAATAGGAGGTCAAGATATTGAGTTTCTGTAAAATGCGCGTTAAGTCGAGAAAGTGTTTAGCAGAAGAGCAATATTTCAACAGAAATGACGAATTTAGTTACATCATCAGTTGTCTACCATTACGTACAGGTTAGGAGTACAAGCTTGATATTCTGCAAGCACGTAGATTATGTCCCTTAAAATATTTCGTTAGGATTTTGAACTGAATCATATCTTTGCAAACTATGTTAAATGATATCTAAATGTATGTGCAGTACTATTCCTCATGGACGTTCGCTGCTCTGGACATGGTAAACTTCAGCGGTGAATAAAAACTTGTTCCTCTGGGAAAATCCTAGTATAATTGGGTTCATATTAAAAGCTTGAGTTATACTCTTTCAGGTAAGATGAATGATTTGGAGAATTTCCTACTTTTTAAATTTTGTCTTGTTTTGGCTCAATTGTACATCGTTCAAAATTCTGACCCATATATATGTATATATATATATATATATATATATATATATGTGTTATATATGTATGTATATATTATATACATATTAATATTGTGTGTGTTTTTTTGTATTTGTTCTGAAATGTCACGTGAGAGATAAAACGCATGGTACAGTTACTTACAGAAGAATGAAAGACGATGGCCTCAACTTGTATGTAGGATGTAGAATGAAGTACTTGCAGTTGAAATCAAATGAAATCATGCGTGTCATGGATGTGCACGGAAAATAAACTTTTTCAAAAAATGTATATATTTACTTATAAACTTAAGGGGCCCTGAAATCAAAATGCATGTTGATTTGTGTAGATTTATGATACCCTAAACATCACTTTTGCCGTGAAACGAATATCTAGAAACATTCCATATCTTTTTAACGATTATTTTTTCTATTTTTCTTCAGATTACTTGGAAACGCCCACAAAAAAAAATCCTTCCACACCAATATTCTTGAGATGACCTCATCTGTCAATCATTGCTAATGTACTGAAATGTTTGATAAAAGACCTTGGAATGCACTTTCCTTTCGACTTAGCATAACTTGCATTTTTCTGTGATATCAATGTGAGTAACAAAAGACATGGCGAGGGAACATGCAAGTTATGCTGAGTGGAGGGGAAGGTGCATTCCAATGTCTTTTGTTAAACATTTCAGTAACTAAGCAACGATTGACAGATGGGGTCATCTCAATTCGGAGAATATTGGTTGGGAAGGATTTTTTGTGGGCGTTCCCAAGTAACCTGAAAAAAAAATAGAAGAAAAAAAATCTTTAAAAATATATGGAATCTTTCTAGATATTTGTTTAATCGGAAAAGTGATGTTGAGGGCATCATAAATCAACAGTAATCAACATGCATTTGGATTTCAGGGCCTTTTTTAAAAGGATGACATCAATTGAATTTGACGAAAGTAAATGTTACTGAAAAATAGATTGAGTGACTTTTCGAATGAGACGACATTTCTGGGGGATGCAGGGTTTGTTTGAAATATTTATTTCATTTCATTTCGTTATTTTTCTTTTCATTTTGAACTGCACAAACCCGAACGCTAATAAAAAGCAACAACATGCATATTCTACATAATTCTAATATGTAAAAATAAAGTTTATTTGCAAGATAAATACTGTAAAGCAAAGGCGCATACAGGTAGTCAACAATCTACCTTACTTTCTCATGCAATATGTTGGATCCTCAGGAAAATCATACGGAATACAACAAGGTTCCATTTGGGGTCTTCTTTTTTTACAATATAATCGACGACAGTCTTATGGAGGAAATCCAGTCCAAACATTAGTCAGACTGTTAAACTAGAAATGTCGCTACTACGACTGGTATGCCTCCGCCATAATGCATGATTCTCCTAATAGGTCTAGATAGTACATGTGGACAATGTGTGATTACATTTTCACAAAATTGGCAAAATATCAAAATGACAAGTTTGTCACGAATGTGTTGAATGTTCAACTTCTTTGACCTAGGTTTAATTGGATGAATAGGAGAAAAAGTATTTGGGGATTTAAGGACTTTAACTTGACTTTGACCCATTCATACGTTTATGCATTGAGTAATTTTCAAGTTATGGAGAAAAAGTGCAATTTCTGTATTGAATAGTAAATCATTACCATTTTCATCTGGCCTTTGACCCTAAAATTCATAAGGTAACCACTGTCAGGCAGAACATGCATAAATATGTACTAAGTTTCAAGATAACTCGAGCCACTTCCGAGATATGGAGGAAAAAGTTAGTTCAGCACTTTCACTTGATCTTTGACCTTTTGACCTTTGAGGCAAAAAAGAACAGAAAAAAAAACCTTTCCAGATAATCTCTATTAGGTTATACATGCATATACCACGTGTAACAAAAAAATAATACTGCTGGAATTGCATAGACATGAGGGAAATAGTAAAATTTTGAAGTGTTGCCCTTGACCTTTGACCCCTGACCTTTGACCCCATGAACCCTGAATTGTCGAGATAATCACTGCCAGTCAGTACATGTATATATACAAAGTTCCATGAAGATTCTTGAGCAATTTCCAAGGTACGGAGAAAAAAGTGAAGTTTTAATATTTTTACTTGATCTTTCACCTCATGACCCTAAACTTTCACCAGAGAATCTTAATTGTATCCACTAATTTTCAAGAAAATATCTATAGGCATTGCATAGATATGGTGGAAATAGTGAAATTTTATGTATTTGACCATGACCTTTTGACCTTTGACCTCAAGCATGTGCACCCAAAAGTTGATAGGCACAACTCCACCCCCTAATACAGATACATGCCAAGCTTCATTAGGATACCTCAAAAGGTTTTTTAGTTACGCTGTCCACAAAATTCATTACGGACGGAACAGGAAGGACGGACGGAAAGAAGGACGGACGGAAGGACGGACGGAAGGATGGACGGACGGACAACCCGAAAAATATAATTCCTCCGGCACCACTTTGTGGCGGAGGCATAAAAATAAAAATCTTACGAGTTAACGCTAAAGATTTGACGGAAATCGGATGAAAAATACGACAGTTATGACATTTTGAAGTTTCGTTAATTTCTGCAAAACAGTTCTTGTACAATGGACATGAATATGCAAATGAGTGAGTCAACCATGTCATACCCTCACTTGTTTTCCATTGATCGTGTACAAACATGACGAAAATTCGTTGTTTTTATCATTGACTTCTGAAACATGACGTTGTTCTTGGTTGAATAACTTCAGAATATGTGATCAGTTAGATATACGAGGATTTGAGTATCGGCCATAATTGCGTTTTAATGAAAATCTGGAAATTTCAAAAATTTACATATGTTCACACTATATGGTTAGTTGTGAGTGAATGACGGGCTCACTTTTCCATTTGCATATTCATATTGATTGTTGAAGAACGGTTTCCCCCTAAAGTAGCAAAACTTAAAAATGCCATTAACTTCCTTGTATTTCATCCGATTGCTAGCAAATCTATACCGTTGAACACATAACATTTTATTCTTTCTTATCAGACAGTATTCCATTATCTGTGTGCAGGTGACCCTAGTCTGTTTCGTACTGTAGCTCTGACAAAAATCAAGTAAACGGATCGTCAAACTCGACATGAGTCACATCAGTAGATGGATGTTTTGAATAAACCGATTCTCAATGTCAATAAACAAAAATGTCTTTTGAAAGAACATCCGATGTGATATCAAATGCAAAGCGATCAGCGTAAAATTGTAATACTGTTCAGCGCATCCAACTACAACCAACAGTAGAGGACGAATTATGATTAAGAATTGAAATGGAATATTTATAACTAAACACACACTACATAACACAAAAGCAATTTAATAGATTTTCTAGCATGTCTTTGATATAGTTTAAATGGACAAAGGATTGAACAACATTCTATAATCATCATTATAATGCCTTTGTTCAATTATACTTTATGACCCTGAAAGAATTACGGAGAAAAGTTGCTCAAATCAAACAAAAGAACATAGAGAATATGATTGTCAGTCATAAATATAATGACATTTGTACAGAGAGAGGGAGAAACACAGCAAGAGAGCTGACACACATGTCTGATAATTACGTGACACTTTATCATCCCATATTAAGCAGACTTCTAAATAAGTGTTGCACGCTATCATGCATGCCTGTTGTAGTGCGCATAATTATGAATAAGCGGCAGCATCAGAAGTTTAGCGTTCTGGCGATAACCACTGTGACTTGCCAATGCAGAGATAATCAACCAACATCTTATTTTCATCTTAAAAGTTATTAGACACCAATAACTTCTCTATGAGACATTTCATTGCAGGTAAACAAATCAGAAATTCAGAGGGTTTGCCCACACGAGACTAGTGTTGTCATAGAGAGAGGGGGAAAAGCAGTTTAAGGTTAAGATGATACATTCTCATGTTATCTGGAGACATAAACAGAGTGAGTTAAAAAAAAAACAAACATTAGTTTGAAGTTGTTTTGTTTGAAGTATTAATATGGTATACATATGGGTTTCAATATTATAGTCTTTGCAGAGCTAGTTTCCCAGCATTTTTGGCACTTTTTTCATTTGGATCTTTGAATGATTAAAACAAATAATGTTGATAAAGAAAAAAAAAATCTATACCATAACTGAATGTGCACACAAAAGGACACACACGCACACACCACACCCCCCTCCCCCTCCCCCTCAACACAATTACGAATTCACAGTGCAGTGTTAACATTCCCCCTTTTCTGAATAATCTTTTTTTTTTTTCTTAGATCATCGCTGAATGTTCAATCTGGGCCAATACAAAATGTTGTATCAAAAGGAATCAACCAATGATAATCGTATATTGATTACATGTATTATGTATGGACGCCATTAAGGAAACAATACAAAGTTCATTTCACTCCAGCCAATATTCATTTCACTTTTAACAAATACATTTCACTCACAAACATTGATTTTACTTTTTATAAAAATACATTTCACTTTTCACAATAATACATTTCACTTTTAAATTAAAATTCATTTCACTTTTCACAAAAATACATTTCACTTTTGAATTAAACTTCATCTCACTTTTCACAAAAATACATTTCACTTTTGAATTAAAATTCATTTCACTTTTCACAAAAATACATTTCACTTTTACATAAAGATTCATTTCACTTTTCACAAAAATACATTTCACTTTTAAATACACATTCATTTCACTCTTCACAAAAATACATTTCACTTTGGCGTACCATATCACTCAGACGAAACCATTTCACTGCGCTAAAACCATTTCACTCTGATAAAACCATTTCACTCCGATAAAAAAAAATACGTTCCTCTTTTTTCTCGGCCAAAAGGTGGCGCCAGTCTGAGAGGAGTCACAGTGCCATGGCACTTAGCACTGAGCTGAGGTGAGTGGCCGGCCAGCTGGCCGGCTGGCTATGCAGTACCTAGATTTAGCGCGCTACGCTGGCGCGGAAGCGACGCGAGGCGAGCTAGCAGTCGACGGTCCTCGCCTCGGCCTCACTCACATGCACGCTCGTGCCGTTACATGCATACTACATCGAGAATTGAATCTAACGCCTGACTTGCTGAATGATTAACGTGTGTTTTACAACGCTTTTCAACAGCGATGTTGTGGGGTAAGTTTGATGTCTGACTTCTTGTGATCGACATGCTATTTTTTCCGGTTCAAAATGAGTATTTTTTTGCCGTTTAAATAGTATCTCGAAGTTGACATAGTATTTTTCCTCTTTCAAAACATTCCCGTGTTTATAGCTGGCTGCTGACCCATCTAAAAAGGGGATTGATGTGACTTTTTGTTCATCAGGTCGGCAATACTTCGTGCTTTACGCAGATACCAAGATCGACGGTGCCCTAGAAGCATAACTTGTTAAAAATTAGGCCTGAAGATTGCATTTTTAGAGGCCAAATAATGTATTCTAGTCCTCCGGAAGGTCACGTGATCGCATCTAGTGCGGAAGGGGACTTTTTCGGACCGTAAATGCACCGTTGTTAACGATCTCTGCGGAGGTGCAGGGTCAGTCCCATATATTGAAATTAGCGTTGTTCATTCGCTCAATTGGAACTTCGTGATATCGTGTGTTGTGTACACTTCTACTTCTACGAAGGTACTCAGCAGGATCCATAAGTCAGGATGTAGTGCTAAGGGGTTGAACTTAGGTGCTCATTTGCAGTGCATGCTTGTTGGTGCATTAAAAATATATGGTGCGAGTAAAAATCTAGCTCCTCAGTCTAGATGCTGAGTGGAAGAGCTCCCTTAAAGGCCTCCAATGAAGTGGCTTCAAGGGCGTTTTTAGGAAGCCCATTCCAAGCAGTTACTGTACGTGGAAAAAATGAGTTCCGATAGAGTTGGGTTCGGGTAGGAATTGCCAGCAACTTGTTTGGATGGTACTGTCGTGTGTTGCTAACAATCATGGGTGATGTGTAGTGCTGTGCATTGATGGCTGCCATGTTGTGCTGAATCTTGTACATGAGGAAGAGGCTAGCAGCATTTCTTCTCCTCTTCAGACTTTCCCATTTAAGTTGTTCAATCATGGCAGAGACACTGTCTGGACGGTAATACCTCTGGAGGGTGAATCTTGCTGCTCGCCTTTGGATGGCTTCTATTTGGGAAATGTGTTTGTTTGTATGTGGGTTCCAGACTGAGCTGCAGTATTCTAGGTGTGGTCTCACTAGGGAGAAGTATGCTTGTTGGCGGATCCTTTGCGAGGTCTTTTGTAGGTTTCTGCTGACTAGTCCTAGCATCCGATTGGCCTGGGATGTGATGTTGTTGATGTGACTTTGCCAGGATAGGTTGGATGAAAAAGTTAACCCTAGATCTGATACAGATGCAAGGGGAGTGTCTCCCAGGGTGTATGTATTTCTGATGGCTTTGTGTCCAGTGTACAGTGAGTCAGTGTAGGCCGGTGGCGGTAGGCCTACAATTGTATGTGGCGATGGCAATTTGTAAATTTGAATTTACAACTTATTCACAAAAATTGTACAGTGTACAATGTGTATGCTGTCTATAATAAACAGGGTCTTAGTCTTCATCTCTTAGTAGTTAATTATTATATGATTTAGGCACCTACTCATCACTTAATACAAACAAGAACAGTATAGATTCAATATTATTATTATTATTAGTTTTTTTCTTTCGCATGGAGAAAGAAGGCACAAGAGCGATTCTAGTATTTGATGTAAACATAATTTTCATGACATGTTTAAGAGTTGACCCGGCTGCAATGTTAACACTAATAGAGTACCAGGATATTTGAATTTTTCAAGTTGGTATACAGGTTGTCAGTAAATATAGAGATGTATTATTAGTCTTCCGCATCTACAATTTGTAACAATAAAGTTTACGAGGATGTCTGAATGAATGCAATTATTCTCAGAATAATATGAAGAGTTTGTTCGCAAAAACCGATAAGTCCATATTTGCCAAATGGAGATATTTGCGATTAAAGGTCAGGAAAAATAAAGAGAATACTAAGAAAATTTTTGCTTCTTTTGACCATAACTTCAAAAATGCCCTTTTATATGTAGTGACCAATATCTCATTTAAAAGGTGTTATTTTGTACTTTATGACAGAGACCGTACTTGAAAATCTTCAAAAATGGACTTATCGGTTTTTGCGAACAGACTCTTCATATGTTTACCATAGTACAGTGCATGTCTGTAGTTTCTCTCTGCTTGAAGTGGGGTTTACTCCAACATAATGTTTTCGGACATGTTATTGTGAATAATGGTTTATAATATCATCTATGATTAATTTTTAATTTGTGTCACATTGTATATGTAGGTATCCCCAGTACCTGACATCACACCGATGGAACATGCATATCTAAGGTGATTCTCTTCTCTGTGGCCTCCAGGAAAATCTGCATGACATAAACGAGAAGATCTACACTGTCAGTTCTATAGTGTATTTTGTTTTCTTGGATGCACACGTACCATTCAATCTCTGACAGATTTTTATCAAGGAGAGCACTGCTGTTTTGCAAGCGCTGAGTGACTTCTTCACAAGAATAGAAACAACTGATTAGTACACCTGTCAACTTTTTAATTTCATTGAAAAACCTAGAGCAGTATGTGATCATGATAACCTACCTCAGAAAGGTGCTAAATATGTGATATGATACAATAGGAAGAATGAAGTTGATATACAATTGTAACATATTACAGTATGTTACTGTATATCAACTTCATTCATCTTTACGGTAACATTTTTAGTAAAGAGGATGTACATGTATATTCTTTGAAAAGCACGGTTGTTGTAGTAAATGTGAAGTTCGACCATTACAGATACATCAATGTGTGGAACTATGCAAGATAGTATATGTTAAATTATGTGCATTTAAATTACTTTGGAGTTTGTACAGATGGCAGAATTATGAGCCCTGATTAAACTAAATATTATCCTTCATGATATTCTTGATAAATGTTATGGAAGCAAGTACATTGTACAGTATGAAGTAGTATCTGGACGTACAGCCATTACTCGACAGGGGCATGTCTTGTTGCTGAAGGTATGAATTTAATTTGTACATCATCACTGAAGCACTATAAGAGGTTTAGTTAGTACATGTATGCATGTTTTACTGCTAATATTTTGGTTGTGACCCATTTCAGAAGAGGTTTCAAAGATGTAAGAATTCTGTTCGATCAGGAAGATACACAAGGTATGTCACCAAAAGGAATTGAACGGTCAAGAAGGGATAAGGAAGATGAAGATTTTGACACAACAGTTAGATAGATGATACATTACATTAGTACTTCCCTCAAATCAACCAAAATTTTGAACATGTTCACATTGAACGGGCATGCTCTTATTAGATACCTATAAAGAAAAATTGTGGACCTTGTGAAAGGTAAGATGAGCAGATTTTTATAACACCTGGGGGGTTTCATGTTGGCCTGTAGTCTACCCCAGGGTTGTCGAGTGTTGTTACTGGCAAGGGGTTCGAATACACATTTGTATCATTCACTCAGTCATAACCATGCAGAGAGTGACACACAGATATTTTAAATGTGTATGATACTGCTTGTGTACATGTACTGATACATGTGTATTCAGTTGACAGAGATTTTGGGATGATTAGTTTGCCTTTTGACATTTCAGATAAGATTATATACAGTCAATGCTAAAGTTGGGAATGAAAGATTTCTTCACATAGATGTTTTGCAAGATGCTATAAGGCCAAATCTAATCTGTCTGCTTCGATTTCCAGTAATATTGATGTTTTAAAGTTACTTTAAATTTTTTATCTGTTTAGTTTCCAGTAAGTGTACTTCATATATTGGCGGATCCAGTTAGGACCGCAACTGGCACACGCCCCCCTTTATTTTTTGTTTAAACAAAAGAAATTAAAAGAAAAAAATGGGGGAAGGGGTGCATGCGCCCCCCTTTAATTTTGTAAACGCGTCCCCTCTTTACGGAATTCCTGGATCCGCCCCTGCTTCATATGTAGTATGTACACTTCTGAATTGTTGATGCAGCTGCCAATTCATGTGTTTGAAACATTGGCAGTGTGACCAATAGATACATTGTACTTGCCTTCAAAGTATTTAAGGGCATATGTACACCTTCAAAACATTCTCTGCTGTTTGGCCTGTCGATGAAGTTTATTATATTTTGTACATGTTTCATTTTGTTTCCAGTAAGTACACTTCATATGTATACATGTACACCTTCAAATTGCTCTTGCAGCCGCCAGTTTACTGTCACCCTCTATTCATGTGTGTGAAACCTTGGCGATGTGAATACTATAGTAGATACATGTATGTGTACCTGCCTTCAGAGTACTCAAGGGCATTTGTACACCCTCAAACATTCATGCAGTTTGAACTATTAATGAAGTTATCTCTGTACATGGAGATTTGAGTGAAACCTTGCCAAAAGTGTAGATGGCATGTAATTTACAGAGTATTGCCTCAAAACATTTGTGGTATTCTTGCTTGATTTTATTCACGTATATAACATTCAAGCCATATTCACAACTGTTTCATGTTTGTGCAACATCGGTATCAGTGTAGTTTGTTAATTGCCAGTGTCAAAATTTGCCGGCATTTTATTTGTACAGATCTGCTCCATACAATGTAGCTCTGCAATTGTTCAAACTACCTGGTACATTCATTTGCTCTTGTCTTATTACTGAGCTTCACCAGAAGAATTTTTTTTTTGTTGAAATGTTCACTGTACATCACTGTTGTAGTCAAGACAGACTGATCCTACTCGCGTTCCTACATGTACTCACAAGACCGCTGACAGTTGTACCTTTCGCAGGTCTCTTACATGCCACTTGGCTGGAGACTGAGTCCAATACCACCACCAAAAAATAAATTAAAAATAATTAATAACTGGATGAATAAATGAGAGTTATAAATAAAAAAATAAAATGATCTAAAACTGCATTTGACTATACTGCTAAAAATTAGATAAAACTGTAGACTGCTTATGCAGCTCTTACTTTAGGTATTATTATTTTTTTTTTGTTATGTGTGTGATACATTGTCATGAAGATTGGTGGATACCTTGAAACTTAACTGCAATGTAGTTCTTTCAACACTTACATGTAATAAATAAATAAATAGATATATATATATATATATGGAGATGTATATACATTTATAAAGAAAAAAAACTTGTGGATTGTGCTCCTTTCTCTGTTGTTATTAATGAAAAAAAAGGTATTTTATTAATTGATGAGAATGGCACATGCAATAATGTATGTAAATTTCTCTGCCTAGTTAGGTAGGCCTATAGTAATAGAGTGAAGTAATGTAGTGAAGTCCTTGGGATCAACAGCTTTCTTTTGTTATATCAAAATGTTATAACCAAGCATGTAAAAAAAAAAGTGGATAATGTAAGCGGAATTTCGATATAATGTAATTGTGTTCACTTTAGCGGAGTGAACGGTGTAAGTAGTGGTTATAATGTATTTGAGTGGATGCTTAGGATGCTTTGAATTGAGAGAGAGTGATGTGAATGATTGATGGCAGAATGAAACTGAGAATCAGACACTTCCTGTTGACGAAATCAGAAGGGTGGACAAAAGCAAGAAAACAAACATACATTGTATTATGAATAACAAGAACAAGACATATAATCAAAAAAAAGAGAGGGAGAGAGAGAGAGAGAGAGAGGGAGGCCCAGCAAGAGGCTGTAGACTATTAGTACGTAATGTCTAATGACAGACACAAGTACAGTATATCACAGCTAGACGCTCGAAACTAACTACGTGTATTTACGCTGGGGTCGCTCATACAGTAACACACACGTACAAAGGCATCGAGGACACACGTCAATTTCTATATGTGGGACAGTACAGTACTTCGCGATTTCGTGCCGAGAAAAAAAGGAATGACATCCCTATGATATCAGCTGGCGGCTGACCCATCTACAAATCATCACATTACACTTTTAGGTATCATCTTAAAGCTGAATAAATTTCCTTTTACATGATATAACTTTTGTTGGTGCCCCACGATGAAAAAGAAGACTTTTAGGAGAATTTTAGAAGAATATCTGTATCCATTATTTCCGGAACATCTGCAATTAGTTAGCCACGAAGTTGATAATCTTTCATGTCGTTCTTGGAAAAATCAACAAGATAGCATCCAAGTTTTAACCTTTACCTATCAAATAAAAGAAAAATCATGTGAAAACGTAATTCAGTGACCAAGATATGAGCATTTCAAAACGATTCTCCAATCGCGCTCTCTATGACTTGCGGGGTCAACTCGCGTGCGAGGACTTGGATATTCTAGACGGGTTTTTTCGGGCTTGCCGACTGACTGGCTACTCAGTAAATCTAGGTACTGCATGCATAGCCAGCCGGCCAGCTGGCCGGCTACTCACCTCAGCTCAGTGCTAACAAAGTGCCATGGCACTGTGACTCCTCTCAGACTGGCGCCACCTTTTGGCCGGGAAAAAAGAGGAACGTATTTTTTTTTGTATCAGAGTGAAATGGTTTTATTAGAGTAAAATGATTTTAGCGCAGTGAAATGGTTTCGTCTGAGTGATATGGTACGCCAAAGTGAAATGTATTTTTGTGAAGAGTGAAATGAATTTGTATCTTAAAGTGAAATGTATTTTTATGAAAAGTGAAATGAATCTTTATGTAAAAGTGAAATGTATTTTTGTGAAAAGTGAAATGAAGTTTAATGCAAAAGTGAAATGTATTTTTGTGAAAAGTGAAATGAATTTTAATTTAAAAGTGAAATGTATTATTGTGAAAAGTGAAATGTATTTTTATAAAAAGTAAAATCAATGTCTGTGAGTGAAATGTATTTGTTAAAAGTGAAATGAATATTGGCTGGAGTGAAATGAATTTTATATTGTTTCCTTAATGGCGTTCCATAATTATGGCATAGGATTACGTTGTCACGATGTGACTGAGAGTGCGAGTGTGGAATGTGTGAGATTCCTTTTAGACCGGGGGCCCAGAGCATTTATTCAGCTGAAAAGGGTCACACTTTTTGATGGTCTCATCATGTAAGCATGTGGCCAAGGGTCAATAAAATGAATTGCTGGCAAGTCACATCCTGTACCGTAAGCCTAGGGGCCACAAAAAGGGACCCCGAAAAATCGATTTATTCAGCCGAAGGGGGTCACGGACAAAAGTTGGTGGATATTGTTCCTTTGGGTGTACTTATCATGAAAACAGCAATGCCAGCTATTTTATCCTGTACGGGGCCCCAGACAGTAGCTCCAAAGGGCCCCACAAATATGGTGTTATTCAGCTGAAAAGGGTCACGGCTAATTTCTTTTGCAATGGAAGTAGTTCCCATCAGAGATATCCAAAACACCAATGCCAGCTATTTTATCCTGTACGGGGCCCCAGACAGTAGCCCCAAAGGGCCCCACCCCCCAGCTAGGCCCTACGTACAAACACACAAACATTGATTTTATAAAGTTGAAAAGAGTCACGGCTAATTTCTTTTGCAATGGAAGGAGTACCAATCAGAGATATCCAAAACACCAAAGCCAGCTATTTTATCCTGCACGGGGCCCCAGACAGTAGCCCCAAACTGCCCCACCCCCTATAAGCCCTACGTACAAACACACACACACACACACACACATTGACTTTATTCAGCTGATAAGAGTAACGGCTAATTTCATTTGCAATGGAAGTAGTACCCATCAGAGACATACAAAACACCAAAGCCAGTTATTTTGTCCTGTACGGGGCCCTAGACAGTAGCCCCAAAGTGCCCCCCCCCCCCCTATACACATACTCACACAATAGTTTCATTCAGCTGAAAAGGGTCACGGCTAATTACTTTTGCAATGGAATTAGTACCCATCAGAGAAATCCAAAATACCAAAGCCAGTTATTTTATCCTGCATGGGGCCCCAGACAGTAGCCCCAGACAGTAACCCCAAATTGCCCCCTTACCCCCTCCCCCCCCCCCCCACACACACACATACATTGATTTTATTCAGCTGAAAAGGGTCACGGCTAATTTCTTTTGCAATGGAATTAGTACCCATCAGAGAAATCCAAAATACCAAAGCCAGTTATTTTATCGTGCATGGGGCCCCAGACAGTAGCCCCAGACAGTAGCCCCAAATTGCCCCCTTACCCCTCCCCTCCCCCCCCCCCCCCCCACACACACACACATTCATTTCATTCAGCTGAAAAGGGTCACGGCTACTTTCTTTTGCCATCGGAAGTAGTACTCATCAGAGATATCCAAAGCACTAAAGCCAATTATTTTATCCTGTACGGGGCCCCAGACATCAGTAGCCCCAAAGTGCCCCCTACACACACACACACACACACACACACACACACACACATACACACACACACACACACACACACACATACACACACACACACACACACACACACACACACATTGGTTTCATCCAGCCGAAAAGGGTCACGGCTAATTTCTTTTGCAATGGAAGTAGTATCCATCGGATATCAAATACCAAAGTCAGATATTTTATCCTGCACGGGGCCCCATACAGTAGCTCCAAAGTGTTTTGCTTTATTCTCTTTATTGTTTGCATATCTTCTTCTTCTTAAATATGCGCTCCTTCGTCTTCATTTTCGCGACAACGACAACGTTCTCCTCATCATCATCAGTTTTGCTGTTCTGGCAAACATTTTCCAGCGTATCGGCTACGTTCGATTTTAGAGCGGCGAGAGCGGAAGACATGCATAATTGAGTCTGGGAAAGCGTAGGAACAGCGTAGCTAAAGCGGCCAACAGCGTTATCGAAGCAGGAATGAAGCGTCGTATAGGAACAGGCCTTGACTTTATACGAGAGTAGAGAACTTAGTGAGAGCGTCGTTAAAGCGGAAAGGTCGTGCTTTGATCAAGAAAGCGGCCCAGCAGCGGGACCATGTCGTCGGTGTCTAGTTTAGACTATATTTCCCGTTCTGTGCCGCTGTTACTACGGTCAGAAAAAACCTGGAATTGTTAAGCTCATCCCGCGGTATTTACACTGTCACTGCTCTCTCCCCGTTTGAGCTACGATTCAAAATAGGTCAATCTTGATGGGGAGATGAGGAAGAAATTTTGAACCAGTTCAAAATTTCTTCCCGATCTGTAAAATTGTCAGATCCAACCCCATCACCCAAACGCTGCTGCTACGATGCTCCCGGTCCCCGTACACTTTTGCCGCTCTCTCCCGATCTGACAGATTGAATAGATCGGCATGCAGATCTTGATAGTGGAATTACATGTGGGGACACTTTAGGAACATAATGAAACTAATATGTGTGTGTGTGTGTGTGTTGGGGGTGCACTTTGGGGCTACTGTCTGGGACCCCGTACAGGATAAAATAACTGGCTTTAGTGTTTTGGATATCTCTGATGAGTATGCCTACTACTTCCAATTGCAAAAGAAAGTAGCCATGACCCTTTTCAGCTGAATAAAATCAATGTGTGTGTGTGGGGGGGGGGGGGGGGGGGGGGAGCAATTTGGGGCTACTGACTGGGGCCCCGTGCAGGATAAAATAGCTGGCTTTGGTATTTGGGATATCTCTGATGGGTACTACTTCCATTGCAAAAGAAATTAGCCGTGACTCTTTTCAGCTAAATGAAACTAATGTGTGTGTGTGTGTGGGGGGGGGGGGAGCTCCTTTGGGGCTACTGTCCGGGGCCCCGTACTGGATAACATAGCTGGCTTTGGTGTTTTTGATATCTCTGATGGGTACTCCTTCCATTGCAAATGAAATTAGCCGTGACTCTTCTCAGCTACACGAATAAAATCAGTGTTTGTGTGTGTTTGTACGTATGGTCTATGGGGGTGGGGCACTTTGGGGCTACTGTCTGGGGCCCCGTACAGGATAAAGTAGCTGGTATTGGTGTTTTGGATATCTCTGATGGGAACTACTTCAATTGCAAAAGAAATTCGCCGTGACTCTTTTCAACTGAATAAAATCAATGTTTGTGTGTGTTTGTACGTAGGCCTATGGGGGTGGGGCCCTTTGGGGCTACTGTCTGGGGCCCCGTACAGGATAAAATAGCTGGCATTGGTGTTTTGGATATCTCTGATGGGAACTACTTCCATTGCAAAAGAAATTAGCCGTGACCCTTTTCAGCTGACTAACACCATATTTGTGCGGCCCTTTGGGGCTACTGTCTGGGGCCCCGTACAGGATAAAATAGCTGGCATTGCTGTTTTCATGATAAGTACACCCAAAGGAACAATATCCACCAACTTTTGTCCGTGACCCCCTTCGGCTGAATAAATCGATTTTTCGGGGTCCCTTTTTGTGGTCCCTAGGCTTACGGTACAGGATGTGACTTGCCAGCAATTCATTTTATTGACCCTTGGACACATCTTTATATGATGAGACCATTAAAAAGTGTGACCCTTTTCAGCTGAATAAATCTTCTGGACCCCCGGTCTATTTGTTCAGGCAAGCCATCAGGTGGGAAATGGGGACAGCAGGCGTAAACAGCATAGAAATTTAGAATCGGGCAAGCCAGGTGGAGAGAAGTGGTTAGGGAGAAAGGACAGTGTGGAAGAAAGAGGGAGGCTCAGTGGAGTCAGGGTAGAATGGCTAATGTAGAAAGGGAGAGTTGGTAGGAAAGAATAGGTATTTAGTAGGGGGAGATAGTTGGGATAGATAGGTTTAAAGCTAAAAGGAGGAATTAGTTGGAAAGAAAAGGGACATGTAATAAAAAGGGGAAAGCTAGTTGGAACCAGTTTAAGCACAGTAGAGGGTGGAGTTATATTAGAGGCGACAAGGAAAGTAAATTTGGAGTTAAAAGTCAGTTGGATCTGAACATCTGTCAGAGCAAGACATGCTCTTCTAACTCACTGGTGATAGGAGTAGAGAGGTAGCTGATCGGCCTACAACGCAGCGCTGCATTTCAGGCAGGAGAGTCATGGCACAGCAGCCCCACGCATGAGGGCAGGGTACGCGCAAGACATGTTGCAGGCACAGACAACAGCTGAAGTCTCCTCCTTACCATTGCTTGAGGGTCTGAACACCAAATCAGACGTAAGTAGTTTTGTAGCTGTATTAAGTTTGTTTTTGTAATATTCTGAGTTTGTCATTATTGTTATTTTTTTATATAGAGATTCATATTATGTTCGCTGGTTCACTATAATAATATGTGGATTAAGAATGTTAGAGTAAAGATTGTGCTAAATATCAGATTGGATACGTTGTATAAGAGTACAATAGGATTTGTTGTAGTTTGGCAGGAAGACAGGCCAAGTCAGCAGGTGAATGTTTCAGGTGGAATGGTTAAATTTACAGCGATAGCTGTGGATACAATGTATTTTGGTTTTCTATGGTTGTATCAGGAAAATACAATCCAGGTTTTGTTGTTCATAACTAAAGTGAATGAAGTTAGAAGTTTGTTAAGTGATAAGTTAGAATGTGAGTTTGGTTGCTGAAGGATTTAAAGGTTAGTTATAATGAGAAAGGGATATATGAGAGTTAAGAGAATACAGTTTAGCTGGTTTTTGATTGAGATAGTTTATATGAGATGATCTGTCATGTTTATATGTTAAGTGAGTTATGAGTATATACATGGCGATGGTTTATTTCTGTAGTATGTATATATAGGTCTGTTTGTCATGGTGGAAGTATACAGGAGCATTATTGGTTAAGTATAAGGAAGTATTGAACTGTGGTTCATGTTTGAGATTACCCTGTGAATATATAATGTTATGAGAGGTGGTTATAATATCCCCATATAGATCGACACCGACGAGCTGGGCTCGACGGAACCATCGTTATCTCGACGGCATAGCAAATACGCTCGGCGGAATCACCGTCAGGTAACTCAACGGCATCATATTGACGGCATCACCATTAGCTCAACGGCATCTCGGTTAGCTTGAGGGCAATTCCCGCTACCCTGACAGAATTCCCGTACCTTGGTAGTCCTCCGGTGCAAGCGGTGGCATCTCGGTCGACACGACGACAATCCCCGCCAGCCGGACGACATCCTCGACATCGCGATTATCCAGGCAACTTCTGCATAACCGCACAGACTAGTTCACACCCCCCCCCCCCCCCATTCCCGTCGGACAGTATACATTGAAACCACACGTGCGCACAGTAAAGTATTGAACCACAGGTATTTTATTCAACCCGGGTCTAGGATGTGTTTATAAGATTAGTCTAGGATGTGTTTACATGAGGAAAGGATTTATTAGCATATCATATTATCTCATTGGATTGCTCCTGAACGTTTCTATAATTTCTTGGGTGTAAATACGAACGCAGTTGTAATAGGTTTTTTTTGTGGGAAAGTATTGTAAAAATATATTTTTTTGTTCATTAAGTCTTGTTGGAAAAATAAATAGCATAAGAGTTGCATTTTTTGTTCAGTAAACTCACGAAGTGTTGAAGTGTATTAATTACAGTGTATCTCATAGCAGAACCAGACTTATCGTCAGTCGTAGATAAATACAGATCTTAGAGCTGACATACGTAAATGCACGTGTTGTGCATGCTCAAGTTCTGAGTGACAAGGTGTCTGTCAAGGATACCCGACGAGTCATTAGTGATGCTGTGCCAGGATAGTAAAGAGTAGGTAGGCCTAGAGTAACTCTGGGCAGTACAGTGTATGAGTATGACAATAAAGAAGTCTTACCTTATAGTGCTTTCTCTTCAGTTGTCTACAGACTACTACAGTTCGGCATGCAAAATGGCCAAGACTGGGACGCCGGACAGCTATTGGGACCATGTTATGGGATTGTGTGCAAGAGGGCAATATCGGTTTGGTGTAGGCCAATCACCAGGTGGGGAAAAAAAAGGTGAAAAGGAGGATTGCAGCATGCCTCCTTCAGTTGAAAAAGCAATCTGTTGGTGTGTTTAGAGCCGTTGCTGACCTGCAAACGTCAATACCGAGGTGAATTTTTCTTTGAAGGGTAAAAAAACTCAGACAGTCCCTGATTTGGCAGATTTAATATTTGCAGCCTCATGTTTTGCAAAACATAGCTGTACATGATATGCAAGGCTCACACAGACTGTTGTAAATGTTCCATACATATGTATTAGGTTCAGAAATTGCTTGCTTTAAAGTTAAACACAATGTAATACTGGAAAAGAGTGAACAAAGTCTAAATTCAGCTGCAGCCTGCAGACGATATTATATTTAAAATATTATAGAAGTCTGTCAGGAACGTCAATAAAGAAAAATTCAAATAAGACACGCTATTTTCAATGAGTACAGCAATTCATTTTGCACATGAAACTGTACTGATTTTGAAATCATTAATGGTGGAAATCATGCCTCAGACCTGATCTATTTTTTCCAGCAAGTTCTAGTCCATATGAGTTATTGCTATTTCACATGAGAAACTACTTATAAATGTTCAAATCATATAATGACTTTCTGCATGCATTATAGCTCAGGATTGTACAATGTATGAGAGGGATTAGAATGATACCTCGGAGGGGACAAAATCTAGTGCGGAACTGTCTCTGAATGTGTCATTTCTTTTTTTTTATCCTCAGTAATGCTTAGCTCATAATATTCCTTTCAAAAATATGACCCTCAGCCATTTTTTCTTTTTGTTTGTATGTGTGCGTGTGTGTGTGTGGGGGGGGGAGGGAAGTCGAGGTAAACTTGTGTTGTGAGATATTGTTGAGGCATTCCACCTGTGACAAACATTATCATCTGCAGGCGCAAGGCATCTAGCAACTGAGTCAATGTCGGTATGTGCTCAGTCTCCATAACCTGCTCAGCCTCAACAACCTGCTCAGCCTTTACAACTTGCTCAGCCTCCACAACCTGCATCTTCCAAGCAACAATATTCAAACAAGGCAACAAAAGCATGTGGCCTAAGTCACTGACATGACACTTAATTGAAGACTTTCCAGAGCATCATGCACAGGTGTCTTGCCAGATATGTGGCAGAATGTGTCGTGGAGCAGAGAAGCTAACTAAACATGTCCAAACGACAAAAAAAAAAAAACAGTTCCTGCTGGTGCATGGTTAGTACCATAAATTATGATTTTCTATTGGCTGATGAATTTTGTACAAAAGTTGAAGTGAAACAAAGATAACAATTCCCCCCCCCCCTTCCTTGTGCATAAATACCATGCAAAATGGGGCTCGAATTTTGTATTCTACAGGTACTTAAAGAGTTTGGCGGAAGCTTAGAAACTGGAATGACAAAAGTAAGGAGAGCAGGAAGGACTCACATGGGCTTTTGAAATCATAGTTGAACAAAATGCAGCCACTGGACAAGACATTTTTCAAAGGCCTGAAGAATGCCTACAACACATCAGCAGACACATGGATGGTTGCCAACAAGGGAAAGCGTATACGTTTTTATGACATTGCTGAGATATTCACCTCCGCATATGACAGATCAGCAACCGTCGAGAAGTCAGTGAATGGGTTCAGAGTGTGTGGACTCTGGCCATTCAACGACAAAGTCTTCACTGATGAGGACTTCATCCCAGTTGCACTGACCGACGAACCCCAACTGATCCAAGGGGGCAATCTTCAGAGACTACTTGGGACCGCGGCGGCTGAGACAGAAGTGCCTCCTAACCGAGAAAACGCGCAACAGCCCTCCACCCCTACTGATGAGCTGAAAACGGACGGTGATGGAGAGCAACCGCCTCCCAATGAGCACCCAATCTGAGTGGACAATCAGCAAGTGGATCATAGGGCGCCTTCCGGACCAGCTGCTGCCCAGACTGTAACAGTAGCGGCAATAATCCATGCTCCCTCGGAAAATCGTGACAACCCATCAACCTCATCCGCTGGCAGTCTGAACCTATCAGGACATGGCAGCCCATATCCCAAATCGTGCTCTCTTAGTTGTGCAAACCAGTTAAATCACCGGCAAAACGGAAGCGCACAAGCAAAACTGAGAGGGCTGACGTTTTAACGTCAGCTACGCCCTACAAGAAGACTCTAGAAGAGAAGAGCAAAAATACCAAGGTGACGCGGCAAAGAAAGACCATAACAGCGTATGGAAAATCAACCAAACAGCAAGAAAAACGTCTGAATCAGAAAGAGGCAAGGATGGAGAATGGCCATGACTTGTTTGTGGTGAGTCCTTCCACAACAACAAAGCATGAGAAAACTGGATACAAAGCACTGCATGTCTGCTGTGGGCCCACGAGGAATGCACTCCTGGCGAAAGGGGATACATCTGTCAGAATTTTTACTGTGATTCAGATGACAATAACGACTAGTTGCAGCACCCACCAGTAACACGCACACTCAAAAGACTAAGGTCAATTCAGTGTCAAAGTTTGGACCCAATTCTGCTATTTATACCTCTGTCCGCCACAGTTGCAATGAACTTTCATTCTACGTATGTTGCATTCATTTGCCAGTTTTAGTGTATGTTGTGTTCTTGTTATCAGCTAACAAGTCTTCAAAGAAATCCAGTTAAATTTGGTAATGAAGGAAGCAAACGTGTGTTACGCAAGGGAATATATTTTACAAATTGTCTGGTTTACACCGAATTTTATCACAAAGAAGCAATTTAGAAACGTTCTACGATTGAGGTCTTAACGGCCTTTTATTCACGAATTATTCCAATTTTACCTTACACCTTCATTACAATGTATTTTTTTTTTCTAAATCTATCTACTTTGTGAGAATTTTACTGATTCTTTTATGGTTGTCCCATTTCACCCATCTCTCTCATTCACCCGGGGTGTCCCATGTCTCCCCAAAATTGAGGGTTTCAAAATTGAAGTACCGTAAAACGGGGTGAACAGGGACGGCGGGGTGAATAGGGACAAAACGGAGAAATGTTTTATATTTGCTTGAACTTTTTTCTCATTTTTATCACAGGATGGAAGGACCATCCAACAGTGTCCAGAAAGTGGTCCACCTGGTGTGAAAAAAATTCTTAAAGGGTACAGGAAGTCCAAATAAAAAGTTTTCAAAAAATCACCCAAAAAAATCAGGGCGGTCAAAACTTTTCTGCTCCTGTAGCTATTGATTAATGAAATTCGCTGAAAATGTGCATGAACCTAGCCTATAAGGTCCTACAACGCACCTTTGAATTTGAAATAATAACTTCAACAGGAATTGATGACAGCATGTTTGTTTGTTTTTTTCTTCTCTTGGGCAAAAAATCAGTTAGACTGGGGTGAATAGGGACCCCATGGTGTCGTTTGATTGGCCCTTTAAACTTTCTGTATGGTTAACTATTATAACAGTGTCATAAATTGCCCTGAAATGTTTATTTCCAGATATTTCCGAAAGTGTGAATTTTAATTCTAAATCTCTTGACAGGAGAGCAATAAGATCTTGGGATATGTGGCTTCACTTTTGTATGCATAGATGAGATTGAACTTTGCTGTCTTAACCCTAACTAGAGCAGGAATGGTCTGGGAACCCCGCCCACAGCCATCCTCTTGGAAATGTTTTTCACTGCCTAAGACAGGCTAGGACTTTTCCACTTGTATTTCAAGACCCTTTTCTCTGTCTTCTGCATGTTTTAATGCCATTAACACACCTGTTTGGGTCAAGCCCATACTTCAGGTGCCAGCTTATAATTACTGTAAGAACTCCAAAAATATCCCGACTTCATCAGAGTCAAGTTACACTGAATCTAGAGTGTATGAATAACATTGTACATTATGATTTGCCACTTGAAGAAGAAGTGGGTTGATATTTGAGTGCAATTCAATGGATTAGTTAAGTTTTGACTTACTTTTCAATCTTAACCTTTGACCTGATGGGTCACGTTATTGTATATCAGCTCATTTTGTTGGGTTGTGGCAACTTTGTTAAAGATTGGTTTAACGATGGAATAGATTGCTCTGAAATGTTTGTCTATCATTTTTAAACTCTCTAGGTGTTCCCTTAATCCAATCTATTGGATGGACTGAAAAAAATGCCCCCAAGCAGCTTTTTTTTTTAAATCTTAATTTAGAATATCCACTGATGTAACAATACTTTCCACTTGCTGTGTTTGTAGTAATTAGTATGTAGTGAAGCTGGGGGGGGGGGGGGGGGGCTCTTACCCAAGTCTACCCTACGAATGCTGGTACTCACGTTGAACCGACATGACTGAGGAGCAGTGGACGTGTGTAAAAGACGACTTCAGTCAATACGTAGAGGGGAAATCGTCCATGAAATTTCAAAGAAAGTTAGATTTGAAGAAGTTTTTGGAGACACATGAACTCCAAACTATTGCGACCAAGGTAATGAATGAAACGAGAGAAAAACAGGTAACGCAATCCAACAACATGAAATCACTTCAAATCATTAGGTTAAGAAACCTTCTTGCCTGTTGGAATTGGAATGCAAGAGAATGATGATCCATATGAGTTTTATGACGTACATGTACATGGGTGCACGTCACGAGACCGACACCCACGAGTCATACAGCCCACAAGTTATACAGCTCACAAGTCATACAGCCCACGAGTCATACAGCTCACAAGTCATACAGCCCACCAGTTATACAGCCCACGAGTTCGACACTGAGTAAATAAAGCCCACGAGTTCGACACTGAGTAAATAAAGCCCACGAGTTCGACATCAAGTAAAATAAGCCCAGGAGTTATACGGCTCACGAGACCGACACTACGCACAAAAGGCTCACGAGACCGACAGTAAGCAAACAAAGCCCACGAGACCGACACTACACTTAAAAGGTCCACGAGATGGACGCTACGCATACAAGGCTCACGAGACCGACATTACGCAAAAGAGGTTCACGAGACCGACACTAAGCAAAGAAGGCCCACGAGACCGACAGGATGAAAAGCGCCACCTATAGACCAATAAATTGTATAGGGTGTCCTGATAATAGCATAGGAAGATATGAAAGATGGAAAAGAAGAGTTGCCATCTCCGGCAGGGTGTAACCCCATCAGTTGCCCCCCCCCCCCCCCCCCCCCCCCGAAATGATCAGGATCTTTAATTGTGTTTGCATGGGTGTTTGTTTGTGAAAAAAATGAACAAAGTACAGTAAAAGTGTGTATTTAGATCTTTCCACAGTAAACCTGCGAGGGTGTTGAATTATAGTATACTAATGATGCACAGGATAGAGTGTGTTAGTGTAGGCGTGGTGCACTCGAGGGTATTTACAATTGTGAAACATGCACGAGGCGAAGCCGAGTGCATGTTGCACTACATTGTAAATACCCGAGAGTGAGCTACGCCTCCACTAACGCCACGAAATAATCCTGTGCATCATTTGTTTTATAAAATGGGTCGAAAATTCGAAAACTAACATCATTTTTCAGCGTTTTTCACGTACCTTTGTGGGTCAAGACGTCCGAAGATGTTCGTCCCAAACATTTACGCACGTCGCACTCGCGGAAGTCCCGCACATACAGTATAAGTATAATGGGGGGTTGGGTTTCCGGAGACTTAAGTTCCCGCATGAAAACTTACTTATTTTACATAGAATATGCACCCTTTACCTTAAAGACTTGATATAGACTCCTCATATAGGCCTACTGGACAACATACTCTGAAAACGGCGTGAGAATTAACCTGCTAAATCGTTGGATTTGCTCTTCAAAGTGACTCCATGTACGCGTCCGGTCCCATAACGCTTGGTCTACTGTACTGTACAAAGTGTACGTGTAGCTAGTAGAGTATACGTACGTACGCCACACATGTTATGCACAAGGGAAGACAGGCCGGCCGGCCGGCAGCCCGAACTAGAAGTTGTTTACAGGATTGACAGCGCGTATGCATGCAATTCATCAAATAGTAGAGGCTACAATGTAATCCCGTGAGATTTTTGTGCCAAAATTGATTTTTTTGGCTAACTTAGTCAATTTGGGGGTGCTGAATCCAAAAAACTTTGGTTCCATTTTTTCCGACCACGTCTTCAGCCGCCATTTTGAATTTCAAAATGGCCGCCATAGCAAACTGTATTTTTATCCATATCTCATTAAGTGAGCATTGTAGAAGCTTTAAATTTGGTGCAAAATGCATGGTTGAGATGTCAAACACACTGGTATATCTTTTTCTGATATTGTAGATTGTTTTGATACATTATGTAGGCTGCCATCTTGAATTTCAAAATGGCCGCCATAGCAAACAATATTTTGAACCATATCTCATACAGTGAGCATTGTAGAAGCTACAAATTTGGTGCAAAATGCATGGTTGTGATGTCAAACACTCTGATGTATCATTTTCTGATATTGTGGATTGTTTTGATACAATTCATAGGCTGCCGTCTTGAAATTCAAAATGGCCGCCATAGCGTTTTTACCCATACCTCATGTTGCAATTATTGAAGGAGCATCAAATTTTCAGTAATGTACATACTTGTGGTGTCCAACGTTCCAGTACAGCTGTTTCCTATTGTGGATCATTAGATACGCCACCATCTTGAGATTCAAGATGGTGGCCATATAAAAGCATATAAGACTGTGGTAAGCGCCTTAGATAAATTGGCCAAAATTGTCCTCGTTTTCATTTTTCATGAAAACATTCATTTTCATTCGAATTCATTTTCAGGTCACACAGAACGACAGCCAGCTCTTAATTCAAAATGGCCACCATAAATTCAGACTGTAAGGACGAGGTTCCAATGACGTCATCAAGCCATCCTGAGGGGCAAAAACTGCATATGGTTGGGGGGGGGGGTAGGGGAGGGGTCCTATACCACTTCCCATAGGTGTGGGCAAGCGTGTAAGCATTACATCCCACGTCCCATAATAGCCAGGTATATGTGGTTTGCGTACTGTGTGCTACAGCTATGCGCTTAATACACACGTAATTTGTTTTTGCCTCTCAGGCAATACACTATTTGGTGTCGTGGAACCTCGTTAAAAGTTACATTCAATCCCAGTTATTAAATATCTGTACAAAAGCAAGCATTGATACGATTAAAGGTGATCTTCAAAAACTTGATGCTGCCTCGAGAGAATGAAGACAAACAAGGAAAAGTCTCGCAATGGCAAGAAATGCCATGGTCACCCTACCAGGCATCCCATTCACAAGCTTGTTTGTTGACCACAAAATGAAACAACTCATCAGGAAGCTCATAATTGCTGGATGTGTTTCTGGAATAACATAGAATGAATAAGGAATGTCAATGAGTAGTTTTTTTCCTGATTGCCCTGTGTGGGTCATCCTCAATTATCAAGACTTCCAAGATGCTTACTGCTTTACCGCCAATGATTCTAAAACTACAAAGGAGCAATAATAGCTCAGTTCTGTGGCACTTTTGATGCATCAAAATTCCTCAATGATTTAGAACACCATCACACAAGGGTAATCTCAAAAATTGTCACTGCATTGAAACTGATGAATATGGTGTTTGGCAATCAGGTTCAAGGAGGATATTCTAGAAAGAGATGACAAGGGAAGTTTTCATGTTCTGTACGAAGAATTTGTATCTGAAAGAATAAAACAAAAAAAAATCTATCTGGGCTAATATGAGAAAGGCCAGACATTCAGCTCTTGCAATTGAAATACACCATTTAAGATTGGATCAAAAGTTATTAAGCTTAAGATAACCAATACCTTCTTATAACACTACGATACAATTATCGGAAGTTATAAGTTCTACTGTTCTAAGTAATTCCACAATCACTCTTCATCTCATAATTTTATGGCCTTCTCCTCATTCTCACTAACAAAGGTTTTTCATACCCATGCCTTAGAAACCCACAAAACTGAGCCAAATAATCAGCCTGAAAGTTGAAATACTGAGCAGTCAATTCCATCTGACACAGATACCACATCACGGGGAAAAAAAAGAAACAAAGGGTTCATCGAAGATGCTATGGGAGCTGTCACCCGTCACAACGAGGAATCAGATATCCTCATTCCATTGCATGTATTAGATGCTACTTCAAGAGCAACAGGGAATTTCAGAGATATTGATGATTATTACGTATAGACACTGACATTTTCATTCTCCTAATTGATCTTTGCTTCTCTTTTAATACTGCATCGCATGTTGTCTACTCCATCACTGGAAAAGGAGATAAAAGTACAATTGACATTGTTGAGAGATTATGTTCTGCAAATTGTTGCGAAAAACAAAGGTCTGCTTGGTCATGCCTTTCATGGTGCAGGCTGAAGTTGAAAATTTGAGGATGTCTCAAAGAGCAGATGGATCAAGAATTCTCTAAGCCTTGAATCATGCAGAATGTGCAATGACACAGTCCATGCTTTCCAGAAGTTGGGCGTGGATGACTTCAACCTGGACAATCTCCCGCTTTGCTCTTGTATAGAGTCTTGATACAACACATCCAGAGAACAAACCTCGTAAACTTTCACAACCTAATTTGTGCCTCTACTTACAGGGTAATATAATATGGTACATTGTAGTTATTTTCAGCGGATAGGCCTATGCATAAACTGTGCAATTAAGTGCTTTGAGCTTCCTACACCAACGGTAGCCACAGAATTCATTATCATGTTCATGTGGCACAAAATGCAAATGCAATTGTTTCTGGAAGAATTTAGAACCAATTCTCCCCATTGTACAGCCCTATACAAGTGCTGTGACTTCAAAAACACATGCAGGGAATGAGCCTAGAAGACATAAACTAAGTAAATATCCCATGAATTTTTAGTACACGGTTAATATTGTTTATTTAAACTCTACAACCAAATCGTCTTAATGGGGGCATTTAGTCACTCAAACAGTTATTGAGGCACTTTTTCCAATTCACAAGTTTTACTCAAATGCAAGCTCTTAAAGGAATGTTTCCCATGGCAGCCATTTTGCATTTCAACATGGCAGTGTACCGACTGGAAGCAGTCCCGCTTACGCAATAATAATACTATTTACTAAAGTGATTGACTTACACATAGGTCCTACATGAAAGTGCTCCAGCATGCTTGAGTTTGCAGGGTAAAGATCTTACAGCACCAAATATGGGTCGAAATCCATCTTGAATTTCAAGAGTGGCAGCCAATGCGAATAATCCATTATTACAGAATGTATAATTATGTGTGTGTGTGTTTGTAAAAGAATGTACAATGTACACCACCATAAACATTGATATGCCAAAAAGTTGCTTGCCATTAGCTGAAAAGCAGTCATTTTGAATGATAAAATGGCAGCCTCAAAAATGATCTGCAATTTTAGGGAGGGGATCAAAGTGCATCTGAATGTTCAACATCATGAGCCCAGTTTATGCCCGAAATGTGAACTTTCTGTATTGGTTACAACATGAAATATGGGTCAAAATATACATTCTGGTATGGCGGCCATTTTGAATTTCAAGATGGCCACCTATAATATCAAAATGGACCATCATTTCAGATAAAGATGTTTCAGAAAGTTTGATAGCATATGCATGCTGTTTTCCCCAAATTAGAACCTATACACAATGCATATGATATGAGATATAGGCCCAATTACACTTGCTATGGTGGCCATTTTGAATTTCAAGATGGCCGCCAACCAAAATGATCCATCATTTAAAACAAAAATGTATATATTAACATGTCTGACATCATAAGTATGCTTTTTGCCCCAAATTTATACTTTTCATGGTGCTTACAACCTGAGATACAGGTAAAAATACATTTAGCTCGGTGGCCATTTTGAATTTCAAGATGGCAGCCCTCAAATTGTATTAAAACAATATACAACATCAGGAAATGGTGTATCAGAATGTCTGACATCAGAAACATGATTTTTGCATCAAATTTGAACCTTCTATGGTGCTCACATTATGAGAATTGGGTCAAAATACAGTTTGCTATGGCGGCCATTTTGAAATCCAAAATGGCGGCTGAAGACGTGGTCGAAAAAAATGGAACCAAAGTTTTTTGGATTCAGCACCCCCAAATTGACAAAGTTAGCTAAAAAAATCAATTTTGGCACGAAAATCTCACGGGGTCCAATATTTCGACATAGCAGACCGTACTAAAAGGAGCCGCCGCGCGCACAGACGATCGGCAATCTACCATAGGATTACAGGCAGTGCAATTGTAATGAAGTAAAGGAAGGAGGTGTGTCTCATTTCAGCGCTTCCTATTGGCTACATTCTTGAACCCATTTTATAATATTAATTAGAAATAAAAAAATAACGTAATCGTCTATTAAGGTAGCGTAAGGGATTCGGAAAAAATTATATGCATCCATTAAAACAGCTATTGTATTTCACGAAAAAATGTACTGTTTGGAGGAGAATAACACAAGCCACAAATTGAGGTGAATCCCTGCGATATAAAACGTTTTAATCAGTAGCATTACATTACAGCTACAGAGAAAATTACAAATAGATCTTACTGCAAAACTTCCAAGCAGGAGGGTAGAAAATCTAAAATAGAAAAAGTAACTAGTGAATCGGGAAAGAGAAGAGGTAAAAATTATATCCTCTCCATCTTCTAGCTAAAAACTGGGAAAGCCTATTAAAATAGCACGATGGCATTATCAAAGCTCTAAAATTAATCCGAACATCGTTCTTGCCCTCTTTTTAATTCATTTGTGTTTTTTTTTTTTTGTCTCTTTTTTTTTTGGGGGGGGGAGGAAGAAGAAAACTAATTCTTTTTTTTTGGGGGGGGGGGGGCATGAAGAATACAATTCTATTTTTCTACTTGATAACAATGTCGCTCCCTAAAACACTTGCCCCCCCCCCCCCCAAGTATGTAGAAATACATGTTTGATGTCGTTCATTAAAATTTACAAATTACAACCGCCAGTATGTTATTTTTCCGTTCGTGGAACTAGTCTGGGTGCGTGCCAGAGGCTGAACCTTGTTTTACCGTCCACCCAATGTTTTTTGATGGTTTTAGCCTATTTCGGGGGTGCTGAATCCGAATCTGGATGATGCAACTCTTGCATCCTTGAGGGCTTTGAGATATTCAAGATGGCCGCCAAAATGGCCGCCAAAACCGGAAATTCCCACGTATTTCCTTCTAAATGGTGAGATATTGAAAACAATTGATGGTTTTACCCTATTTCGAGGGTGCTGAATCCGAATCTGGATGATGCAACTCTTGCATCCTTGAGGGTTTTGAGATATTCAAGATGGCCGCCAAAATGGCCGCCAAAACCGAAAATTCCCACGTATTTCCTTCTAAATGGTGTGAAATTGAAAATAATTGATGATTCTCCCTATTTGGAAGGTGCGGAATCCGAATCTGGATGATGCAACTCATGCATCCATGAAGTTTTTGAGATATTCAAGATGGCCGCCAAAATGGCCGCCAATCAAAACTGGAAATTCCCATGTATTTCCTTCTAAATGGTGAGATGTTGAAAACAATTGATGGTTTTACCCTATTTCGAGGGTGATGAATCCGAATCTGGATGATGCAACTCTTGCATCCATGAAGTTTTTGAGATATTCAAGATGGCCGCCAAAATGGCCGCCAATTAAAACGGGAAATTCTCACGTATTTCCTTCTAAATGGTGAGATATTGAAAACAATTGATGGTTTTGCCCTATTTCGAGGGTGCTGAATCCGAATCTAGATGATGCAACTCTTGCAACCTTGCGGATTTTGAGATATTCAAGATGGCCGCCAAAATGGCCACCAAAACCGAAAATTCCGACGTATTTCCTTCTAAATGGTGAGAAATTGAAAACAATTGATGGTTTTACCCTAATTCGAGGATGCAGAATCAGAATCTAGATGGTGTAACTCCTGCATTGTTGGAGATTTTGAGATATTCATTATGGTCGCAAAAATGGAAGTTCCCATGTATTTGAGAGCAATCGGTGGTTTTATCCTATTTTGAGTGCACTAAATCCGAAGCTCAGGATACAACTCTTGCATCCTTAAGGGTTTTGAGGTGATAAAGATGGTCGCAAAAAATGACCGCCAAAAACGGAAATTCATATGTAGACCCCCTATTTCCTTCTAAATGGTGTAAAAAACAATTGGTGGTTTTACACTATTTTGAGTTTGCTGAATTTGAAGCTCCAGGATACAGCTCTTACTTCCTTGAAGGTTTTGAGATAATAAAGATGGCCGCCAGAATGGCCCCTAAATGGCCGTCAAAAACGAAAATTTCCATGTAAGCCCTGTATTACCTTCTAAATGGTGTAAAATTGAAAACAATTGGCGGTTTTACTCTATTTCGAGGGTGCTGAATCCGAACCTGGTTGATGCAACTTTCGTGTTCCTTTTTAAAGGGTTTTGAGATGTCCAAGATGACCGCCAAAATAACTGTCAAAAATGGGTAAATATTAGGCCCTATTCAGCACCCTCGAAACTTGGTTGTTGAAATTCGTCCATTCTTTAGGGTTTTTAGACGTCCAAGATGACAGCCAAAATAAGTGGCAGAAATTCTAGAGTTAATATATTTTTTCTTAGTAGTAAAAATTTAAAAACAAATTGATGGTCTTACCCTATTTCGAGGGTGCTGAGGGTCTTTGAAGGTTTTCGGACATCTATAAATGTCCTGTATGAACGGAAACTCCTTAACATTTTCTTATACTGAAATGGCGAAGTATTGTGCTCTAACGCGAAGCGGGGGATTAAACCCATGCAGGGTGAAAAGCAATAATTTGTATTCTTAAATACAACTCAGTTGAGCGAATTTGTCAAATCAGCCAAAAATTATTGACATCCAAAATGACTGTCACAATGGTATTGTAATATACTGAGATATTCTGATATGTCTCAAACGGAACTTTAACACATACTGGAAAAAAAAAGTGATATTGACATCATACTGAAACGTGCAAACACAAAGAAAGATACGACTGAAAATGTCTTTATGCATAATTAATAGAAAATAATGCTTGTGGTCGCCAATAATATGGCTCCACAGATGTGAAGTTAATCCTTTTCGGCTACCAATAGAGTAAAATTAGATTATGGCATGTTGCTATTTGGTGTTGAAACTTGTCTTGTATTCTGACGAGTCTCGCCTCGTATTCTTATGAAACTTGTCGCATATTCTGATTAGGTCATTGGAAATGGTTGCATCCATGACCACTATAGTAGATATCAATCAGGGTAATTTCAAAAGCACTCTGCGCGATTATGATATTCGTAAGTACTGGATTATCAACTATTACCTTCCATGTTGTCGTTTGTTTTTTTATTCAGTTTTTTTTTTCACGGCGCGTTACCTGCGCCGGTGATTTGTCCATCCCCTCGTGTGGGTGTTTGTAATACCAATATAAACCAAATAACCAATTTGAGTGTTCATGGATGAAGAGATTAAAACTGCTCATGGATTAAGACATGTAATGTTGGGTAATTTCAGTACACTTCTCTACATCACTATCACAACATGATTTAGATGAACATGTCTTGTCCATTTGTTGTTAGTGTTCAAAACTTATCCATTATATGTAGAGGAAAGTGTAATCTTGCAATTATTCAACCGCATCTGTAGTCTTGAAGGGTTCATTACTGGCACACTTGTATCGTAACAACTCAAAGATAACCGGTAGAGCTGGTTTCACTGTATAAATACAGCAAGTTCAAACTGTGCCATTGACGAAAACCTGAAATCTTTCAGTCAAAAAAAAATGGGGTAAAGCCATCAATTGTTATCAATTTGTCACCATTCATTAGAAGGAAATACATTAGAGTTTCCGTTTCGGCGGCCATTTTGGCGGTCATCTTGACTATCTCGAGGTGCATCATCCAGATTCGGATTCAGCACCCTCGAAATAGGGTAAAACCATCAATTGTTTTCTATTTCTCACCATTTAAAGGGATCATATAGTTTTGATTGAGACCTCATTTCCGGTTTCTAACATTTTTTTCGTGAGATAATGAGAAACTTCTTATGAAATATAAAAGAGCATGTAATTCCATGAGGAATTCAACACTTATTTGATGAAAATTGGTTTTGAAATGGCTGAGATATCCAAAATAGAGCGATTCTAGTAAAGTGTGGGACCCACACTTTATTACGACTGATTTGTTTTAGATTGTTTTTGGATGTTTCAGTCATTCCAAACCCGATTTTCATCAAATAAACTTTGAATTCCTCTTAAAATGGTATGCTCTGTACTATTTGTGACCGTGCACCTCAAAACGAACATAAAGTCGCACACACTGATTTTGCGTGAGGACTGAAAATAAGCAAAATGGGTCAACCTAGCCGAACTTGACTTTTTCATATTTTCTGAAAGAGCGGGTCTTCTTTTACAATATGCTAAAATTTGGTTTCAGTTTATCTCGAACATTTTTGGTAGAATAGTGTGATTAGGTGTGTCTTTAGAATCCCTTTCTCATTTCTGAAAAAACCTTGTCCATACTCTTCACTTTCAACTCTAATAACTTTTGAAAGGATAGTGCTACTGCTTTGAAAGTTGGCATTAATTATGGACAGAATGTGTTAATGAGGCATCTGATAATCTGATAATCCCTTCATTGTTGTTACTCTGGTGGTGTACTTCCTGTTTTTTGTCCCATTCATCGCACAGCCAGCACGGTTTGGTAAAGATTAAGCGCTTGAATAGACACTGTACTTCAGAGCCTCTTTTCTCAGTTCACACTTTTCCTGAGTTTGTGCTTTCTTTCCAATATTTAGATAGGTTGGGAGAGTCCATTTGATTTGAGTTATACATCATTTTAAAGCTTAAAGTCTGCTTTTTCAGAATATGGTCTTACCTAAAAATTCATGTCTGGCGACTTTTTGTTTGTTTTGAGGTGCAGAGTCACATTTGGTAAGTGTTTTCTAATGGTGTCTCGCAAAAAGTTAAAAGCCCAATTCCATCTCCACCAACACTGTATTATCTCATTAAAAGCTAATACATAGAAATTTCCGGTTTTAATTGGCGGCCATTTTGGCGGCCATCTTGGCGGCCATCTTGAATATCTCAATACCCTCAAGGATGCAAAGTTTGCATCATCCAGACTCGGATTCAACACCTTAGAAATAGGGTAGATCCATCGATTGTTTTCAATTTCTCACCAATTAGAAGGAAATACATGGGAATTTTCGGCTTTAATTGGCGGCCATTTTGGCGGCCATCTTGAATATCTCAAAAACTTCATGGATGCAAGAGTTGCATCATCCAGATACAGATTCAGCACCTTTCAAATAGGGAGAATCGTCAATTATTTTCAATTTCACACCATTTAGAAGGAAATACGTGGGAATTTTCGGTTTTGGCGGCCATTTTGGCGGCCATCTTGAATATCTTAAAACCCTCAAGGATGCAAGAGTTGCATCATCCAGATTCGGATTCAGCACCCTCGAAATAGGGTAATACCATTAATTGTTTTCAATATCTCACCATTTAGAAGGAAATACGAGGGAATTTCCGGTTTTGGCGGCCATTTTGGCGGCCATCTTGAATATCTCAAAACCCTCAAGGATGCAAGAGTTGCATCATCCAGATTCGGATTCAGCACCCCCGAAATAGGGTAAAACCATCAAAACACATTGGGTGGACGGTAAAACAAGGTTAGGCCCAAAAAGTGGCTTTGGCACCCAGACTAAACACCCTGTACAGGTGATTGACATGTAGATGGCGCTGTTTATCCTGTCGGTCTCGTGGGCCTTCTTTGCCTACTGTCGGTGTCGTGAGCTTTCTTTGCTTAGTGTCGGTCTCGTGAGCCTTTTTAGCTTAGTGTCGGTCTCGTGGGCCATTTTTGCCTACTGTCGGTCTCGTGGGCTTTCTTTGCTTTAATAGTGTCGGTCTCATGAGCCTTTATTGCTTAGTGTCGGTCTCGTGGGCTATGTCTGCTTAGTGTCGGTCTCATGAGCCTTTTATGCGTAGTGTCGAACTCATGGGCTGTATGACTCCTGAGCCGTATAACTCGTGGGCTGTATGACTCATGGACCTATTATTGATGTCGGTCTCGTGGACCGTATGACTCGTGGGTGTCGGTCTAGTGGGATGCCCCCCATGTACATGAAGAGAGTGAATGAAGCGTAGAAACTGAAGACAATGACAAAGTGACAGGAGCAAAGTCAGGTCTGCGAGCGATCTGCACCCAACTAATTGGAGTATTAAAGGTCCTGTTCACTTTTGGGAGCAATGATTAAAAAAATTATTCAAGATCTCACTTTTGAATTTCGATGCATTTATGTGTAGGTCAGTTGTATAAAAAAAAAATCTTACCGTATAATTTTTTTTTTTCAATAAAGCCTTAAATATTACAGGAGATACCACTTCTTTTCTCATCTAACCGTAACTGTAGATTGTTTAATCTGGAAGCATTGTTATTACTACTGTTTACATTTCTTGTACTGTATTTAACAATAATTCGCGTTGGTTATATTAGTTTAATTTTTTACATTCTTAGTGGGTTTTTTTTCAATCCCTAACTCACATTTTCGAACTACAGAAGCACTAATCGCTGAATTTTTATTTGATCTGCATATGGTTAATTATGCCTTCAAAACATTCCTGCAGGAAACAGTTATTCCAAATGTTGTTGATAGAACTAGAATTTTCAGGTTTCTATGCCAAACGTGGCTTAAATAAGCTAGTGCACAAATGTAGGTACTCACGTTGGACAGAAGAGAATGTGGACGGGTGTAAAATACTACTTCATTCAGTATATAAAGGGAAAATCGTCCAAGAAATTGCCAGGAAAGCAAGAGTTGAGAAGGTTTGTAAAAACACATGAGGGATTCCCACATGACCTCCAAACTATTGAAACCAATTAAGATTATGAATGAAAGAAGAAGGCAGGTACAAGTGTAATGCAATCCAAAACCTGAAGTCACTTCAAACCATTGAATAAGAAAGCAAGAGTTGAGAAGGTTTTAGGAGACACATGAAGGATTCCAACATGACCACCAAACTATTGAAACCAAGGTGATGAATGAAACGAGGAAAGGACAAGTAATGCATTCAAACAACATGAAGTCACTTCAAGTCACTGGGTAAAGATACTGTCTTGTCTGTTGGAATTGGAATGCAAGGGAATGATCCATATGGATTTTATGACGTACAGGTATCATGAAGAGAAAGAGGGAAGCGTAGAAACTGAAGACAATGACAAAAGTGACAAGAGCAGTAAGGACCAACATGGGCGTTTGAAATCAGAGTTGAACAAAGTCAGGTCTGACCTGCACCCATCTTGTAATGTACCAGGTTTGTTTGATTTAAAAGAATGAAAGGGTTGGGAATGGGGTGGGTATGTTTACATTGGCAGTTCTGTATCCAGATTTTAACTTGGGCAGGCAAGGTCAGGGAACAGTACACAAATACAACTTAAAGATTTAATCTCATTATACAATCATGCACTACGAACAGTTTATTTCATTTCAGGTTCATATTACAGTGTATTAAGATTGCTATTTATTTTATATTATCTATTTTTCCTTTGATTTCTACCTTTTTTATCAATCTGGTGGTCCTTTTTTTAATGAATCTCTGATATAATGGATAAGTCATTGCTTGCCTTGAACTGCTTAATCTGTCATGTATTTTGATTGATATCATTCATAATTGCAAGAGAAGTAAACCATTTTGTAATATTGGAGTTATTAATGGCTAGGCACCGGGGGTAAGAATTCCCTCCCCTGACATTATAATTATTTTTTTTTTAAACTGGCATTTTTTACTGAAAAATTCTGCAAAACTGAGCGAAACTTTCCCAAATGGAAGCATCAACCTAGCTGAAAAGGTTACCAATTGCAAGGTCTAAAGCAATGCAGGAGGGGACAACGGGGTGAGTTGAGCATAGGGTCAAGATGAGCCACCCCCCCCCCCTCCCAGCTAACATATGAAGGAGTTAGAAACTATAAAGGAGTGTCATCTGTTGATGACCCATGGCATAGCCCTAACCCCACCATTTTGTTTTTCAGCTAACCAGAGAAACCTTTGCTGCAGAGGAGAAAATCTGACTTTCAGCCTCAAAAGTGAAAAGCTGTCAAATACGTAGGTGCAGTGGTTTTCATTGCGCATCCCTGCTATGCGAACATGGATATCAAATGATGATTGATAAGTCTAGGTGTTGGTCTTTATCATATCATAAGCTTCAAAAATGGATGCACAAAACTTGTGTTTTTGTGTTGACTTCTCTTAATGTTAAGACTGGGATGTGTTGAGCAAGACCCTAAGGGGCAAGTTAGGTGTATAGGGGACAGGAAATCAGCCAATCATGAAAATAGATATATAGATATACTTATTGAACACGTTTTTTCGCTTGGCTTTCGTATTTCATTAGGGCCTACAGTGGAGGAGAATTGGTCCTTTCTCATTTCGGGTGTGGGAAAGTGGGATAATGTGTATCAGGTATATGGCTAATTTCAAATGTTTAACTAATGATTAAGCCAAACGCACAAAACTATACCCAATTATCATACACAGTCAGGATGTGCTTGATTAATGTATGTAATATCTATATATACATAACAAGTAACTTTAAGGGACCAAAATGAATGCACGTAACAGAAATAAATGCTTTACACGTTGCAATACAGGGATCGTTAATGACTTTTTCTTTTATACCGTCCAAAAAATATCAAGATGCTTTGTACGTATACGTCATGACAGTGTGTAAATGTGTAAATGTAAGTCCCGGGAACAATTAGGAATATCTTGATTTGTCTTGTTTCAAGATTATTATGAAGGAGGAAGGAAGTGTCATAGTAATTATGACTGCAAGAAGTCATGGCATTATTATCGTCTTAATATGTTATATGCTTTGTAACGAAGTCAGTCATCAAAATGTTGAATAGACTGCAATTTTTTTTTTAATGTTTTTCTCTCGTTGAGATTGAATTAAAACAGCGTAGGGTAGCACGGATGCGAGGAGTTGTGTATGCGTTTTATTGGTTGATAATAATTACCCGAATCAATGAATGTGAGAAGTCAGAGTTACTATGAAACAATGAAATATTCGCTGCGTAACCCTCCATTACGGCTAGGTGTATTCTGCTTTAGTCTGAAAAAGTGAGAAAAAAAACCCAGAACAACTTGTATAAGTTATTTCATGGTGTTTGTGCTTGTGTGTGTGTGTGTGTGTGTGTGTGTGTGTTTGTGTGTGTGCATGCGTGTGTGCTTGTGTATTTGCAATAAAAGCGCTGAGACGTATCTATACATTTGTCGAATATGTTCAAAGACTCGGGGTTTATGGCATGAGGCTTTTCAGAGTTTCGATTTCAATATTGACAGGGGCGTCATCAATTTTCTTTTTTTTAAGTCTAAGGGGGGGGGGAGAGTATAGTGCGAAAGCACCCCCCCCCCCCCCTAGTGACGCCAATCATGGTCGGGGAACTCAGCTGCGCAGATTGGCAGATCATTCCTTCCGGCATAGAAGGGACCTCTCAGAGAAATAGCCCAGGCCCTACGTGAAACTGTTATCTTTCTAATCTATTGTATATCATCTATCAGGCAAGGTCAAATTCAGCCATTCTATAGTAGATGTTCTCATGCATGAAGTCAAAACTGCAGTACAGTCGTGTAGGGACAAAATGCTAAACCACAAATGTAGTGAATAAGGAGTTCACCTACTAAAATAGGAGTGCTATTCGAAATTCCAACGGTTCGCAAATAATAATATAACGCACCTTATTTATTTTCCTATTACTGAATCTTTGGAATAACAATTCATATTAAATTTACAAATTGTAGAATTTTTGGAATAAGGAGCCTTTGTAATAACGAATTTCTACCAAATGGGGAGAGTTAGTATTTACGTGAAGAGCACACATCCCATGTTTTCCATTAAAATTCTCATGATAAACCCTTTTTATTTACTTGTTAGCACAGCAGCTGCTGTCATATGTCATTGTAAGAGGCCTAAGCGGGAAGGGTCTGATTCACCAAAATCAGATATTTGATTTGAGGTGTAATTATTAAACGTAGGACTATTGGTGTTTTCGGTAAAGGGCAAGAGATTGGGTGGGCATGCATGAATATCATTCATTATACATTCATTCATTTTGCAATTTCCAGCAGAAATATTATATATATTACAGGAATTGATACATAAATTCAATTATAATTTATGATACAGCACAGACATACAGAATACAACTAGGTCTATGTTTCACTGGTTCCCCCTTAAATCTACATGAGATACATGAATTAAGTGAATGTTCTCAATCTATTGTAAATGATTAGAATTTCTGTTCTGAAGGTTACCTAAAGGATATACATGTATGTAGAAAATGATACTGATCATTATTGGTTTGATGATTGTCTTTTTATATGAATGAAATAGAATAAAATACTTCAAAAAATGGAACCTTCTGTCGTATCAGTATGATGAGTTGTAGGAGGGAATGGAAGTGAATGGAAATAAGGAGTCTACAGTAAGAAAAAAAATGTCATGCAGTATACTGCAACACATTTGCTATTCTTACTCTACAATTTGTCAGTAATTCATTAAATATTTTGTTTCATTTTGATTATATTGATTGCATTTTGTTGTATACATTCAACATGAATTTTATTGTATAATTAGTTAAATATCAAAATCAAGTAAAAGATTATTGAAAACACAAAAAGGCAACATCCTTATACAATTATGTATACATTCCTGCGAATCTATATAAATTCCTGTTGGAGAGGTATCGGGTATTCGACAACAACAACAACAACAACAAAAAAGACAGAGTAGGATCAAAAGGTTACAAGGTTAAAAATGAAACAAGAAGTATAGTGTATCTGTTCATAATTATACACCTCTGTATAAGAGGAGATGGGAATGATGAATTTACTCCCCTCTCATTTAATACAAGTTCAGTTGAGAAGTGCAGAAAATAATATGTTAGGAATGGAGAGGGACCGACAATGCATTACACTAAACAGAAGATCCATGAAGCTTTTTTTTCACTCACATAAAATTTATAGCCTTTAACCATTATATAGGCACTCAAGCTGGTTTAACCAATTCAGACTGGTGATGGTGGACAGTGACTATACAGCATTTTGGTGTTAGTTCAATCTCACGCAGTTCTATTATTTGCGTTTCCCATGAAAATTATGCATGAATTAGCATTACGCTTACTTTAACAAAAACCGATAGGGCCTATACAAAGTATTGTCACAGTACATAAATTGTATAATGATCACGATAAACTTTGAAGCGTCTGAACAAGTACAATGAAAAAAAAAAAAACACTAACCATGCGTGCATTAAAGGGACATTCCAGACGATTTTCATAATTTCACATAATGTAGTACATAAATCAACAACTCCATGTATAGATTTGTGTCATTTATTATGGTTCTTGAGCAGAGAAACAATACTTCGAAAAACCCCAAACAAATTACACTGAACAAGGATGATGACATAGAAGGTTCACATATTTCAGAAATGTAGCAGTGTAGTTCCATTACAATACCGCTTGCTTGCAAGTTCACCTGTGTATAATCTATGCATGCCTTCTTCTTTTGTTCTGCTTCCTTGAGCCCCAACTCATGCATTCTTATGGTGACTCTGCCATATCATCATCCTTGTTCATTGCAATTTGTTCTAAATTTTAAAAATATTCTTATTCTTCATCCCAATTATCACAAATTCTGAAACTTTGTCGTCAGTATAACTAATTAATGGTTGTTTAAATGTAAAAATCTGAAAATCATCCGGAGGTCTCCTTTAAAGTTTGACAGAAAGATGAGTCTGCCACATCTAGGGCAGGTACTTGGTGGTTGGTGGCAGCCTCAGAAAAAAAAAGGGGGGAACAGGCATAGAAATTGATAATGCGCCATTGAAACAAGTTTATGATTTACTTAATGAAATCAACAAAAGGGAAGGTAGATCGTAAAGGCGAAAAAAAAAAATCCAACTCGCAAGGTTAATGTTTAAAGTGATGATTTGGGGAATTGGTAGCAATTTAGCGTGTGCCTATGTCAGTGCTAAAGATCGGTGAGGATGTATTGAATGAGTAAATGCGCATCTATATTTGGCGTACTCATGTGTTTTGTCGTGTGAACTTACGCCTCTTGATGTGTATTAAAGTGATGTGTGTGTTAGTGTTTTGAGGGAATTTGCTTATTTGCATATGCGGCTGTTTTTGAGTCTATATGAGTTGATAAATAATTTGAAAGTTTCAATGGCTCTGGATGTTTGCTACAAAATGATAAATTAAGTATATTCCTAAAAGTCTGTGAACTGATGAGTAATCTAGTGGTTGACCAAAATTTACAAAAGCCTATAATTATTGCAGAGAGAGATGAAAAAAAAAAACCCTATGTGGTGAACAATAACTATTATCTATGTGTAATTGCGTATACGCCAGTTCGGGGCTAGCTAGACGGGCACATGGGCACACATGACCTTACTTCTTTCTAAGTTGATTGGGCACTCCACTATTGAGGGCGTCAGCTTGCCTGACGTAACAATTTATGGAATTCATCACTCATGTTCAAACAAAGGATAAATTTGCGAAGAACAGTTGACCAGAATGATTCTCAATGATTAGCACTTTGGAAAGCATTCATTTTCTTTATTTTGCATTGAAGTATAACAATCTTTTTTTTTCTGTTTTTATACTGTGAAATACCGCTTTTGCTGTCAGGTAGATGTACTGGCAAGCACCACCTTATAATGATCACTTGAATTTATAATCATTACATCACAGACGCTTATCTCAGAGAGTCTAACAACCAAAATGCTCCGTTGGTACAAATGACCTTTTCTGCTCATGCTCAAAGTGGCACCCAAAACTGGCTTATTGCGCTTTGCGCACCTGTCATCTGTTCACCAAAAATATAGAGTCAGCGCGCAGAGTAACAACCTTTCAAGCATTATTCAAGGGATGCATGACACACTCATTTCAAACCTGGTTCTCAAGGTAAGTCAAACTCCTGTTTTATATCAGAAATAGGAAACTTTGTGTACTTGCGCTATTTAGTAGGCCTACTTGTAACTTATCAAGACATAACTTATTATGCTTATGTTACAGCAAATTTGTCGTTCCCAACAGCTTCTTTGCTCATGGTAACCGTATAAATAGCTTTTACTGTTGCCAGAATGTCAGAAGTGGCTTTAAGACAGTGAGCGAGCTTACTCAATACAATTTCTTTGGAATGACATTTCTTTTGCGGCCAGCATAATTGTCAATGATAATGTTTTTATTCGAAACTGGCAAGACTGAAACCAGGGAAACTTTAATTTTCACTCAGAGCCTTATCCGCAGTACCGAGGAGACGGAATTATTCTTCGGATGAGATATACTTTCGTCTCCTCAAAGGGATTTTCGCAAAAGAGAATGATAGCAGTACACCTCGGAATCATTTTGTATTCGTAGATTGAATTTCTCAATATGTATTCTCTCATGTCTCAATATATCTTTTAGAGGTCCTGCTTTGGGTACTGTGATTTAGAAAAAAAAAAGATATGACATTTAATGCATATGTGTTTTTCTGTTGTACCACAAAATATCCTATCATGTAAGATTTTCTCGATAAAGCCTAAATTAGGAGATATCTGAATTTTTCTCAATAAACCATATATTGTAGAGGTGTTTAGTCTGAAAACACTTTAATCATGACTATTTTTCTCATTTTGTATGTTTAGCAATACTTAATATCCATTTTACCACTTCAATTTGTTACAGTGGTTGTTTCTTTCCCTAACTCACATTTTAGAAGTATTTCAAAGCATTAATAATGCTGGGTTTTGTTTCATCTGCAAATGTTAAATTATGCCTTTAAACATCAGTGCCGTAGATGGCAACTCAGTTTAGATACGTTTTCTGCTTGTTATATTATGTTATTTTAAAGACCTAATAAAATGCTTGCAAAATGTTTTGATATGCAAAAGAAATGCAAAATATATGTCATGATTATCAATGTAAATATGTTGTCAGTGTCGTTCCGGTTTTTATCGCTTCTAGAAACTCCCCCAAATATCACATTTTTGGAGGACCCCGTTGCAGCTTTTGCGAAAAAGATAGTCACGTGACCAACACCCCTGAACCGATTGATGACGTATAAGCACGGAGTTGTGCTCAGTTAGCAGACGCCGCTCAGCACAAGCACTCAGATTACTAGCTTGGTACACGCGCGTACACGATAGCTAGCCCGGCCAGGCCCGGGCCCCGCGGGATGTGCGCTCCCGGTCGACCCACTGACTGTCGACATGTACGCACCACGTACATTATCACTAAGTTAGCTTGCACAGATACCTGTTACCTCGAGCATAATGTCTTCCCCTATATGGGTAAACTTCGACATTGATGATGATAATGAAGACTGCAGCTCTGACGATAGCGGAGAAGAAGAGGAGGCACATGAAGTTTGCTATAGTAACTGTTTGTCTAGTAAGTAGATTAGAAGAACAGGCCCAGCTCGCTCACAAAGTGAGCGGCTACTCCGGCCGCAGCAAGCAAGCGGGAGCGTCCCGGCCGTGGCCTGGCCCGTCGGCCGGCGCTTACAAGTTAAACTGCCAGTAGTAGTCTAGTAGTAGATCCAGGAGCAGTCTACTAGTAGTTATAGTAGTCTACTAGTAGTAGTAGTCTAGTACTATTACCACTACGGCACTAGGTCTAGTAGACTAGTAAGTAGTAATAGCAGAATCTTTGGTAGTAGTACAGAGGCTACACTCTAACGCCTAACGGTTAGGGGGATATGTTGTTACAGGGTGGGTCGTGGCTCCAAAAAAAAAAAAAAAAAAAAAAAAAGGCCTAACCAGTTTCCCATAGTCAGTTTCTGCAACATTTGTTATCAGTAATTTAGATGCGCCATTTTCTAAGAAAAACGATATTTTTGGTCGAGTAGTTTTTGTTTTATGCTAAAAATCATACTGTGGAAGGAAGCCCAAACGCCGTGCTTATCTACCGATGAATGCCACGGTGGGGCTGGATTAATGAGTAGGTCTAGGCCTATAAAGCAGGCGAGTCGCCGTAGTATTAGTACAGACACGCAGTGGTGGTGGGGCTATCGTGAAATAGGCCCCACCGCAGTGCGCGTGCACCGTACCCGTGCGTTTATAGCAAGCAAGGGTAGGTCCTCCTAGGGTTTAGGGTTAGGTAGGGTTGTATCTATGGTTAAATTGGCCGTTAAATTAGTCGAGGGCCATATTTTGAAGTCATTTTCGCCGCATTCACGAGTATTCACTGTGGAAGGCAGCCCCACCGCCGTGCTTACCTACCGAGATGAACGCCACACGGTGGGGCTGAAACAAGCGAGTCGCCGTAGTATTACTATTACTAGTACAGACACGCAGTGGTGGGGCCTATTTCACGAGTTTGCCGAAAATAATGGATATCCAAGCGTACCACAGTTGTAATCTGTATTATTGGCAGTATTAAATCCGATACAGTTCATTAAATATTATTTTGTCTAAAGGCTTAGCCAATGGCAATAGTGCAGCGCAGCACCTGCTATGCGCTCGCTAGCTCGCTCCCCCGCCAGCGCTAGCCAGTGCAGCCGCCGGCCGGCTGTCGCTGCGCTGCGCTAGCATAGCCTTGCCAGCTCGCTGGCTACGGCTAGACTGGTCGTGAACGACTCCGTTCTTAGACGTCATCACAATTTAGAAGTTACAGTGCGCCGCATGCGGCGAAAGTATAGCAAGTTTTCCAAAACCGAGGAAATTGCATCCATTATGTTAACAAATATAGAACAAAATTCAGAACAGTAAAAAAACCCGCACAACCATAGAATTACTTAGAATTTAACATTTGATATTATTACATCATTGAGAAAAAAATGCCTAAACCATTTTATTAGGTCTTTAAGATCGGGAGGTAAGTCTGATTTGACCTCTGATGACCTCCAGAGGTTAATGAACTTTAAATATCAGAATATTGATGTTTGGAGGCATTTGTGAATGATAGGCTTAGATCTTGGTTACGCTGCACTAAATATGCATTTGTACTACAAATCTTCTGATTCCACAGATGGGTGACAGGTTTCTACCTTTGACCTCTGATGACCTTTAGAGGTCAATGACCTCAAAATACCATAATATTGATCTGTGATGTTATTAGTTAATGATAAACATGGTTAAGATGTGCAAAACAAGCATATCTGTTTTGCAATGAAACTGTCTTCATATTCCAAAGAGCAAAGACAGGTTTCTAACTCTGACCTCTGGTGACCTCTCAGAGGTCAATGACCTCAAAATATCATAATATTGATCTGTAGTGCCATTAGTTAACGATAAACATGGTTAAGATGTACAAAACAAGCATACCTGTTTTACAAGAAATTGTCTTCATATTCCAAAGAGCACAGATAGGGCTCTACCTTTGACCTCTGGTGACCTTTAGAGGATGTACAAAACAACCCCAATTGTAGCCCAGATGGCTACTAGCACATGTTTATAATAAAGAATAAAATAGAATAGAATAGAATAGGATAGAGAGTAAAAGAAAACAGAACACTGCAGTCGTTTTCCTAGACACCCTGTGAGGTCAATATGTGCTCAGTCTTTTCCCCTTCTTGGAGTTTATGAAACCGTTTATCTTCCTTCCAGCTATTTCCTTTCTTTTTTTTTCCCCTTTTTTTTGTGGTCAAAACCACCTCTTCCAAGAAAAGTCTATGGTCATAGGAATTTATGAGTTTGATGTTGGCTACTTTCCCCGCTAGTGGTCAGCACTCTCCATCCCCAAAGCCCCGGCCGCGCCAAATTACGGGGAATGACGTGATGACGTGTTTTTGCCCTCTCCATCCCCAAACATAAATGACCCTCTGAGCTGGAAGGTGGCCCTCCTGCCAGAATTTATTCCTCTATTTTAGCATTTATAGTTTAGTGGAGTGGGTCAAACAGGAACTCCAAAGACAAATTCAGGGATAATGACCCAGAACAACGATGACGTTGGTTGCCATAAGGACACTAATATTCATTTGTGACCCGCTACAACAAAAGGATCCTAAAGTCGCTGACGGCTGAGCCGGGAAAATCGAGTTTGAAGTCTCATCATCAAAATTGGTCAAAACAATTGGATTTATGTTTTTGGCATAATTCTGTACTCTGTTTTGTCTATCATCTGCCGAAATTTCGAAGCTAAATGATCAAGGAGAAGGCAAGAAATCAGAGATTTTCTGGGCCATGATTTTTCGACTTTCAACGTAACAGAAACATGTCCGAAGATTTGGATTTAGCGCCGCAGCTAGGCTCCGCCCCTAGCAACAAGGGAGTGATCTTATTGGTCAGTGCGTGGCATCCTGATAAAGGCCGTGTCACACCAGCCTTGCGTGTGACTTGCAAAGAACAATTTTGACTACCCGGAGGTCCCCGTAGATGATCCGCACATGACAGTACCTAGCATGTATCTCAAAAGTAGTCGCCCGGAGGTGCGCACGCATATTTTTTTTTTACCCGCAACCATGTTTAGGCCCTGTCACACCTTTCCGGGCAAGCTACTCGGGCTTGTTACGTGTAGGGATTTTCTAGCATACCGGACATTTCTGAGGGCGAAAAAGGATTTGTGCGAGTCGGCGCATGTGTCTTACTTGCTGGACGCGTTATACTTGCGAGTATACTGTGTGACCTTTGTACCAGTCGCGTGGGGGCTGACAACTCAGTGAAGGAATTCCTCTAATGGAATGGCTGAAATCTCACAGAATTTCATTATCTTGGCTGCATACGGGACTGCGAAGTACCTGCGTGGGAACTGCCTGGGAAGTACTCCCGCTAAGGGTCTCCTAATGGCGTTCTGCGTGGACCCCTACGGGCATTTCCGCGACTCACCCGGAAAAAGTTTTGGTCATGCTCAAAACTTGGCTGCGGTTAAATCGGACTTGCGTGAGCACCTCCGGGCAACTACGCGCTAGATACTGTCAGGTGCGGACCAACTGCGGAGAGCTCCGGGGAGTAAATTTGTTTCCCCGCAAGTCAAGCTGCAGAAGTTCCCCCGTACGGTATGACAAGGCATGAATGAAAATTGCAAACATTCTTGTTCGCCCGCTGAAAATCTTCTACGTGCTGGAAACTACCTCCTCGCCACAAGCCCGCGTAGCTTGCCCGGACTGGTGTGACACCGCCTTCACTGATTGGTCGTGCGTAGACCGCTGGCGCGAAGCTTGAATGAACATCGCGGAGGTTGCTAGGAGCCTATCTTCTACTGTCAGGGGGTGAAAACTGTCATGCCTCCCCTTGATCATGATAGCGTCGGAAGGATAACTCTGAAGGCGTTTTTCTCGAAACACTGATTTCCTCAACCACTTGACATGCGCTAATAAAATCATTGATATCTCCCTAACCGAGTACTTTTATGAGTTGTGCTATATATCAAATAAAGTATAAGAGTAAGGGAATAAATTCATCCAATTTTCAGAAAATTTTCCTCCACCGACTTTCGGATCCTTTTGTTGTAGCGGGTCACATTTGGTTTATCATTTTGATATCCAAGAAACAATAAAGTCTTTACCAGTAGTTACAGAGAACAAGTGAATGAAGAAAGTAAAATACAGTGGGCGAGTTAATCAGAAATTGAGATGAATCATAGAAAATTGAGTTTTCACAGAAACGAATAGGAGGAGCAACTTGAACATTTGACCAGAAAGGAATTAATTTCTTGAATAGTGAACGCCACACCCCAATATAAGATTGAGCCAATGAAATGCTTTAGGGAAAGGAAGTTTGTTTGTAAATTAGTTATAAAAAAAAAAAGAACATGTCTCAGCCGAGAAATCAGTGAGAGTGGCAAGCACAGTGGGAGCGGCTTCACACTATGTAGTGAAGCAAAGGCTGCAGAGTATTTTTGAATTTTGAAGAACTTTGAGAATAGTTGGAGACACAGAGATAAAGTCAGGAGTTCCCCTTTCTTGGTACATCATGCCCCCCCCCCCCTCCAATTCAACCAACTAATCTTTATCGACGCTGAATGCACCATTGACCTACGCTGTGAATGTGATGAGGATCTGACTGTCATGACTGAACCGGCGAGCAGCAGGACATTAAGAAAAACTATGAGTCACGATAACACAAAACTTTGGTTTACGCCAATTTGGAGTGCAATTACAAACCCCAAATAGTCAACTGGTGTCATCAGAGATGTTGAAGCGCCCTGTCAGACTGATACAAAGTGGAGAGTGATGGTGACGAAGAGAATAGGCCTACTGACAGCGTGACGGCAGACCGCTCAACGGACGGCCCAGTCACACTGACGAGATCGACAATGACATGCAGACGAGGACCTCATTCGTCGACCGAGAGTAATCATTTAAGAGGAATGACTTTCATTTACGTTTGAAGACATTTCCAGAGATGTAGTAGTCTGATATGTAAGGGGGCAAATCATTCTACTGTTTGCAGTCTTGTGAACATACTTGTATCTTTAGCGAAAACTGTTCGAGTACGTAGACAGTGATAAGTACGCCCCTATAAATCACTCTGTCGAGTAAATCATATATGAACCAAATGGCTTCTTTTGAGCATGTATTGTGTTGAAATGTTCTTGGTAATTCTTTTCCAGGCAAAATGTGTACATGAAAATTCCGATGTTTAAAGCATGTGATGGGAAATGTAAACAGTATGTGCGAATGCTTCTATGTTTCCTGCTAAACTTGTTTGTTAGTGGGGAAAAGAAAAGAAAAGAAAAGAAAAGAGAAGAGAAGTCTCGCTCTACCACGTATACATACCACAACGCCTACGGATATCTTTGTTTCACATTGTTAGTGGGGAAAAGAAAAGAAAAGAGAAGTCTCGCTTCATAAGGGATGTTCAGATCCCGCTCGACACCACAACGGGTTTGAATGTCTTATAGGGCCGATAGAACACCAACAGTAAGTGCAGATTGATTGACACGCTATCTTTTGAAGAGAAACAATACTTTGTTTCATACAAGATGAAAAAGCAGAAAGACAACTGATAATCATCCGCTCATATAAAATCAAGCAGAAGTTTTTCAAAACATTTCAAGAGGCATCTTGGAGAGTTACAGTCTGTTAAACATGCCAATATACTGTGAACAGAACATTGAAAAAATGCCCAAAATTGCCTGACGTAATGACCCAAACTTAATTGGATGACAATAGCAAGTTGCAAGACACAGGGTTGCTTCATGTGGAATGCATGTTATGCCTCACAGTATGTCGCTTTCCAGATGGTCCATGACGTCACTGTATGCTCCAGGACCATGAGTCATTCACCGGAACCATACAGCCCACGAGCTTGACACTGACCAACACAGGCCCGCCAGCTCGAAACTAGGTAGCATTGCCCATGAGCTTGACACTTTAGGCAAACCAGGCCCATAAGAGTCCGACACATGGGGGGAGGGGGAGGTCCACAAGACCTACATTGAATAGATTAAGCTTTCTGATGTAATACATGTATTAATCTCGTGGGCCTTGTTTTCCTCGAGTGTCGAGCTCGCGGACCGCACAGCTTGTGGGCCTATCATATTTGATGTCGAGCTCATTGACCTTGTTCATCTAGTGTTTAGGTCACGGGATGTATGACTCGTGGGCTGCGTATCTCATGGGCTGTACGACTCGGGTTGTTTGACTCGTGACGTACATCTGATGAGGTGGGCCTGTTGTTTTCTGGTTAGCATCTGTCACCCTTTCATCCAGTTCAAGGGACTTTGCCATATGCCTGTTAACAAACTATTAAGCATCAACCCGAAATATGGTACTCCTCTCCCCACCTTCCATGTTTAAGCGTACAAATGTTGGCCAGTGCAAATTGGATAATGTTGCACATAATTTCATGCAAGCTAGTCTGCATAACTAGCCCAAACATAAATATTATATTTGAGGTCACTGCCATCACTGAAGACACGTAATAGTAGACGGCGAGTTGTCACAGTATTGGGGTGTTCTTAAAATTTTCTGTAGATTTTGGGTTTTTTTGTGCTATTACCCCTATTTTGGGGGTGCTGAACACGAATCCACCTGTTGCCATTTTTCTAACCGACGTCTTCAGTCGTTGCCATGGCAACAAATTATTTTCTTTAGAAGAACGTGTATTCTTCATTAAACATCATAAAAACATGCTGTAAACACCAAAATAAGTCAATATAAACATCTCTTTAATCAAATTAAAAATCACAATTCTTATCATGCCATGGTTACCTCATAGCAACGATGGTTGCCATGGTAACAACTATTTCTAAAGAGAATAGTGATATTTTCATTAAAAAGCAAGAAAATATGACAAGATCGAGTGGAATATTGATTACTACCTACAATCATGATTATCAGCTTTTTTCCCCTCTATGTTCATTTCACTTCCTTTTCGTTGCTATAGCAACAACATGACAAAAGTTGCCTTTTAAAGAAAAAATAGATATTTCAATTAAAAGGAAAGCAAGAATGAAATAAATCGGTATATAATACATTTCTGTAGAGTTAGATTTTTTGTGCTGTTTCCCTTATTTTGGGAGTGCCGTACACGAATCCACCTGTTGCCATATGCCATCTTCAGCCGTTGCCATGGCAACAAATTATTTTCTTTAAAAGAACATGTATTCTTCATTAAATATTATAAAGAACATACTGTAATTTCCAACAGATGTCAATATAAACATATTTCTTTGATTAAATTAAAGATTACAATTTCCGAACGCCACAGCTACCTCACAGTGATGACGGTTGCCATGGTAACAGCTATTTCAAAAAGAAAATAATGATATTTTCATCAAAAAGCATGAAAACATATGAAAAGATTGAGTAGTTATTCATTACCATTTAGGGTCCTATTATGACTATCAGCTTTTTTTCCACTATGCCATTCCACATTATTACTGTTGCTATGGCAAGAACATGAGGAAGACTTTCTTTTATAGAAAGAAGAACTGTTTCATTAAAAAGGAAAGAAAGAATAAAATAAACAAATGATAAATTCCTGTAAAGTTTGAATCTTTTGTGATTCTTTCCTCTATTTTGGGGATGCTGAACAGGAATGCACCTGTGGTCATTTTTGTAAATGACGTTTTCAGCCGTTGCCATGGCAACAAATTATTTTCTTTTAAAAAAAACTTGTGTTCTTCTTTAAACATCATGAAATAATGCTGTTATCACCAAAATGGGTCAACGTAAACATGTCTCTTTAGTTTAGTAAAACATCACAATTTTCCAAGTTCATGGTTACCTCATAGCAATGACAGTTGCCATGGTAACAACAATTTATCACAGAAAATAATATCTTCATGAAAAAACATGAAAATATGGCAAGACTGAGTAGCATATCTATAACAAATTACTATCAGTTCTGTTTTTCACTATATTCATCCCACATCGTCTTTGTTGCTATAGCAATAACATGAAAAAAACTGCTTTTTGAAGAAAAAACCACGTTAATCATTAGATAAGGAAGGAACGAATATACTAAACAAAAACAAATAAGTAAAATCACAAAAGTTTAGTCAGCTTCCTGAATTTCTGATCACATTGCACCTTCAAACCTTAAATATCCGTAATGATGGTTAATATTTAACATGGTTGCCATGGAAATGCATCAATTTTTTAGAAAAAATTTCTTCAAGAAAAAAAATCGTGAAATTGTGGCCTAAATTTTGAAGTATTACAAATGAGCAAGACTATTATCCATACATAATTCTGTTCATGGAACATAATTTCTGTTCCTATCGCAACACCTTGTTAAGGAGTAGATTTTTTTTTTTTTTACCATAGAAATACCTAGGGAATATAAAATACAAATAACAAGCAATTCAAATGTGTAAAACCTCACAAAAAAAGTTCAAATTTTCTCGTCATGATGTACTCTGTTTCAGCATTGATGCCTCTAAGACATTTGTAAACCTTAAATGACTATGATACGTCCCCTATCGTAATTTCCAACAGATTGCTCTAGAACTTTTATCCTTGAAAAAAAAATGTATTGCTATAGCAACAGAAATGATGTGGAATGAACGCTGTGAAAACAATAAGCTGATAGTAATTTGTAATGAAAATGCTCATCAATCTCGTCATATTTTCATTTTTTTAATCAAAATATCAGTATTTTCTTTTTAAGAATCATTACCATGGCAACTGTCATTGCTATGAGGTAACAATGAAATTGGAAAAAGGGATTGATTTTAACTAATTGAAGAAAAATGTATATTCACGTCTTGACATGTTTTGGCCTTAACATGTTTTGATGATGTTTAATGAAGAACACAAGAAAATAATTTGTTGCCATGGTAACGGCTGAAGACATCATTTAGAAGAGTGGCCACAGGTGGATTCCTTTTCAGCGTTCCCAAAATAGAAAAAAGAGCCGAAAAAAATTAAACTCTACAAAAATTGATCATTTATTCAATTTTTTTCCTTTTAATGACATACTTCTCCTTTCTGGAATAAAAATCATGTTGTTGCCATAGCAACGATAATAATATGGCATGAACATGGTGAAAAAAGCTGATAATTATCATAGTAATTTGTAATGAGTATGCTTCTCAAACTTTTCATGTTTTCATGCTTTTTGATGAAAAAATAATTTTCTTTTAAGAAATAGCTGTTACCATGGCAACCATCATTGCTACGAGGTAGCCGTAACAGTCGGAAATTGTGATTTATAATATGATTGAAGCGATATGTTTAGATTGACTTATTTTGGTGTTTTTAGCATGTTTTTATGATGTTTAATGAAAAATACATGTTCTTTTAAAGAAAATAATTTGTTTCCATGGCAACGGCAAAAGATGTCATTTAGAAATATGGCAACAGGTGGATTCGAGTTCGGCACCCCAAAAATAAAGGAAATAGCACCTAAAAAATCTCACTATACACAAATTTGTTATCTACCGACGTATTTTATTCTTGCTTTTCGTTCAATCGCAGTGCTTTTCTTTAAAAGGTAGCTTTTGTCATGTTGTTGCCATAGCAACAGAAATGAGGTGAAATGAACATAGTGGAAAAATAAGCTGATAATCAAAAAAGTAATTTATGATAAATATTCCACTCAATCTTGTCGTTTTTTCTTGATTTTTTCATGAAAATATCATTTTTCTTTATAAATAGTTGTTGCCATGGTAACCGTCATTGCTATGAGGTAACCATGACAATATAAGAATTGAATTTTTTTTTAATATTTGATTAAAGAGGGTTCATAATGACATATTTTGGTGTTCACAACATGTTTTTATGATGTTTAATGAAAAAAATACATGTTCTTTAAAGGAAAATAATTCGTTGCAATGGCAACGGCTGGAGACGTCGGTTAGAAAAATGGCAACAAGTGGATTCGTGTTCAGCACCCCTAAAATAGGGGAAATAGCACAAAAAATCAAAATCTACAGAAAATTTTAATAACATTACAACTCGCCGTCTACTATAAGCTTCATTTCTGAAGTAATTGACCGCTCACATTCCTGAGACCTGTTACTATGAACCAATGCTTTATGGAATGTGCATACATACTTTGATTATAGCGTCAAGGCGTGATTTGTACATGATTAAACATTTAGGATGAAAGCAATGAAGCCAAACATCAATATTTGCAATCCTACACAAATTTTTAGTGATATTCTAAAAGTCTGACCTCACATTGACCTTAGAGGTCAAAGTTGGATATACACAGGGTAATGACCAATGTTCTGTGGAATGAGAAGACACTTCTTGTACAATGTAGTATAAATGCTAATAGCATAATGCATGATTACACACCAGGTATACAGTTAACCATTGAATATACATCAAATATCAATATTTTGATATTTTGAGGTCATTGACCTGTCACAGTCCTCAGAGGTCAAAGGCAGAGACGTGTAAATAATTTCCCTTGATCTGAGGAATAGGGAAACGATTCAGTTGTAACACAAATGAATTTTTAGGACATCGTTATGTTTATCATCAACCAATTGCACCAAATGTCAAACTTCTGATAATTTGAGGTCAATAATTGACCTCTGGAAGTCATAAGAGGTCAAAGGTAGAAACCTGTCAAGGATCTATGGAACATGAAGACAATTCCACTGTAGCAAAAATGAGTTTTTAGTACATCATTACCATATTTCACATTAATCAATGACGTAAAATATCAATTTTTATCAAATTTTGAGGTCATTGTCCTCTGGAAGTCATAAGAGGTCAAAGGTAGAAACCTGTCAAGGATCTATGGAACATGAAGACAATTCCACTGTAGCAAAAATGAGTTTTTAGTACATCATTACCATATTTAACATTAATCAATGACGCAAAATATCAATTTTTATCAAATTTTAAGGTCATTGACCTCTGGAGGTCATCAGAGTTCAAAGGTAGAAACCTGTCAGGGTTCTATGGAACATGAAGACAATTCCACTGTATCAAAAATGAGTTTTTAGTACATCATTACCATATTTAGCATTAATCAATGACGCAAAATATCAATTTTTATCAAATTTTAAGGTCATTGACCTTTGGAGGTCATCAGAGGTCAATTCAGACTTACCTTCCGATCTTAAAATGAATCTCATAACATGTACTAACACTGGTGAAAGTTTCATGCTTTAGTCAAATTTTGCACAATTTTTCGGCATATCTGCTCTATTATATTGCTTGTTTCATTCAGTCCACATTCATGCATGTTTTTGTACTTTGGTTTCCGATAACTCACTACATCGTAATATGCTAGACAATATAGTAAAATACTAGGTGTTTCAAAAAAACATTTCCCACTTTTGATCATAGTTCAAAGACTATTCATTCGAAAAAAAAACTGTCATTGATATGAGTAATAGCTGAATAGTGTACAATTTTGTTGCAGGTATTTTGAATGCGAAAGCATAAATCACTTTCAGTAAATCTAAGATTGATTTTGAAGTAAGGTTTCAGATTTTGGTCAAATTTTAACCCTCTGTACAAAAATTTAACTTTGCACAGGAACCAATGATGTGTATGTGAGTGTGTGCTGACAATGGTCCTGAACAATAGACATGCCTGAACCACTTGTTGACTAGGCGTTAGTCTCGCGCTCCCTGGCACATGAATGCTTAATCAATAATTCATGTGGATTGCCCTGGGCACTGCTAGTCTGAATTCACGCACGGTAAAAGGTAAAATGTATGCACATGGAAAAAGTAAGCAAATGTTTCCATGTGCTTGCAAACACCACATTTCATTCCAGCTGGCAATCATTTTTTTAATTTTGCTTCACATATCACTAAATTTGGGGTGTAAATAAGCATAAATGATCTAAAGTTCCTCATTTTAATACAACTGTCTACTAATTGAATACATGTGCTCTGACAAATTCTTCGCTTTTTCGATAAAATGAGATCATTTTTGGTAAAGAGTTCAGCAGCATTTATCATTGGGGCGATTTGTTTCACAGTAAATTAAATTTAAGGTTCCATATACACAAGTGTATACTCTAGTTGATCTTCTTTGCTTCCTGTCACCATGTTTACGATAGAACAGAAGGTATTCATTGTAATTTCGTTTTTCAGAAGTAGGGAGAGCACTGTCGCGACTAAACGACAGTATCGCCAGGCGTTTGACTTTACACAGATACTGCCAGAGGCTGAGTAAAGACTAGTTGTGATGAATAAATAATGAAGTATTCAAACCCTGGCCATTGTTCAGGACCATTGTCAGGGTGTTAACCACACACTCCCATACACACCCATTGACCCCTGTGCAAAGTGAAATTTTGTACAGAGGGTTGAAAATAGAGCAAAATCTGGAACCTAACTGTGAAATTAATCATGGATTTCATGAAACTGATTTACGCTTTCATATTCAAACCACCTTCAACCAAATTCTACACTATTCAGCTATCTCCTATATCAATGACAGTGTTATCTGATATATAGTTTTTGAATTATTAAGAATCGAAAGTGGGAAATGTTTTTTGAAACACCTTGTATTTTACACACAATAAGCACAACATGCCCTTTAAAGGACAAGTTCACCTTCATAAACATAACGATTGAGAGAATGCAACAATATTAGTAGAACACATCAGTGAAAGTTTGAGGAAAATTGGACAATCGATGCAAAAGTTATGAATTTTTAAAATTTTTGTTTTGGAACCGCTGGATGAGGAGACTACTACAGCTTGTGAGTCATATGCGTACAACAGTATAAAGAAAATGTAAAGAAAATTCAACATATTTTCACTTTTTTCGCATAATAAAAGAGCACTTGACTTGCCTCTTTCTAAAGGCAGGGGGAATAATATTACCCATAACATTTGTCGGTAACGAGTCGGGGGAATGTGTACTTTTTTCATAAGATGAAATTTTGTGAAATTCTCTTTATATTTTCCTTATATTATTGTACGCATGTGACATCTAAGTTTTTCACACACTGCAGTAGTCTTCTCATCCAGCGGTTACTGCACAAAAACTTCAAAAATTCATAACTTTTGAACGGATTGTCCGATTTTCCTCAAACTTTCAATGATGTGTTCTACTAATATTGCTACATTCTCTCAATCCTTATGTTTATGAAGGTGAACTTGTCCTTTAATATGTCGTCATGGAACGCGGGTAGCAATAGTATTATTCAAGAGTTATAAAAAATGCAACAGATTAAAGATAATAAAAAGTTTTGGTACCTCAAAAGCTTCCCTGAATTTCCTTGTCTTGGTTTGTGTTTCAGGTTAAAGTACGTTGTCTGTGAGAATTACTCGCCCCAAAGTGCTCTCATGTCTTAGTAATCATGCAATAATGGTTTCGTACCAGAGCCAACGCTGTACAGCGTCGATAAATATTGTACGAAACCACTGACTGCGACCAGCAGCGTGCAGCCCATTGTACGCATAGCTAACTGCGACCAGCAGCCCCATACGCATAGCGTAATGGGGCTTCGCATTGTAGCATTCAGGATCATGACAGAATTAGTATCGCGGGTAAATGTCAACTTAAAATCCAAAAATTTCTTCGATTTGAAGACTTACCAATTAAGTTGAAGTATTGAAAACAGGCTTCGAATAACGTTTGGTTCTGCCAATAGCCCCTTTCTGTTCGAATTGATAACTGAATGTGACTCGGTCGAGAGGACCTTGGGAGAGCTACTAGTACATACACTGGATACCATGGCCAGCGCATGCGCACACAAACATCTTATCCGTTCATGGATTTGACATTTGTGTGCATGTGATGTGTTCGCATGCACTGGCTGTAGTATTCAGTGTACTGTATGTAGCTCTCCTAAGGTCCTGTCGACCGAGTCACATTCAGTCATCAATTCGAACAGAAAGGGACTATAGGCAGAACCAAACGTTGCCCGAAGCCTGTTTTCAATACTTCAACTTAATTGGTAAGTCTTCAAATTGAAGAATTTATGGGATTTTAAGTTGACATTTACCCTGCGATACTAAATCTGTCATGATCCTGAATGCTACAATGCGAAGCCCGATTACGCTATGCGTATGGGACTGCTGGTCGCTATGCGTATGGGGCTGCTGGTCGCAGTTAATTGCATGATTACTAAGACATGAGAGCACTTTGGGGCGAGTAAGTCTCACAGTGTTAGTTATATGAAAGGTACTTTAACCTGAAACACAAACTAAGACAAGGAAATTCAAGGACACTTTTGAGGTACCAAAACTTTTTATTATCTTTAAGCATTAAAAGAATAAATTTTAATATAAATTTGAAGTCACAAAGAGATGTACTCCTATATTTATTTCAAGGGACAATTCATTGTATTGTTTGTGATTCCTGCAAACATACAGAGCGAAACCTGTATTTCGTGAAAGGTGATAAATCACTCTGTCAAGTTGTGTAGGGTCTGTGTATGAACCAAACGGTTTATGTTCAATACGTTGTGAACATTTGCTGGCATTCAGGTAAAATCGCAAGAATCGCTACTATAGGGGAGTACGGAAAAAATAGTGACCACGGCAGTGCGACAGAGTTGTTAGGAACGCCTATAGCGGCTCAACAAGTTTGACCATGCAGTTAGTTGCCATGGTCTTCATCTTTAGATAACCCTTTCTCTTACGAAGTGGGTGAAGAAGTTCATAAATACACTATGTAGGCCTAACAATGTCAGTTAGGAATTATTTGATTGTAGATAATGCTTTGGATTTTCTTTTTAATTGGGCCTGTGCGGTTAAAAAGTATCCGAGTGCGAAGGGTTAAAAAAATCCTTTGGATTTTGTGCTCTTATAAGAGCACTGTATATATGACATATCATAGTGTTATTATCATATCATCTTTCAGCAGCAAAGTATGGTGCCATGCTCCAAACCTTTATTGAATTATATTTCCCCACTTTTTGCGAGTTCATCAAAATACATGAGAGAGAGGGGAAAAAAATAGGCCCTTCCCGAAAAACAGATTAAGTATGAATAATTTAACATTATGCAACCCATGTCAGTTCGACATTGGTCATGTATGTTTGCATTAATTTTAAAGATAGGTTTTCATAAATAATTTCATCAAAATATTTACCTTCACTAGTTTATATTGACTTCTATTCAAAAATGCAGGTATGAGGCCTGAGGAAGTCCAAAGGATCAGTGGACGAAATATCGCCAGCAAAATTACTTAAGACTGGTAGGAGCATGTCATCGGCACGGATTCACATGTGCCATTCCATACTTGTGTTACATTTAACCTGTGTATTTCATAGCGAAACATGTGCGCATGTGCACGGGGAGACACAAGATGACCGCATAGGCCTACGTGATTATCATGGTGGCGGATTGCCAGGAATCGTTTGCCAGAATGACTGACGAATTTCATAGCTGGAGATGTTTTCATTAAATTTCATTCTTCTCTAGCGTTACAGAAAAGAAGGTCCCTAACAGTTGGGGGCTTGTCCGGGAGCCGAACCCGGTGTGAGGTTATAGTTCCCAGAGATATCAAAGAACTGAAAATGTTTGATAACATTGTTGGAAAAAATGTAAATGACTTGTCACACAAGAATAAACAATATCAAATCAAATCAATTTGTCAAATCAAACTGAGGAAAACCATTAAAATTTAGTCATGAAACTAAGAAACAAATCCTATCCATCAGACCTATAGGTGTAATGGATAGGATTTATATAGTGCCCCTAACATTATTGGCATGTCTAGATGTGTCTTTACCTAATATCACTTGTAAAATCACTGAATCTATGAATCTGTGGACATGAAATCACAAATAATTTTTTTATGTAAATCAGCACGAATAATTACTTGATTTAGTAACCTGAATCTGATTCGTGCATAAATGCATGAACTTCAATAAGAATAGTGTTGAAACTATACTAAAACATGCATAACTATAGTAATAGATGTAAGTAGTAGTTTATTGTTTGCGTTTAATACAAGCAGTCCTAGTTCCAAGGGATACTCGGAAACTAACACTTTCAACTGATTCAAAACACATGTGAAAGAGTTATATCTAATGTCCCAAAACTTGCCCATACCTCTATATTGCCTGCCACTTTTTGTTTTTAATAATTTCGCCGGTCGCCAAGTCAGACAATTCAAATAAAGTAGCTGATGATAATTTGTAGTCTGCAAAGCTCCTATAGTTAGTTTTGCAAATTGTTTATTTTTGACCTGAAACAAATGGTTATCCCTAACAAATTGGTAAACCTTTATGTCATAAAATCTTCATTTTTTTTGTTTTTTGTTGCTTATGACATATGAGCTCTCAATTTGAGGACGGCATAAATGCACCTAAAGTATTGTAACGCCAGCTTATCTGCGATGAGGTGACTAGAGGGGTGTCTGCCCAGAGATAAAGGTCAATGAAAACTCACGGAGGAAAAGAAATTTAATGAAGCGTTTTGTCAGATTTCTTCTGGCAAACCGTTATGAGCTATTGAAATCCTTCCCTCTGAACTGCTGAATGGCTGAGAGAAAAATTTCCCGACATATTTGTCTGACAAAACATTTCATGAAATACTTCCTGAAATTCGCGGATACATTTAGAGGTGTTGTTTATAGGGGGGGGGGGGGTCTTCGAGGCAGGAAAAGTTTTCGGGGATTCAGAATTGTTGCACTTCTCAGTTTTATACTGCATGATTTCAAAGTTAGGGCACGAGCATTACAGGCGTAACATATAACATAATTCAGCAAGTTTAGATTTGAGTCAGAAATCGTCTCTTTATTACATCAGTTGGTACCTCTGAATTTCTGCGATGAATATTGTAAATTGAAAAAAAAAATCCAACAGAATTCCGAACATCTCCTTAAGATATGAATGTGTACACCTTCATTGTGCATCTCTGTATTCATGTTCCACTGAGGAGTGCCTTAGGTTATGTTGAGGAATGAATAACCGGCACAATTCACCCTATGATAGTCAAAATGTAAGGGAGAAACATATTTCATTATTATAATTCATGAAATGCAGAAAAAAAATCGGTCGCAAATATGCCCATGCAAAAGACCAGGGAGTACTCCCCTTTAGCTCCATCGCTGTTTCTTATCAAAGTGCTTAAATTATAAGGACACCTTATTCCAGTAACAATCATCAATTTTACGTTAATACAACTCTGCAATTATGATGGAAAGGACGTAACTCATGTTTGTTTGGTTAAAGGGACATTGTTGATCATATTTGCATTAAAATAAAAATATTTTTAGATATTCATCTACTCTCCACGTAAGTGATTTCCTGGTATTACCATCATGACCTTGATAACTACAGTGCATTGTACGGATGATTAGGCGAAGGCTCGGTCAAACAACGTAGCTAACAAAATATGAAATATGTGAAAACAGTTTAAGTGTGATTTGCTTATACTTTCTTTTACCCCTCTACGCTTGCACAGAATTGTAACTTACGGAGCCAAACCATAAGGACGCCAAACAGGTGTGAAGGTAAACATAGCAGTGATAACAATGGGTGACTCTAAGCATCCACGCCCCCGAGCCAGCTGGAAGGAGTGGATACTCGTTGTATGTCTTTTCTTCATCTCCTTCATCGAGATGGGATTAGTTAAGAGCTTCAGCGTCGTTCTGGCCGATCTCGTCTACCAGCTGGACACCGACTACGGAACCCTCGGGACCGTAATCGGACTCTATCACGGTGTATCCTTCTTCATCGGTTAGTTTCCTCGTCAGCCGGACATGATTTGTGGGCTCAAAGAAATTACAGATCTGTACAACTTCCACAGAGTCTAATACGTCGCTTATCTTTTTTTTTTTTCTGTAAATAATTGTTTAGGTAATCTATCCAGCCATAATAACAATAGGCCTTGGAGAGTGTCACAAAAGATTCATACTGACTTAAAATGTGTGAGTTCCAAATCCGATAAAATCAAAGTAGCGTTAGTGGTGCTTCAAATGGTTTGCAGCAGTCGCCCTCACAAAAAGCGTGTCTTAGTTTTACTTGATTATTGTTCACTCTCAGTCGTTATCAATATTTTTTATCTAGGCAAAATAAATATGAAAATGAGGCTCTTCTTCTTTTTAATATACCTCGCACATTTTTTTTCCTCTCTTTTCCTTTGGTTGATGGATCATTGATTGGAGAATATGCTTCTTATCTACACACAATAAATATGCACCCTCATCAACAGAACTTACCTTTTAAAAGAAAAGGAAATGGTTTTGATAAGCAGCTTCAATTCACAAGGGTATTTCTGAATGTCGACTTCATTAATCTTTAAAAAAAAAAGAAATTCCGCATAATGTGTTGAGTCATGTCTGAGTAAAAACATATTCAACACAAAATGATACCTTTTCATTCTATTAACACAAGAGTCAGTTATGGAGGTGTATCAAACTTTTGCCCACGAGAGGGGGGGGGGGAGTAACAGTTTTCTTGCCCACAATTTTTCATCAAGAATCCGAAAAGTGTATTGAAGTAAATGAATCCTTACGTTAACATATTTTCACGAAACAGTGAACGTAGGGGCAAGCCCCTATGGAAATTAAATGAGGTGATCACTGCCCATCATTAATTTGTACACATACCAGAAAAAAACATGGGTTAGGAGAAAATATGACTCATACCAACGTAAAAGCCAGCATTGCAATACAAAGGACAACGTTTAGAACTATCCACATCATGAAATTAGTTGCAGCTTAAATCTACTGTAGTTACATGTTTTATATTCTGTTTCACCAACACTTCGTATATCATTATTCTCCTTGCTTGATTCTACCTGTACTGGGTAGATACAACTTGACAATGAAGTGTGTGTATGTGTGTGTGTGTTTATTTGAAATAAGTTGTGTCTTTCGTGTCTTGCAGCACCACTCGTCGCACCTATCTTGGAGAAACTTCGACTGAAGATGGTAGCTGTCCTTGCCTTCGTCAGCGGGGCGAGTCTCTGCCTAACGAGCTTCTCTGGAGGACTGTTCTTGTTCACTGTGTCGCTCCTCATATCCGGCAAGTATATCAATTTGCAAACAGACTGAGGGGTGGGGTAGAGGGCGGGAAGGATTGGAAGGGTACAGGAGGGGTGCAGGGGAGGAAGAGTGGAGTGTAATTGGAGGGAGATATCTTTAATATACAGGCATGACAGCGCTATACATAAGCGCTGGCCAAGTGTCGCGGGCCACTGAAAATTGATGTTTGGACACCAAATTTAACTAAAAAAAGAAGCTTTTTCTTGGTAGCCCTCTCGAGCACTTACGATTTGTAAAAAATGAATTTTTATACTTTCGTTTACTTACAAGGTAAGGACATCTGCTTTTCGGGCCAGGAAAATTTCAGATTCAAAGACCTTAGTGGTGCGAACGGGTGGCCAGAGAAAAAAAAAAGTGATTGTCAACTCTTGTGTTTATCATAGATCATACAACTCTCAGCCCCACTTTCCTCAATCAATCGCATTACTATATCATTTTCTGACCAATATCTGAAGTTGACAGTGGGGTGGGTATATATGATGGGAAAAGAATTGGAAGGGAGGTGGATACGACGGGAGAGAAGGGAAGAGGAGGGTAGGATATTGGAGGAAAGAGAAATGGGGGAGGGTTGTTGAAAGAAAATTAATTGTCGATCAATGCTTTCCTCACGACTTCTCTTAACCCACCGACCATGCGAATCTGTCGTGATCAGTGCCACGTCTATTTGGTGATCTGAGAATCTCAAAAGAAGCGGGTTAAGACTAGACATGAAGTTGAAGAAGGATGAAATCGTCATCCCATCAAGCTGAAGTGTGCATCATCGTTGTGACTGCTGTTTAGTTTGGTTTGCTTGCTTTTTTTTATTTCTATCGCTGTTTTAACTACTGTCTGATACAAATTAAACCTATCCATTTAGGCTTGTCCATTTTTTTTTAAAGAATGTAAATCAGAGTGAACATGGAGTGGCCTTTCAGCGTTCCAGTTGAGTTTCATTTGGAACAAGCTCGTAGTGACAATAGTACGTGACACGAGTTTTGGATGCCTCAAGATGAAAAACAAAATAATTTTCCTTTTCCTCTCTTCAACCCCCTCCCCCCGTTAATAGGGATATCCTTTGCATTCGTTATTGTCTGCATCTTCGTCGAATTTCAACGAAACGTGCATGAGAATTTCGCCCTCAAGTTCGGCATCGGTCACTGTGGCAACGCCTTCGGGATGATTCTCATTCCAATCCTGACCGAGACCATGAGGGAAGTGTTCGGCTGGCGAGGAGCCATCCTCCTGCTGGGAGCCATCGGATTTCACATGTCTATGTTCATGTATCTCTTCGCCGTAGCGATCGAAAGTATCGGGGCACCAATCAAGACGTCTGTGAGTCAGAATGGAGGCAAAGTTGAACCAACCGAAAGCGCAAGCTACGAAATGGATGACGACCACGTGGACGAAACATCAAGGCTGACCAAAAACGGTGACTCCGACAAATCTTCATCAGCCACTGCCTGGTGCTTGAGATTGGGACGAGGGATCTGTAAGCTATTTGGATTATCTATTGTCTTCGAGGAACCCTACACAATTCCGCTCTACATATTCTTCTCACTTGGCGGTCTCATCAACGTTGCCTGGGTGGTGTTCCTAATCCCCCACGGTGTAGAAAGGGGATACCCTCTCTCCACGGTCGTCTTCTTGGCGGCTTTTGGAGGAATTGGAAACGCGGTTGGCCGTATCATCCAGGGCCCAATCGTCGACAGGAAATGGTTGTCGAGTCTCGATCTCAACTTGCTCCTAGCTTTCACAAATTGCATCGTGTTCGCATTCGATCCCCTTACCTTGGCCTTCTGGCATCTAGGGCTTGCTGCGTTCATCACTGGAGTGACTATCGGAGCCAGGATGTCGCTCCACGTCGTGACACTGCGGCAGTACATCCCACCAGAAAAGTTCTCCTCGGCGTTTGTATTCTTCTGCCTGGCATACGGCATTGGAGAACCTTTAGGAGGTGTTATGGCTGGTAGGCAGATCGCAATGATTGCAAAACCCGCTTATAATCAAATTAGACAGCAAATCTAACACTTAAACTCGATCAGTGATTGTGTTACCCAGCACTAACTATAACCCAGGATACAATACATTTATTTTAGCATAGGAAACTTTGCTGGGACAAAAAAAAAAATAAATAAGAAGAATCTCCAAATACTTCAATGAGCCAAAAGTCATAACATGTGAAGACGCATGTTATCATTTATCTCTGTTGTTTGACTGTTGGTTTAGCACGGTGAGATAGTCATAGTGCGTTATATAGACATGGTTTTCGATACACCAAGTTTTAAGTTCAAGTAAGTATATGCAAGTCAAATGCATATTTATGTTGTGTTGTTTCATAAAGCGTTCAACTGAATCTTAATACCTAACAGCAATAGTAATGATAATAGCAATGATTTCAAAATAATTTTTGTCTTTCTTCTTCAAACGCAGTACGCCAACAGGAGCAAAAAATAAAAATAAAACAAGATGTATGCTGCATGCTGAGAATAACTTGCAATGTATGTTGTTAATTATTACAATGTCATATGCAATAAAAAACATGCAAGATATGCTCAGTCTATGGAAAGGTGTATTCCCATGTCTTTTGTGTAAGCAAATCTTTGCCATAATTCTTTTATCAATATTGTTTGTTGTCTGTTTGTGTGTGTATTTTGTTTTGTTTCTGTTTTTGTTTTTTGTTTTTTTTTCTTTGCTTTACGTTGCATGACGAAGTTGAATCTTCCTGTTTCTGTTTTATGTTCGCGAAACATAACGTCAAATTGAGACCATGGGGACTTCCTAGTGCATAAAGTAATTATGCGCCATGCTTATCAGCATGGCGTCATTTGCTCAGTGAAAGGAATGGAACGACTATAGTCTTTTTGAGGGTTTTTAAAAATATCTTGAAATCTTTCATCACAACTATCATGATATACTATCTTTTACATAGGATCTCTCGCGCAGAGGTTCACCCTCACTGTGGCATTCATGGCGCTCGGCGGGATTGAATTCTTCTCCTTTCTTCTTCTGTTGCCCGTACGGTACTGCTTGTCAACCATAGAGACCTAACACCAAAGTCATGCGACAGGGTGAAAAAGAGGACTATGCACAGGTTGCGGCTGGACGGAAACAAATGCCTGGAATTTGCAGCTTACTCGCACGTATCGGAATAACTGTGAACAATGGCATTAATAGTCACATAATCTTGTTTCATCATTGAATGAAACATGAAACATGATTTGATGACGGCATTTTTTGATATAGAGATATGTACAGTCCTATATTGAAGGTTATCGAGTATTACAGAAAGATAGAAACAGGAATGAAGGAGGCCTTGTATTAAATGCAGATGGCATATCAGTGTGTATAGATTGAGGACTGTACCATCAATACAATTTAGGGGAGATTGTCAGGGATGCCAAAAAAAAAAATATGGGTGTATATGTTGGATGTGCATACCTTAGAAAACTGGTCATTGAGGCAATGTAAGTACGATGAAGGCCTATATCCGATTTTTCTAACAACGAGTTGCACTTTCTCATTAACCTACAGAATTTAGTGGTACATGCATGTGTAGAAGATTGATTTTGTGCTCTTGTCAGTTCACTTCTGCATTGAGCCCATATTAATTCATAAGGATTGTCAAAAAGGGCATATTTGCCGTTTCCTGAATATTTTCATGCTTTTTATCTAAATTCCCCCCAACTATCATTTATTTCGTTTTCCCCTATGGCTGGAAATAGCGTTTTATATATGGGTGAGAATTTTGAACGATGTACAATTGCCAATTTTCGCACTTTATAACATTCTTTCCCTTAGAACACGCCAGGATGATCTAAGAAACCAGATTTTTTCATGTCATCTCAAAGATTGGTAAATTTCCTTTCAGGAAATATATGGTTTGGTTGACTTTTGCCTGATATTTTTCATTTGACAAGGACTTAAAGCGTAAAAATACGGTAAAAACGCTATTTTCACAATAATTTTTGTTTTTCAAACTAATGATGTGCATTTTTTATGGTACGTGGCATCTAATATCTGACCATGTTCTGGATCTGACATATCATGGGTATGTACCACAAAATTATAAGAACTTTATGAGCACGTTTGAAATTACAGAGAACAATTGAAATATCACAGTCCTAAACAGACGAACGTCCGTGATGCTTTTATTTCTATCGCTGCTGCAAATTCTACTTTGTTGTCCCAACTGTAACGAATAGAAAATTTGGTGTTCCACCTAATGAACATATCTTGCAAAAATTGTACGTCTGCTGGCTGTATATGGGACGTAATATTCTTTTATCCAAAATTATACTCAGTTTTCGTCACGGACGTGCTTCCGCTATTCTCTAACAAAGATCGTAGTCCATTAAACGTTATTGGCGATATTGTTCTGAGGCGTAATCAACTAAGATCTAGCCACACGATAATATGTTTGATTTGAGTTTCTGTCCATCCTTTGTCAAATAGGAACCGAAATTATATTCTTAGACGAATCTCCGAGGAAAAAAGAACGTCCGTGATGATTAAAACGTTTTCGAGTGGGACACCATCTTGCTTTGATGGCGAAGGTGCATTTTACCTTTGGCTCTCTAGCGGAGGAGCTGCATGTCATTTTTGGAGCGGACTGAGGTTCGTCCGCAGTTTTTGGACCATGCAATTCACCGAAAACCGAGCAAATAATTAATATTTTCTCTGAAAATTCACCTCCTGATCCTCCTCTGAGCAATGCATTTGTTGTAAGGATGTCAAATTTCTTATAATTTGCATTGACCTTTTTCAAATTTTTCAAAGAGTTGGGAAGGCTAGGTACTCTCTGCCGATTAGTTATCCGTCCTGGAGCATGACCCTTGTAGTAGAACGAACGTCCGTGACAATTCCAGCGAATGTCCGTGACGTATGCAATCCCTCCGATAGGGATATCTTGTCCCGAAAGTGTCCTGTATTCTTTAAAACTTTTGGCTCCAATAGCGACAAATAAAGTTTTACAAAGTAAACAATGAGTTTAGAGCAGTAGTTTCAGAATTTTTAAGGCGTTATGTGATCATGATGAACGAACAGTTGAAAATTTACTCACAATTTTACGCTTGTTTTCCCTCTAATTATACAAAAACAGCTTAACACTGAAAACAAAGTTATAGGAAATGGAATTTTGCGTAATCTGTAATTTCTGTGCATTTAAATTTCTTTCTAATGAGGTTCTGGAGACAATTTGTACTGTTACAGGTTCTGAAAGTTTCGCTCACGGACGTTCTGTCCGAGAAAGGAAATTTCTGATAATTACAAATATATCACTGCACATAAAGTTAATGTTAGTTGAAAATATTACCAAATCACCGAGCCGCTCACACCCGAAAGTGAATAACGTTCATCACTCAATTTACCTGTAATAACAAACGGAAAACGTTTTGGTGACGGATGTTCGTTGGTAGAATAAGTCAATGGATTACATAGAAGGAGAAAGAGGATCAGTGCCACTTTTTAGTGACAGGTGCGCCAAGTGTTTATCTTTTGAGTATGGTAGCTGCCGTCTCAAACAGAACACATCCAGTTTTGGTCTCCATAACGGACGTTCGCTGTAATTGTCATGATATTAAATGCCTTAATTTATTCTTATTTTTCTCTTCGTGACGATTCTTCTCTCATTCCCTCAATAACCTGAACACGCTGCGACCAAACAGAAAACAAAATCAAAACAAAATAAACCAAAACAAATCCGAAAAGTGCTACGCAATCACATTCAGGATAATGACGGAAGAAGTCTGTAATGGGCATGTGTTGAATAAGAAACGGAAAAGTTTCAAAAGGACGTGGAGGCAGTTGAATGAAAATGACTGAGAAACAGAGAAGGGATCGAGCTCCAACACACAGAGAAAAGAATTGCCAGTGCACTGCCGTTATACCAAATTCCTCTGGAGAAGTTTTTGTTTGTTTGTTTATGATTTTTATTCATCGAAATGCCGTCACAAGCGAACAAAAAATAATGCAGTATACAATTATTGTCTGATGAAAACACACAGATACTCCGCTTATCATCACGTGGTGTTGTTTTATACTCATCACTGAAAAGCAATGTTCATTTGTAATTCTTTCTAAGATTTTTTTTTTCATTTTACATTGAAGAGACAGAGAGATCGTCAATTTGTTTGTGCTTTTGTGCTTACTTTGAAAACACATGTTTAAAAAAGTAATGATTAAGAATAGGTTTAAGGTTGCACTTTGATACGTTCGCTCTTCCAAAGATTCGTTACTCCGATGTCCAAAGGTTTGTTATTCCGAAAATGAAAAAAAAAAATGTTTGTAGTTAATTCAGGAGGTTTGTTATTAAAAATGTTCTTATTCCGAAAGTTTGATAGTCCGAAAAATAGATATCAAGGATCATTATTTTTAGGTCCGTTCTTCTAAAAGCGGAATGGGCCTGATATTCGTTTAGGTGAAAACGGTTATTATGAGGTTTTGAAATTTGGAGGATGTTAGTTGTTAATTTGTTTCTCTACATTAGGATAAGCGAACATGATTTTTCATGTTCCAATTAATAAACTTTTCGATTAACCTTCGGAGATTCCTATCATTTACCGAATAAAAAAGCTTCATAAAAATACGAACTCTATCAATTTTCGTATTGACAAACTGTATGAATAACGAGCCTCCGAAGTGACGCGCTACAAAATGTTTGTTATAAGAAACCATATTGTATAATATCGAAGTCACAAACATCCATCCAAGTTATATGGACTTATTGTGTCTTGTTATGACGAAACTTCGCAGTATGGAATCTATTATCATTTCTGACTAATATAATAACACAAATTCTCCTCGGTAGTAGTGTGTAGCACAAGGAGCAAACGCAAAGGGATTTCTTCCTAACGTATTTGTTTGCCTTCCCCAGCTAAACTTCGTATTTCTATAACGGAGCACGTTTCTGTTGTTTTTCTATGTTAATTCTTTGTCATAATTTTAGCCGTGACCATGTTCGTTATAACCAAATTTTGCATTGTAGACTTTATATAAATTTAGGACCTGAATCTTTACTTCATGATAACGAAATTTCCATAAATATATTCGTTCTCAAGGATGGACTACGTCACTGAGATTACACGTACGTTCGTACGTTCATTTACGAGAGATGGAAAAATTGTTTTCTTTGATTCCTCAGTATGAGAAGATAAACAAGCTTATATATAATTGAGAATTGGTAATATCTATTCAAGATTTTGCAGAGGAGTTTGTTCTCGACATGAAATTGCTGTTTGTTGTGAGTAGAATGCGTTTCCAACTCAAGAGAACTGCATTGTTCAATATCTTGTTTGTTCCGAATGTCCGTGAGCTACATGCGAACCTCCGTGATGAAAACTATGCTATGTTTGTTGGGTTATAGAGACTGCCTAGATCAGATACATCTGAAAAAGGTATGTTATTATTTGGGAATGAGGATTAAAGTATGGGATAGTGAAATAGGAGGTCAAAATATTGAGTTTCTGTAAAATGCGCGTAAAGTCGAGAAAGTGTTTAGCAGAAGAGCAATATTTCAACAGAAATGACGAATTTAGTTACATCATCAGTTGTCTACCATTACGTACAGGTTAGGAGTACAAGCTTGATATTCTGCAAGCACGTACATATGTCCCTTAAAATATTTCGTTAGGATTTTGAACTGAATCATATCTTTGCAAACTATGTTAAATGATATCTAAATGTATGTGCAGTACTATTCCTCATGGACGTTCGCTGCTCTGGACATGGTAAACTTCAGCGGTGAATAAAAACTTGTTCCTCTGGGAAAATCCTAGTATAATTGGGTTCATATTAAAGCTTGAGTTATACTCTTTCAGGTAAGATGAATGATTTGGAGAATTTCCTACTTTTTAAATTTTGTCTTGTTTTGGCTCAATTGTACATCGTTCAAAATTCTGACCCATATATATGTATATATATATATATATATATATATATATATATATATATATATATGTATGTATATATTATATACATATTAATATTGTGTGTGTTTTTTTGTATTTGTTCTGAAATGTCACGTGAGAGATAAAACGCATGGTACAGTTACTTACAGAAGAATGAAAGACGGTGGCCTCAACTTGTATGTAGGATGTAGAATGAAGTACTTGCAGTTGAAATCAAATGAAATCATGCGTGTCATGGATGTGCACGGAAAATAAACTTTTTCAAAAAATGTATATATTTACTTATAAACTTAAGGGGCCCTGAAATCAAAATGCATGTTGATTTGTGTTGATTTATGATACCCTAAACATCACTTTTGCCGTGAAACGAATATCTAGAAACATTCCATATCTTTTTAACGATTATTTTTTCTATTTTTCTTCAGATTACTTGGAAACGCCCACAAAAAAAAAAATCCTTCCACACCAATATTCTTGAGATGACCTCATCTGTCAATCATTGCTAATGTACTGAAATGTTTGATAAAAGACCTTGGAATGCACTTTCCTTTCGACTCAGCATAACTTGCATTTTTCTGTGATATCAATGTGACTAACAAAAGACATGGCGAGGGAACATGCAAGTTATGCTGAGTCGAGGGGAAGGTGCATTCCAATGTCTTTTGTTAAACATTTCAGTAACTAAGCAACGATTGACAGATGGGGTCATCTCAATTCGGAGAATATTGGTTGGGAAGGATTTTTTGTGGGCGTTCCCAAGTAACCTGAAGAAAAATAGAAGAAAAAAAATCTTTAAAAATATATGGAATCTTTCTAGATATTTGTTTAATCGGAAAAGTGATGTTGAGGGCATCATAAATCAACAGTAATCAACATGCATTTGGATTTCAGGGCCTTTTTTAAAAGGATGACATCAATTGAATTTGACGAAAGTAAATGTTACTGAAAAATAGATTGAGTGACTTTTCGAATGAGACGACATTTCTGGGGGATGCAGGGTTTGTTTGAAATATTTATTTCATTTCATTTCGTTATTTTTGTTTTCATTTTGAACTGCACAAACCCGAACGCTAATAAAAAGCAACAACATGCATATTCTACATAATTCTAATATGTAAAAATAAAGTTTATTTGCAAGATAAATACTGTAAAGCAAAGGCGCATACAGGTAGTCAACAATCTACCTTACTTTCTCATGCAATATGTTGGATCCTCAGGAAAATCATACGGAATACAACAAGGTTCCATTTGGGGTCTTCTTTTTTTACAATATAATCGACGACAGTCTTAAGGAGGAAATCCAGTCCAAACATTAGTCAGACTGTTAAACTAGAAATGTCGCTACTACGACTGGTATGCCTCCGCCATAATGCATGATTCTCCTAATAGGTCTAGATAGTACATGTGGACAATGTGTGATTACATTTTCACAAAATTGGCAAAATATCAAAATGACAAGTTTGTCACGAATGTGTTGAATGTTCAACTTCCTTGACCTAGGTTTAATTGGATGAATAGGAGAAAAAGTATTTGGGGATTTAAGGACTTTAACTTGACTTTGACCCATTCATACGTTTATGCATTGAGTAATTTTCAAGTTATGGAGAAAAAGTGCAATTTCTGTATTGAATAGTAAATCATTACCATTTTCATCTGGCCTTTGACCCTAAAATTCATAAGGTAACCACTGTCAGGCAGAACATGCATAAATATGTACTAAGTTTCAAGATAACTCGAGCCACTTCCGAGATATGGAGGAAAAAGTTAGTTCAGCACTTTCACTTGATCTTTGACCTTTTGACCTTTGAGGCAAAAAAGAACAGAAAAAAAACCTTTCCAGATAATCTCTATAAGGTTATACATGCATATACCACGTGTAACAAAAAAATAATACTGCTGGAATTGCATAGACATGAGGGAAATAGTAAATTTTGAAGTGTTGCCCTTGACCTTTGACCCCTGACCTTTGACCCCATGAACCCTGAATTGTCGAGATAATCACTGCCAGTCAGTACATGTATATATACAAAGTTCCATGAAGATTCTTGAGCAATTTCCAAGGTACGGAGAAAAAAGTGAAGTTTTAATATTTTTACTTGATCTTTGACCTCATGACCCTAAACTTTCACCAGAGAATCTTAATTGTATCCACTAATTTTCAAGAAAATATCTATAGGCATTGCATAGATATGGTGGAAATAGTGAAATTTTGTGTATTTGACCTTGACCTTTTGACCTTTGACCTCGAGCATGTGCACCCAAAAGTTGATAGGCACAACTCCACCCCCTAATACACATACATGCCAAGCTTCATTAGGATACCTCAAAAGGTTTTTTAGTTACGCTGTCCACAAAATTCATTACGGACGGAACAGGAAGGACGGACGGAAAGAAGGACGGACGGAAGAACGGACGGAAGGATGGACGGACGGACAACCCGAAAAATATAATTCCTCCGGCACCACTTTGTGGCGGAAGCATAAAAATAAAAATCTTACGAGTTAACGCTAAAGATTTGACGGAAATCGGATGAAAAATACGACAGTTATGACATTTTGAAGTTTCGTTAATTTCTGCAAAACAGTTCTTGTACAATGGACATGAATATGCAAATGAGTGAGTCAACCATGTCATACCCTCACTTGTTTTCCATTGATCGTGTACAAACATGACGAAAATTCGTTGTTTTTATCATTGACTTCTGAAACATGACGTTGTTCTTGGTTGAATAACTTCAGAATATGTGATCAGTTAGATATACGAGGATTTGAGTATCGGCCATAATTGCGTTTTAATGAAAATCTGGAAATTTCAAAAATTTACATATGTTCACACTATATGGTTAGTTGTGAGTGAATGACGCGCTCACTTTTCCATTTGCATATTCATATTGATTGTTGAAGAACGGTTTCCCCCTAAAGTAGCAAAACTTAAAAATGCCATTAACTTCCTTGTATTTCATCCGATTGCTAGCAAATCTATACCGTTGAACACATAACATTTTATTCTTTCTTATCAGACAGTATTCCATTATCTGTGTGCAGGTGACCCTAGTCTGTTTCGTACTGTAGCTCTGACAAAAATCAAGTAAACGGATCGTCAAACTCGACATGAGTCACATCAGTAGATGGATGTTTTGAATAAACCGATTCTCAATGTCAATAAACAAAAATGTCTTTTGAAAGAACATCCGATGTGATATCAAATGCAAAGCGATCAGCGTAAAATTGTAATACTGTTCAGCGCATCCAACTACAACCAACAGTAGATGACGAATTATGATTAAGAATTGAAATGGAATATTTATAACTAAACACACACTACATAACACAAAAGCAATTTAATAGATTTTCTAGCATGTCTTTGATATAGTTTAAATGGACAAAGGATTGAACAACATTCTATAATCATCATTATAATGCCTTTGTTCAATTATACTTTATGACCCTGCAAGAATTACGGAGAAAAGTTGCTCAAATTAAACAAAAGAACATAGAGAATATGATTGTCAGTCATAAATATAATGACATTTGTACAGAGAGAGGGAGAAACACAGCAAGAGAGCTGACACACATGTCTGATAATTACGTGACACTTTATCATCCCATATTAAGCAGACTTCTAAATAAGTGTTGCACGCTATCATGCATGCCTGTTGTAGTGCGCATATGAATAAGCGGCAGCATCAGAAGTTTAGCGTTCTGGCGATAACCACTGTGACTTGCCAATGCAGAGATAATCAACCAACATCTTATTTTCATCTTAAAAGTTATTAGACACCAATAACTTCTCTATGAGACATTTCATTGCAGGTAAACAAATCAGAAATTCAGAGGGTTTGCCCACACGAGACTAGTGTTGTCATAGAGAGAGGGGGAAAAGCAGTTTAAGGTTAAGATGATACATTCTCATGTTATCTGGAGACATAAACAGAGTGAGTTAAAAAACAAACAAACATTAGTTTGAAGTTGTTTTGTTTGAAGTATTAATATGGTATACATATGGGTTTCAATATTATAGTCTTTGCAGAGCTAGTTTCCCAGCATTTTTGGCACTTTTTTCATTTGGATCTTTGAATGATTAAAACAAATAATGTTGATAAAGAAAAAAAAATCTATACCATAACTGAATGTGCACACAAAAGGACACACACGCACACACCACACCCCCCTCCCCCTCCCCCTCAACACAATTACGAATTCACAGTGCAGTGTTAACATTCCCCCTTTTCTGAATAATCTTTTTTTTTTTCTTAGATCATCGCTGAATGTTCAATCTGGGCCAATACAAAATGTTGTATCAAAAGGAATCAACCAATGATAATCGTATATTGATTACATGTATTATGGCATAGGATTACGTTGTCACGATGTGACTGAGAGTGCGAGTGTGGAATGTGTGAGATTCCTTTTAGACCGGGGGCCCAGAGCATTTATTCAGCTGAAAAGGGTCACACTTTTTGATGGTCTCATCATGTAAGGATGTGGCCAAGGGTCAATAAAATGAATTGCTGGCAAGTCACATCCTGTACCGTAAGCCTAGGGGCCACAAAAAGGGACCCCGAAAAATCGATTTATTCAGCCGAAGGGGGTCACGGACAAAAGTTGGTGGATATTGTTCCTTTGGGTGTACTTATCATGAAAACAGCAATGCCAGCTATTTTATCCTGTACGGGGCCCCAGACAGTAGCTCCAAAGGGCCCCACAAATATGGTGTTATTCAGCTGAAAAGGGTCACGGCTAATTTCTTTTGCAATGGAAGTAGTTCCCATCAGAGATATCCAAAACACCAATGCCAGCTATTTTATCCTGTACGGGGCCTCAGACAGTAGCCCCAAAGGGCCCCACCCCCCAGCTAGGCCCTACGTACAAACACACACAAACATTGATTTTATTCAGTTGAAAAGAGTCACGGCTAATTTCTTTTGCAATGGAAGGAGTACCAATCAGAGATATCCAAAACACCAAAGCCAGCTATTTTATCCTGCACGGGGCCCCAGACAGTAGCCCCAAACTGCCCCACCCCCTCTAAGCCTACGTACAAACACACACACACACACACACACACATTGACTTTATTCAGCTGATAAGAGTAACGGCTAATTTCATTTGCAATGGAAGTAGTACCCATCAGAGACATACAAAACACCAAAGCCAGTTATTTTGTCCTGTACGGGGCCCTAGACAGTAGCCCCAAAGGACAAATATGGTCTTATTCAGCTGAAAAGGGTCACGGCTAATTTCTTTTGCAATGGAAGTAGTTCCCATCAGAGATATCCAAAACACCAATGCCAGCTATTTATCCTGCACGGGGCCCCAGACAGTAGCCCCAAACTGCCCCACCCCCTCTAAGCCCTACGTACAAACACACACACACACACACACACACATTGACTTTATTCAGCTGATAAGAGTAACGGCTAATTTCATTTGCAATGGAAGTAGTACCCATCAGAGACATACAAAACACCAAAGCCAGTTATTTTGTCCTGTACGGGCCCTAGACAGTAGCCCCAAAGTGCCCCCTTTTGCTTTATTCTCTTTATTGTTTGCATATCTTCTTCTTCTTAAATATGCGCTCCTTCGTCTTCATTTTCGCGACAACGACAACGTTCTCCTCCTCATCATCAGTTTTGCTGTTCTGGCAAACATTTTCCAGCGTATCGGCTACGTTCGATTTTAGAGCGGCGAGAGCGGAAGACATGCATAATTGAGTCTGGGAAAGCGTAGGAACAGCGTAGCTAAAGCGGCCAACAGCGTTATCGAAGCAGGAATGAAGCGTCGTAGGAACAGGCCTTGACTTTATACGAGAGTAGAGAACTTAGTGAGAGCGTCGTTAAAGCGGGAAGGTCGTGCTTTGATCAAGAAAGCGGCCCAGCAGCGGGACAATGTCGTCGGTGTCTAGTTTAGACTATATTTCCCGTTCTGTGCCGCTGTTACTACGGTCAGAAAAAACCTGGAATTGTTAAGCTCATCCCGCGGTATTTACACTGTCACTGCTCTCTCCCCGTTTGAGCTACGATTCAAAATAGGTCAATCTTGATGGGGAGATGAGGAAGAAATTTTGAACCAGTTCAAAATTTCTTCCCGATCTGTAAAATTGTCAGATCCAACCCCATCACCCAAACGCTGCTGCTACGATGCTCCCGGTCCCCGTACACTTTTGCCGCTCTCTCCCGATCTGACAGATTGAACAGATCGGGATGCAGATCTTGATAGTGGAATACATGTGGGGACACTTTAGGAACACTCCGTGGGGCCCCGTACAGCTATATAACTGGTTTCGGTGTTTTTGATACCTCGTTGAGTACTACTTCCATTGCAAAAGAAATTATAGCAGTGATTCTTTTCACTTAGAATAAAATAATACGGGAGCATTTTCCAGCTACTGGCTGGGGGCCCCTTGACTGGATGGGTTTGTGTTTTACGTATCTCAGCTGTTAATTCATCTGCCAAGGAAAATAGGCATACATGACTCTTTTCAACTAAAAACACTTAATTCATATGGGGTGGAAATACCTTGGGGCTATACCTGTCGAGGACCCAGCATCGCAATATCGCACCTCTTTTAATCGAATTCTTTAATGTTGAATTAAATTTAGCAAAAATTTCGCCTAGATGACATGGTAGTTCAATGTCGTATTAATCTCTTCATTCAAATCTATTTCGAAACATTCACATTACCTCTAACCTTATTCTAAATAACACTTTTTCAACTGAAATCCATATATAAGACAAGTACCATTCCACTATCCGTTCATTCATAAATTCATAATGATATAGTCACGTGATTACATGCTGCGCTCGTTCATTCACATTGATTTCTGGCCATCTAATTTAACATGTTCTGCAGTCAATTAAACAGAAATGTTCATGCTTGGCCTCTTTCCTTAGTTTCTTTCATCGTAGTTATTGTTTTGTAAGCATCATAGCATTTCATGTTTTCGTATTCGTTTAAGAGACTTTGACACCATTTTTTTTAACGTACTTTTTGAATCCAAAGAAGTAAGAAGCCACAAATTATCTGGCCGTTACGAGCGCTTTATTACGAGCGGTCGGCCAGTTCCAAGAAGTCAAGGTTATGATCCTTAAACGTTTTTTTTTTTTTTATATATAATTCTTTCTATGTGTTCTAGAGATATACGTCTGTATGTATTGTGCTGTCATGACTATAAAAAATGAAGTTAATCTGCATTACTGGTACACGTATAGGCCTATAATGACATGTATACGAAAGAGAAGGAGCGTTTCCAGTCTGGTTACAGAACAACCAAATCCAGTTATACTACATAAGATATATCTGAATATGATACTTTTACTGCTTTATAACATTAATTTATAGATGAAACGAAAACACACATAGAAAGACATGTTAAAATGATCTGAAACAAAGAAATAGCATGATTTGAATTTGAATGAACACGTTTGGAATTTGACTGTCTTTCGCGAAATTTAATGACTGAAATACCCTTTTCGGCAAGTCAAGGCGAATTTGAATGAACGTAGGGTATACCAGCCAATTTGAATACCCATTTTACGAATTCGAACCTTCTATCAAATGAACCAACAAAAGTGCGAAATTGGCTGGGAAAACCTAACTGGCTTTGATGTTTTGGGTATCTATGATGTAAACTAAGGCCTACTTCGATTGTAAAAGAAAAACAACTATGACTCTTTTCAGCTAAATGATGTCATAATGATTATGTGGGGGAGGGGCACTTCATGGCTAATGTAACCTGGGCCCAGTACAAGATGAAATGACTGGTTTTCGTAATATTAGTATGGTCACCTTGGTTGTGCACTATACAGGAGTATGCTTCCTTTGCAAATTTCTTGAGTGTTTTGCTACTGTAACCTATAGGACCCCGTATACAGGATAAGATGACTTGCTTTAGTGTTTGTGATATCTCTGTTCAGTAGGCCCTGATATTAACGTTACAAAAGAATTTGTAAGACCATTTTCAGGTGATTCACAGTACATGACCTGTATAATGGATGGGACACTGTGGAGCTACTGTCTGGGACTCTGTGCAGGATAAAATATTAAACTAGCCTTGGTGTGTTGAATATCTTATTACAAAAGAATTTGTAAGACCATTTTCAGGTGATTCACAGTACATGTATAATGGATGGGACACTGTGGAGCTACTGTCTGGGGCTCTGTGCAGGATAAAATATTAAACTAGCCTTGGTGTGTTGAATATCTCTGATAGGTACTTCTTCCAGTGCAAAAGAAATTACCCGTGTTTGGGGCTATACTGTGCGGGGCCCCGTACAGGATAAAATAACTGACTTTGGTATTTTGGATATCTCTGATGGGTACTACTTCCATTGCAAAAGAAATTAGCCGTGACCCTTTTCAACTGAATGAAACTAATGTGTGTGTGTGTGTGTGTGTGTGTGTGTGTGTGTGTGTGTGTGTGTGTATGTATGTGGAGAGGGGGGGGGGCACTTTGGGCTACTGTCTGGGGCCCCGTACAGGATAAAATAACTGGCTTTGGTGCTTTGGATATCTCTGATGGGTATACTTCCATTGCAAAAGAAATTAGCCGTGACCCATTTTGGCTGAATGAAACTAATGTGTGTGTGTGTGTGTGTTGGGGGTGTACTTTGGGGCTACTGTCTGGGACCCCGTACAGGATAAAATAACTGGCTTTAGTGTTTTGGATATCTCTGATGAGTATGCCTACTACTTCCAATTGCAAAAGAAAGTAGCCATGACCCTTTTCACCTGAATAAAATCAATGTGTGTGTGTGTGGGGGGGGGGGGGGGGGAGGGAGCAATTTGGGGCTACTGACTGGGGCCCCGTGCAGGATAAAATAGCTGGCTTTGGTATTTGGGATATCTCTGATGGGTACTACTTCCATTGCAAAAGAAATTAGCCGTGTCTCTTTTCAGCTAAATGAAACTAATGTGTGTGTGTGGGGGGGGGGGGGGGGAGCTCCTTTGGGGCTACTGTCCGGGGCCCCGTACTGGATAACATAGCTGGCTTTGGTGTTTTTGATATCTCTGATGGGTACTCCTTCCATTGCAAATGAAATTAGCCGTGACTCTTCTCAGCTACACGAATAAAATCAATGTTTGTGTGTGTTTGTACGTATGGTCTATGGGGGTGGGCATAGGCGTACCCAGGATTTTTTAGAGGGGGGTGTTCAGTGGCGTACCGTGGGTCAAGACATTGGGGGGGGGGAAGCGCACCTCATGGAAGCAACATCAGAATTGCATAACTGTACAATTAAATGCGAGCGAGCGGAGCGAGCGAGCTTGAAAATTTTGACATTTTAAGTCCCAAAACTGCCGTTTGAAGCTATATATAATAATATATGTATGTATATATATATATATATATATATATATATATATACATATATTTCCTTTGCAAATTAAGGGGATTGCACCGGGTGCTACTGCTGGCAGTTGCTGGCAGTAACATCAGGAGAATGGCATAACGATTAAATGCGAGCGAGCGAAGCGAGCGAGCTTGAAAATTTTGACATTTTACAGTCCCAAAACTGCCGTTTGCAGCTATATTTTTTCGCTTTAGAAATTAAGGGGAGGGGGCGCACCGGGCGCAACTGCTGGTAATTACTGACAGCAACATCAGGATAATTGCATAACGATTAAATGCAAGCGAGCGAAGAGAGCGAGCTTGAAAATTTTGACATTTTACAGTCCCAAAACTACCGTTTGTAGCTATATTTTTTCGCTTTAGAAATTAAGGGGAGGGGGCGCACCGGGCGCAACTGCTGGTAATTACTGACAGCAACATCAGGAGAATTGCATAACGATTAAATGCGAGCGAGCGAAGCGAGCGAGCTTGAAAATTTTGACATTTTGCAGTCCCCAAATCTGCCGTTTGTAGCTATATTTTTTCGCTTTAGAAATTAAGGGGAGGGGGCGCACCGGGCGCAACTGCTGGCAATTACTGACAGCAACATCAGGAGAATTGCATAACGATTAAATGCGAGCGAGCGAGCTTGAAAATTGTGACATTTTACAGTCCCAAAACTGCCGTTTATAGCTATATTTTTTCGCTTTGGAAATTCGGGGGGGGGGGCGCACCGGCGCAACTGCTGGCAATTACTGGCAGTAACATCAGGAGAATGGCATAAACGGTTAAATGCGAGCGAGCGAAGCGAGCGAGCTTGAAAATTTTGACATTTTACAGTCCCAAAACTGCCGTTTGTAGCTATATCTTTTCGCTTTAGAAATTAAGGGGAGGGGGCGCACCGGGCGCAACTGCTGGTAATTACTGACAGCAACATCAGGATAATTGCATAACGATTAAATGCGAGCGAGCGAAGCGAGCGAGCTTGAAAATTGTGACATTTTACAGTCCCAAAACTGCCGTTTATATTTTTTCGCTTTGGAAATTCGGGGGGGGGGGGGGCGCACCGGGCGCAACTGCTGGCAATTACTGGCAGTAACATCAGGAGAATGGCATAAACGGTTAAATGCGAGCGAGCGAAGCGAGCGAGCTTGAAAATTTTGACATTTTACAGTCCCAAAACTGCCGTTTGTAGCTATATTTTTTCGCTTTGGAAATTCGGGGGGGGGGGGGGGCGCACCGGGCGCAACTGCTGAAAATTTTGACATTTTACCGTCCAAAAACTGTCGTTTGTAGCTACATGTATATATTTTTTTCGCATTGGAAGGAGGGGGCACCCGGTGCGCCCCCTGGATCCGCCACTGGTAGTCAAGGGTGTCGGTTTATGTTCATGATTGGGGGAGGTATGACCAGCGAGGGGGCGTCGAAGTGACCAAGCGGGAGAAGGATGTCCAAAATCTGCACTTTATATAGAGCATCCCCTAATTTGTTTGTGTTTGTGTGTGTGTGTGTTTCATATAGATGGAAAAGTTAGGAAATAGCCAAGGTCAAGTCTTATATTGGCAATGCAAGGCATTTTAATATAGACTAGTATGTAAAGCAACACTGCAAAATCAATGATCAAGCTTTGATAGCAAATGTGTACAACCTATCAAACATTGCGCAACATTGCAGCGACTCTTTTTGCCATTCCGATATTCTGAGTACACTGCGCACATCCTGCTTGTATTCAAAATGCCAACCAGGAATCACGCTGAATCAGAATCTTTTGTCGTCTCCGGGCTTTTTGAACAATGTTATACCTCTTTAATTATTATGGTTAAAAGAAATCTTAGAAAAATATCTTTTTTTCTTGATCATCCTTTCATGTCGATTTCAAAAGCAGTTTACTAACCCTTGAATTTCCATTTTCGTAGGTTTTTTTTCTTTTGTTTTTTTTTTTACCAGCGGATTGGGGGTGGGGCACGTGCCCCCCCCCCCCCCCCCGCCATGCCCCGTAGTTACGCCACTGTTCCTAGACCTAGATATCTAGTGAATTTTAGGCGCAATAAAGTCATCCAACCACAATTTGTAGACTCACACTCACACAGTTTTAACTTTCAGTCATTGAAAAAATGCATATCTACTATTACTAAAGATTACCAAGTCCATGTCCTATTACTAATTACTTTGAGTAGCAAGTAACTTGCTACTCCCAGAGCTTCCAGAGCTTGCTGTTTCCAGTAGGCTACTACACTGACTGTACTTAGTAGTCAGTGGCGTATCTAGGGAAAACGGCGCCCGTGGCAAGCGCGAAAATTGCGCCCCTAATTTCTGAAAAAGTGTTCAACCCCAACCCCCATCCCGGTAGGGACTTTAAAAAAGTCCTCATGATATGCTTTTTGAAGCACTTAAGAGGAGTCTTTTGAAGGTGATTTAAATGTAATAGGCAACCCTAAATGTTGATATATTTTGGCGAGCGAGCGCAGCAAGCGAGCCGAAAATTTTTATATTTCAGCTTTATACATAATATGGAATTTTTGTCATTTTTGGTTATTAAATCTTCGAATTACAATTCTAATCATAGTGACGGCCTTATAGATAACGATTTATACCAACAGTGTCCAACCCCATCCCGGTAGGGACTTTAAAAAAGTCCACATGATATGCTTTTTCAAGCACTTAGAAGGGGTCTTTTGAGGGTGATTTAAATGTAATAGATATTGAAGAATTTTCGCGAGCGAGTGCAGCGAGCGAGCCGAAAATTTTTGTATTTCAGCTTACAAAACATGGAATTCTTGTCATTTTTGGTTATTAAATCTTCGAATGACAATTCTAATCAAAAATAGTGACGGTCTTATAGATAACGATTATACCAACAGTGTTCAACCCCAATCCCATCCCGGTAGGGACTTTAAAAAAGTCCACTTGATATGCTTTTTCGAGCACTTAAAAGGGTTTTTTGAGGGTGATATAAAATCTGATAAATTTTGATAAATTTTGGCGAGCGAGCGCAGCGAGCGAGCCGACAATTTTTGTATTTCACCTTACAAAACATGGAATTCTTGTCATTTTTTGGTTATTAAATCTTACAATTCTAATCAAGATATGGTGACGGCTTCATAGATAACGATTAATGCCAACAAACTAAGGACTTGGAAAAATACTCTAAATTACTACGAGTGAGTGAGGCGAAATTTTTATATTTCCACGTCATCATTACGTTTTGTTCTTCTTATCTTTTTTTTTTTTTTGGATAAATTTTGGCGAGCGGGCGCAGCGAGCGAGCCGAAAATTTTTATATTTCAGCGTTACAAAACATGGAATTCATGTTTTGTTTTTATCTTGTTTGATTTGGTTTTCTGCCCCCCCCCCCCCCTCCCCCATTCTCCTTCCCCCCGTCCGGGCGAGGTTTTTTTCTTTTCTTCTTCTTCTTCTTTTTTTTTTCTCGCTTTTTTTTTATCACGAGCCCCCTTGCCCCCCCCCCCCCCCGATACGCCACTGTTGGTAGTTGATACTACTAACTTAGCATGCAATGTGCCAATAATAGGCTGCAGCGCAGCATGCATTGTACACACATATTATGCATCATACACAATTTACGGTACCGCGTACGGTATAATACCGGTAAACGGTGAACATTATGCGCAATGTATCTTCGCGATTCGGTCAGAAAGCAAAGCAGGGATCGGGAATGTCTACTGTTTGCGCGTCAGCTTCGCGCGCGGTGCAGTAACGTAGTATTAACACGTACTGTACACGAGTTCTTTAGTGTGTATAATATTATGTAACTCCACAATGTATCATCATCCACACAAACATTAAAACAAGGAAGAGAGAGAGAGAGAGAGAAATGAACGAAAGAAAGGAAAGGCGGAATTCAAAACGGAAATAAAAGCGGTAAAGACAGTTTTTGTTTCATTTGTCAACATCTAAACATTGCTGAAGAGGGGTGTTGAATAGCTCAAACACCTCCCTTTTGCCCAAGGGAGGTGTTTGAACACCTTAAACACCCCCCTTTTGGCAAAGGGGGGTGTTTGAACACCCAAAACACCCCCCCTCGGTACGCCCTTGGGGGTGGGGCACTTTGGGGCTACTGTCTGGGGCCCCGTACAGGATAAAGTAGCTGGTATTGGTGTTTTGGATATCTCTGATGGGAACTACTTCAATTGCAAAAGAAATTCGCCGTGACTCTTTTCAACTGAATAAAATCAATGTTTGTGTGTGTTTGTACGTAGGCCTATGGGGGTGGGGCCCTTTGGGGCTACTGTCTGGGGCCCCGTACAGGATAAAATAGCTGGCATTGGTGTTTTGGATATCTCTGATGGGAACTACTTCCATTGCAAAAGAAATTAGCCGTGACCCTTTTCAGCTGAATAACACCATATTTGTGCGGCCCTTTGGGGCTACTGTCTGGGGCCCCGTACAGGATAAAATAGCTGGCATTGCTGTTTTCATGATAAGTACATCCAAAGGAACAATATCCACCAACTTTTGTCCGTGACCCCCTTCGGCTGAATAAATCGATTTTTTCGGGGTCCCTTTTTGTGGTCCCTAGGCTTACGGTACAGGATGTGACTTGCCAGCAATTCATTTTATTGACCCTTGGACACATCTTTATATGATGAGACCATTAAAAAGTGTGACCCTTTTCAGCTGAATAAATCTTCTGGGCCCCCGGTCTATTTGTTCAGGCAAGCCATCAGGTGGGAAATGGGGACAGCAGGCGTAAACAGCATAGAAATTTAGAATCGGGCAAGCCAGGTGGAGAGAAGTGGTTAGGGAGAAAGGACAGTGTGGAAGAAAGAGGGAGGCTCAGTGGAGTCAGGGTAGAATGGCTAATGTAGAAAGGGAGAGTTGGTAGGAAAGAATAGGTATTTAGTAGGGGGAGATAGTTGGGATAGATAGGTTTAAAGCTAAAAGGAGGAATTAGTTGGAAAGAAAAGGGACATGTAATAAAAAGGGGAAAGCTAGTTGGAACCAGTTTAAGCACAGTAGAGGGTGGAGTTATATTAGAGGCGACAAGGAAAGTAAATTTGGAGGGAAAAGTCAGTTGGATCTGAACATCTGTCAGAGCAAGACATGCTCTTCTAACTCACTGGTGATAGGAGTAGAGAGGTAGCTGATCGGCCTACAACGCAGCGCTGCATTTCAGGCTGGAGAGTCATGGCACAGCAGCCCCACGCATGAGGGCAGGGTACGCGCAAGACATGTTGCAGGCACAGACAACAGCTGAAGTCTCCTCCTTACCATTGCTTGAGGGTCTGAACACCAAATCAGACGTAAGTAGTTTTGTAGCTGTATTAAGTTTGTTTTTGTAATATTCTGAGTTTGTCATTATTGTTATTTTTTTATATAGAGATTCATATTATGTTCGCTGGTTCACTATAATGATATGTGGATTAAGAATGTTAGAGTAAAGATTGTGCTAAATATCAGATTGGATACGTTGTATAAGAGTGCAATAGGATTTGTTGTAGTTTGGCAGGAAGACAGGCCAAGTCAGCAGGTGAATGTTTCAGGTGGAATGGTTAAATTTACAGCGATAGCTGTGGATACAATGTATTTTGGTTTTCTATGGTTGTATCAGGAAAATACAATCCAGGTTTTGTTGTTCATAACTAAAGTGAATGAAGTTAGAAGTTTGTTAAGTGATAAGTTAGAATGTAAGTTTGGTTGCTGAAGGATTTAAAGGTTAGTTATAATGAGAAAGGGATATATGAGAGTTAAGAGAATACAGTTTAGCTGGTTTTTGATTGAGATAGTTTATATGAGATGATCTGTCATGTTTATATGTTAAGTGAGTTATGAGTATATACATGGCGATGGTTCATTTCTGTAGTATGTATATATAGGTCTGTTTGTCATGGTGGAAGTATACAGGAGCATTATTGGTTAAGTATAAGGAAGTATTGAACTGTGGTTCATGTTTGAGATTACCCTGTGAATATATAATGTTATGAGAGGTGGTTATAATATCCCCATATAGATCGACACCGACGAGCTGGGCTCGACGGAACCATCGTTATCTCGACGGCATAGCAAATACGCTCGGCGGAATCACCGTCAGGTAACTCAACGGCATCATATTGACGGCATCACCATTAGCTCAACGGCATCTCGGTTAGCTTGAGGGCAATTCCCGCTACCCTGACAGAATTCCCGTACCTTGGTAGTCCTCCGGTGCAAGCGGTGGCATCTCGGTCGACACGACGACAATCCCCGCCAGCCGGACGACATCCTCGACATCGCGATTATCCAGGCAACTTCTGCATAACCGCACAGACTAGTTCACACCCCCCCCCCCCCATTCCCGTCGGACAGTATACATTGAAACCACACGTGCGCACAGTAAAGTATTGAACCACAGGTATTTTATTCAACCCGGGTCTAGGATGTGTTTATAAGATTAGTCTAGGATGTGTTTACATGAGGAAAGGATTTATTAGCATATCATATTATCTCATTGGATTGCTCCTGAACGTTTCTATAATTTCTTGGGTGTAAATACGAACGCAGTTGTAATAGGTTTTTTTTTGTGGGAAAGTATTGTAAAAATATATTTTTTTGTTCATTAAGTCTTGTTGGAAAAATAAATAGCATAAGAGTTGCATTTTTTGTTCAGTAAACTCACGAAGTGTTGAAGTGTATTAATTACAGTGTATCTCATAGCAGAACCAGACTTATCGTCAGTCGTAGATAAATACAGATCTTAGAGCTGACATACGTAAATGCACGTGTTGTGCATGCTCAAGTTCTGAGTGACAAGGTGTCTGTCAAGGATACCCGACGAGTCATTAGTGATGCTGTGCCAGGATAGTAAAGAGTAGGTAGGCCTAGAGTAACTCTGGGCAGTACAGTGTATGAGTGTGACAATAAAGAAGTCTTACCTTCTAGTGCTTTCTCTTCAGTTGTCTACAGACTACTACAGTTCGGCATGCAAAATGGCCAAGACTGGGACGCCGGACAGCTATTGGGACCATGTTATGGGATTGTGTGCAAGAGGGCAATATCGGTTTGGTGTAGGCCAATCACCAGGTGGGGAAAAAAAGGTGAAAAGGAGGATTGCAGCATGCCTCCTTCAGTTGAAAAAGCAATCTGTTGGTGTGTTTAGAGCCGTTGCTGACCTGCAAACGTCAATACCGAGGTGAATTTTTCTTTGAAGGGTAAAAAAACTCAGACAGTCCCTGATTTGGCAGATTTAATATTTGCAGCCTCATGTTTTGCAAAACATAGCTGTACATGATATGCAAGGCTCACACAGACTGTTGTAAATGTTCCATACATATGTATTAGGTTCAGAAATTGCTTGCTTTAAAGTTAAACACAATGTAATACTGGAAAAGAGTGAACAAAGTCTAAATTCAGCTGCAGCCTGCAGACGATATTATATTTAAAATATTATAGAAGTCTGTCAGGAACGTCAATAAAGAAAAATTCAAATAAGACACGCTATTTTCAATGAGTACAGCAATTTATTTTGCACATGAAACTGTACTGATTTTGAAATCATTAATGGTGGAAATCATGCCTCAGACCTGATCTATTTTTTCCAGCAAGTTCTAGTCCATATGAGTTATTGCTATTTTACATGAGAAACTACTTATAAATGTTCAAATCATATAATGACTTTCTGCATGCATTATAGCTCAGGATTGTACAATGTATGAGAGGGATTAGAATGATACCTCGGAGGGGACAAAATCTAGTGCGGAACTGTCTCTGAATGTGTCATTTCTTTTTTTATCCTCAGTAATGCTAAGCTCATAATATTCCTTTCAAAAATATGACCCTCAGCCATTTTTTCTTTTTGTTTGTATGTGTGCGTGTGTGTGTGGGGGGGGGGGGGGAGGGAAGTCGAGGTAAACTTGTGTTGTGAGATACTGTTGAGGCATTCCACCTGTGACAAACATATCATCTACAGCCGCAAGGCATCTAGCAACTGAGTCAATGTCGGCATGTGCTCAGTCTCCATAACCCGCTCAGCCTCAACAACGTGCTCAGCCTTTACAACTTGCTCAGACTCCACAACCTGCATCTTCCACGCAACAATATTCACACAAGGCAACAAAAGCATGTGGCCTAAGTCACTGACATGACACTTAATTGAAGACTTTCCAGAGCGTCATGCACAGGTGTCTTGCCAGATATGTGGCAGAATGTGTCGTGGAGCAGAGAAGCTAACTAAACATGTCCAAACGACAAAAAAAAAACAAAAAAAAAAACAGTTCCTGCTGGTGCATGGTTAGTACCATAAATTATGATTTTCTATTGGCTGATGAATTTTGTACAAAAGTTGAAGTGAAACAAAGATAACAATTCCCCCCCCCCTTCCTTGTGCATAAATACCATGCAAAATGGGGCTCGAATTTTGTATTCTACAGGTACTTAAAGAGTTTGGCGGAAGCTTAGAAACTGGAATGACAAAAGTAAGGAGAGCAGGAAGGACTCACATGGGCTTTTGAAATCATAGTTGAACAAAATGCAGCCATTGGACAAGACATTTTTCAAAGGCCTGAAGAATGCCTACAACACATCAGCAGACACATGGATGGTTGCCAACAAGGGAAAGCGTATACGTTTTTATGACATTGCTGAGATATTCACCTCCGCATATGACAGATCAGCAACCGTCGAGAAGTCAGTGAATGGGTTCAGAGTGTGTGGACTCTGGCCATTCAACGACAAAGTCTTCACTGATGAGGACTTCATCCCAGTTGCACTGACCGACGAACCCCAACTGATCCAAGGGGGCAATCTTCAGAGACTACTTGGGACCGCGGCGGCTGAGACAGAAGTGCCTCCTAACCGAGAAAACGCGCAACAGCCCTCCACCCCTACTGATGAGCTGAAAACGGACGGTGATGGAGAGCAACCGCCTCCCAATGAGCACCCAATCTGAGTGGACAATCAGCAAGTGGGTCATAGGGCGCCTTCCGGACCAGCTGCTGCCCAGACTGTAACAGTAGCGGCAATAATCCATGCTCCCTCGGAAAATCGTGACAACCCATCAACCTCATCCGCTGGCAGTCTGAACCTATCAGGACATGGCAGCCCATATCCCAAATCGTGCTCTCTCAGTTGTGCAAACCAGTTAAATCACCGGCAAAACGGAAGCGCACAAGCAAAACTGAGAGGGCTGACGTTTTAACGTCAGCTACGCCCTACAAGAAGACTCTAGAAGAGAAGAGCAAAAAGACCAAGGTGACGCGGCAAAGAAAGACCATAACAGCGTATGGAAAATCAACCAAACAGCAAGAAAAACGTCTCAATCAGAAAGAGGCAAGGATGGAGAATGGCCATGACTTGTTTGTGGTGAGTCCTTCCACAACAACAAAGCATGAGAAAACTGGATACAAAGCACTGTATGTCCGCTGTGGGCCCACGAGGAATGCACTCCTTGCGAAATGGGATACATCTGTCAGAACTGTGATTCAGATGACAATAACGACTAGTTGCAGCACCCACCAGTAACACGCACACTCAAAAGACTAAGGCCAATTCAGTGCCAAAGTTTGGACCCAATTCTGCTATTTATACCTCTGTCCGCCACAGTTGCAATGAGCTTTCATTCTACGTATGTTGTATTCATTTGCTAGTTTTAGTGTATGTTGTGTTCTTGTTATCAGCTAACAAGTCTTCAAAGAAATCCAGTTAAATTTGGTCATGAAGGAAGCAAACGTGTGTTACGCAAGGGAATATATTTTACAAATTGTCTGGTTTACACAGAATTTTATCACAAAGAAGCAATTTAGAAACGTTCTACGATTGAGGTCTTAACGGCCTTTTATTCACAAATTATTCCAATTTTGTCTTACATCTTTATTATCTGTTTTTCTAAATCTATCTACTTTGTGATAATTTTACTGATTCTTTTGTGGTTTTCCGTTTCACCAATCTGTCTCTTTTCACCCGGGGTGTCCCATGTCTCCCCAAAATTGAGGGTTTCAAAATTGAAGTCACAAGCCCATTTTCCCAAGAATACATTTGGCTAATTTTTATTTCCGCCAAAGCAACTTTATCACCATACGTATGTTGTATTATTCCTCTTAAATTAGAATATCCACTGATGTAACAATACGTTCCACTTGCTGTGTTTGCAGTAATTAATATGTAGTGAAGCGGGGGGGGGGGGATCTAACCCCAGTTTACCCTACGAATGCTGGTACTCACGTTGTACCGACATGACTTAGGAGCAGTGGACGTGTGTAAAAGACGACTTCAGTCAGTACGCAGAGGGGAAATCGTCCAAGAAATTGCAAAGAAAGCTAGATTTGAAGAAGTTTTTTGAGACACATGAACTCCAAACTATTGCGACCAAGGTGATGAATGAAATGAGAGAATAACAGGTAACGCAATCCAACAATATGAAATCACTTCAAATCATTAAGTTAAGAAACCTTCTTGCCTGTTACAATTGGAATGCAAGGGAATGATCCATATGGGTTTTATGACGTACATGTACATGAAGAGAGTGAGGGAAGCGTAGAAACTGAAAAAAAAATGACAAAGTGACAGGAGCAGGGAGGACTCACATGGGTGTTTGACATCAGACTTGTACAAAGTCAGGTCTGATCTGCACCAAACTAATTGGAGTATAAAAGGGATCGTACAGTTTTGGTTGAGACCTATTTTCAGGTTTCTAACATTTTTTGTTGATATAATGAGAAACTTCTTATGAAATATGAAAGAGCATGTAATTCTATGAGGAATTCAACGTTTATTTGATGAAAATTGCTTTTGAAATGGCTGAGATATCCCAAAAAGAGTGACTCTAATAAAGTGTGGGACCCACACTTTATTACAATCGCTTTGTTTTACTTTGTTCTTTGATGTCTTAGTGATTCCAAACCCGATTTTCATCAAATAAACTTTGAATTTCTCTTAAAATGGTATGCTCTGTACTACATCATAAGTGTTTTCTTGGTATCTCGCACAAAGTTAAAAGCCCAATTCTCAACCCCACCAATACTGTACCATCCCTTTAAAGGTCCTGTTCACTTTTGGGATCAATGACTGAAAAAAATTATTCAAGATATCACTTTTGAATTTCGATGCATATAATTATGTGTAGGTCAGTTGTATCAAAAAACATCTTACCGTATAATTTTTTTTTTTTTTTTGCAATAGAGCCTAAAATATTACAGGAGATACCACTTCTTTTCTCATCTAACCGTAACTGAAGATCGTTTAATCTGGAAGCATTGTTATTACTACTGTTAACATTTCGTGTATTTAACAATACATACCGGTACCTAACGTTGATTATATTAGTTTACATTTTTGCATTCTTAGTTTTTTTCAATCCCTAACTCATATTTTCGAATTACAGAAGCACTAATGCTGAGTTTTTATTTGATCTGCATATGGATAATCATGCCTTTAAAACGTTCCTGAGGAAACAGTTATTCCAAATGTTGTTAATGGAACTAGAATTTTCAGGTTTCTATGCCAAATGTGGCTCAAATAAGCTATTATACAAATGCAGGTACTCACGTTGGACCTAAGAGAATGTGGACGGGTGTAAAAGACTACTTCATTCAGTACATAAAGGGAAAATCGTCCAAGAAATTACCAGGAAAGCAAGAGTTGAGAAGGTTTGTAAAGACGCATGAGGGATTTCCACATGACCTCCAAACTATTGAAACCAATTAAGGTTATGAATGAAAGAAGAAGGCAGGTACAAGTGTAATGCAATCCAAAACCTGAAGTCACTTCAAACCATTGAATAAGAAAGCAAGAGTTGAGAAGGTTTTAGGAGACACATGAGGGATTCCCACAACCTCCAAACTATTGAAACCAAGGTGATGAATGAAACGAGGAAAGGACAAGTAATGCATTCAAACAACATGAAGTCACTTCAAGTCACTGGGTAAAGATACTGTCTTATCTGTTGGAATTGGAATGCGATGGAATGATCCATATGGATTTTATGACGTACAGGTATCATAAAGAGAATGAGGGAAGCGTAGAAACTGAAGACAATGACAAAAGTGACAAGAGCAGTAAGGACCAACATGGGCGTTTGAAATCAGAGTTGAACAAAGTCAGGTCTGACCTGCACCCATCTTGTAATGTACCAGGTTTGTTTGATTTAAAAGAATGAAAGGGTTGGGAATGGGGTGGGTATGTTTACATTGGCAGTTCTGTATCCAGATTTTAATTTGGGCAGGCAAGGTCAGGGAACAGTACACAAATACAACTTAAAGATTTAATCTCATTATACAATCATGCACTACGAACAGTTTATTTCATTTCAGGTTCATATTACAGTGTATTAAGATTGCTATTTATTTTATATTATCTATTTTTCCTTTGATTTCTACCTTTTTTATCAATCTGGTGGTCCTTTTTTAAATGAATCTCTGATATAATGGATAAGTCATTGCTTGCCTTGAACTGCTTAATCTGTCATGTATTTTGATTGATATCATTCATAATTGCAAGAGAAGTAAACCATTTTGTAATATTGGAGTTATTAATGGCTAGGCACCGGGGGTAAGAATTCCCTCCCCTGACATAATAATTTTTTTTTTTTTTTAAACTGGCATTTTTTACTGAAAAATTCTGCAAAACTGAGCGAAACTTTCCCAAATGGAAGCATCAACCTAGCTGAAAAGGTTACCAATTGTAAGGTCTAAAGCAATGCAAGAGGGGACAACGGGATGAGTTGAGCATAGGGTCAAGATGAGCCACCCCCCCCCCCTCCCAGCTAACATATGAAGGAGTTAGAAACTATAAAGGAGTGTCATCTGTTGATGACCCATGGCATAGCCCTAACCCCACCATTTTGTTTTTCAGCTAACCAGAGAAACCTTTGCTGCAGAGGAGAAAATCTGACTTTCAGCCTCAAAAGTGAAAAGCTGTCAAACACGTAGGTGTAGTGGTTTTCATTGCGCATCCCAGCTATGCGAACATGGATATCAAATGATGATTGATAAGTCTAGGTGTTGGTCTTTATCATATCATAAGCTTCAAAAATGGATGCACAAAACTTGTGTTTTTGTGTTGACTTCTCATAATGTTAAGACTGGGATGTGTTGAGCAAGACCCTAAGGGGCAAGTTAGGTGTATAATGTAGGGGACAGGAAATCAGCCAATCATGAAAATAGACAGACTTATTGAACACGTTTTTTTCGTTTGGCTTTCGTATTTCATTAGGGTCTACAGTGGAGGAGAATTGGTCCTTTCTTATTTCGGATATGGGAAAGTGGGATAATGTGTATCAGGTATATGGCTAATTTCAAATGTTTAACTAATGATTAAGCCAAACGCACAAAACTATACCCAATTATCATACACAGTCAGGATGTGCTTGATTAATGTATGTAATATCTATATACATAACAAGTAACTTTAAGGGACCAAAGTGAATGCACGTAACAGAAATAAATGCTTTACACGTTGCAATACAGGGATCATTAATGACTTTTTCTTTTATACGTCTTTGAGCATCACCGTTTGCTTATCTTGCTTACACCGTCCAAAAAATATCAAGATGCTTTGTACGTATACGTCATGACAGTGTGTAAATGTGTAAATGTAAGCCCCAGGAACAATGAGGAATATCTTGATTCGTCTTGTTTCAAGATTATTATGAAGGAGGAAGGAAGTGTCATAGTAATTATGACTGCAAGAAGTCATGGCATTATTATCGTCTTAATATGTTATATGCTTTGTAACGAAGTCAGTCATGAAAATGTTGAATAGAGTGCATTTTTTTCCTTTCGTTGAGATTGAATTAAAACAGCGTAGGGTAGCACTCCAACCACCCTGTGGACGGATGCGAGGAGTTTTGTATGCGTTTTATTGGTAAATGATAATTACCCGAATCAATATGAGAAGTCAAAGTAACCGATAGGCCTATCTTAAGCTTCTATAGGTCCAATCTGTATGAATTTTAAAGGGCAAAGCATAACAACTAGAGATTCTATGAAACGATGAAATATTCACTACGCAACCTTGCATTACGGCAAGATGAATTCTGCTTTAATCTATATCTCGTATGTTGTGAGGATCCATATCTTTTAATACACGTAATACGTGCAGACAAGATATAAACTGTGACTTAACAACCGAAAAAAAAAATGAAGTTAGGAATGATCTCGTACAGGGAGAATGAACAGTGAAAGCAAGAATAAAGATGAAACAGAAAATATCACTCACTGCATGCAAATACAATTTAACTACACATTTTTTTTTTAAGCACAAAAAGTCATATTCAATTATATGAAAGCCAGAACGATTAACTAATATGTATCAAGTTGACAAATTCTTACTCTCTTAAAATACTATAGACGGACAAGATAATAATGATTTTTCTGAAAGGATTACAGATATGTTTGTAGGATCCAGGACTGTCACATTCCACGGCAAACCGAAAAAAAAATCAGGACAACTTGTATGAATTATTTCAGGGAGTGTGTGTGTGTGTGTGTGTGTGTGTTTGTGTGTGTTTGTGTGCTTCACAAGTGTATTTGCAATAAAAGCTCAGAGACGTATATATACATTCCTAGAATCTCCTCCCCCCTCCCCCCCGATTAACTAATATGTATCAAGTTGACAAATTCTTACTCTCTTAAAATACTATAGACGGACAAGATAATAATGATTTTTCTGAAAGGATTACAGATATGTTTGTAGGATCCAGGACTGTCACATTCCACGGCAAACCGAAAAAAAAATCAGGACAACTTGTATGAATTATTTCAGGGAGTGTGTGTGTGTGTGTGTGTGTGTGTTTGTGTGTGTTTGTGTGCTTCACAAGTGTATTTGCAATAAAAGCTCAGAGACGTATATATACATTCCTAGAATCTCCTCCCCCCCTCCCCCCCCCCCCCCCCCCCCCCCCTCCCCCCTCTGTGACGCCCATGATTGGGGAACTCAGATACGCAGATTGGCAAATCATTCCTTCGGGCATAGAAGGGACCTCTCAGAAAAATTGATGTGAAACTGTTATCAACGCAATCAAATACATCATCTATCAGGCAAGGTCAAATTCAGCTATTCTATTGCATGAAGTCAAAACAGCAGTACAGTCGTATAGGGGAAAAAAATGCTACTACAAAAGGTAGTGAATAAGGGGTTCAGCTGCTAAATTATTGGTGTGCTGTTCGTTAATCCAGTGGTTCGCAAATACAGTACTCTCCGCATAATCGGGTAGGCTCGAGCAGAGCGTTTCTCACCCGATCAAGCGGAGTACCCGATAGAAGAACACGACTCATTTACAATTGACCCACACTCTGTGTATGTACATGCATTGTACACTGTAGCAAACACCTACACTGTATGCTTAACACGCGTGCTTGCATGGCACATTTTACATACCTTACACTTGCTCAGTCACAAGCAATAATCTACACTCTTTCTATTGTCAAGAAAAAATATTTTGTCTTCAGAAAACTTTGTCATTTGACTTCTCGCTATAAACACGCAGGCGTTTTCCGAAATGAACACCTCTCTTTGTGCGCACTAGTTACGTAGAACGTCGGATTACTTTTCGTGAAGTGACTGATGGGGAAAAGCAAGATTATGGAGCTGGTGCATGGCCTGATCTTCGTTGCAGACTTCTCGTATTGTGAATGTCGTTGCGGAGCAAGAGAGGAGCTGCAGTGTGTTCAAATCCTGTCTGTCTATGCAGTTGTGAGTGCCAGCTACATGTGTAATGTTCACTTACGTGTGGCAAGTCGGTACTGGTACATATGTGTTTTCATGTTTGATCTCTCCCCAAATGATCGGTCTTCTTTGCAAATTAAACAGAGAGTGTGATTAGCCGTGGACAATTTGACATTCATGATTTCTTAAAGTGTTATATTTACGATAAAATGTGGGTAGAAATTAGTTTAGAAGAAAGTTATTTACCCATTTATGCGGAGAGGCAACCCGATTATCAGGTAATTTTAGTGTGCATTGGAACTGATTTTGACATTACTACCCAATTAAACGGAGTACCCGTTTAAGCGATACCCGATTACGCGGAGAGTACTGTATAACGAACCTTATTTAGTTTCCTATGAATCTTCGTAATAACAAATCATATTCACTTAACGAATGTCGACTTTTTTTTTTTTAAATAAGGAGCCTTTGTAATAACGAACTACCAAAAGGGTAGAGTTAGAATTTAGGTGAAGACTATAAATAGCACACATCCCGTACTTTCCATTCAAATTCTAATGATAAACCCTTTTTAATTTACTTTTTAGCACAGCTTTCATGATTGTAATAGGCCTAAGCAGGAAGGTTGTGATGCACCTAACCTGCCTAAACCAGATGTTTGATTTGAAGTGTCATTACGTATATAGGCGTATACCCAATGGGTGTGTTAGGTAAAGGGCAAGAGATTGGGTGGGCATGCAGGGATATTATCAATTTATTCATTCATTCATTCATTTTGAAATTTCGAACAGAAGCATATAAATACTTTATAGGAATTGATACATAAATTCCATCATAACACATGATACAGGATAAACTTACATAATATTGCAACTATACCGAAATGCTGGAAATGGGGAGGAATGCTAAAAAGCAGTGTTAGAGGGTGTATTTGCCCTTACGGAATACAAAAAAAAAAATTATTATGATTGATATATAGTGTCATAAATAAAAAGAGGAAATACAAAAGAAACTAAGATATAGAAACCTCACTTAACATATAACCCGGCGAAACAAACGCGTGTATAGTGCGCACTGCGCATGAGGGTGGGAGTATGTTTTGTGGTGGTAGGGGGGGGGGGGGGGTCCTGGTGACAATTGGTTTCTTTCTTTTTCACGCGACCAAAAATAGGTAACAGAGGGCCCCTTTTCTGTTTCATGTAACTATTAAGCTAGGTCTATGTTTCACTGGTTCCCCCTTAAATTTACATTATATATAATGTGAATGTTCTCAAGCTTTTGCAAATGATTAAAATTTCTGTTCTGAAGGTATAGGCTATAATATGTAGACAATGCAACTAATCATTATTGGTTTGATGATGAATGAAACAAAAATAATAATTCAGAAAATGGAACCTTCTGTCGTATCAGTATTATGAGTCGTCGGAGGGGGTGGAAGTAAGTGGATATAAGGAGTGTCATGCAGTATACTGCAAGACATAATCTATTCTTATTCTACACTTTGTCAGTAATTTATTCAATATTAATTTTGTTTCATTTTGATTCTATTGATTGTATTTTTTGTATACATTCAACATGAAAGTTATTTTTATATCATCAGTGAAATATTGTAATCAAGTCAAGAGTATTGAAAACATACAAAAAGACAATGTCCTTATACAATTATCATGAATATATTCCTGCGAATCTGTATAAATTCCTTTTTGAGAGCGAGTTGCATCTTTAAAAAGTAATTCAGACATTCGACAAAAACAATACAGAGTAAGATAGGTTTAAAATGAAATAAGAAGTAATTTATATAAACATTATAACCTCTGTATGAGAGGAGATGGGAACGTTGAATTTACTCCCCTCCCATTTAACTCAAGTTCGGTTGAGAAGTGCAGAAAATAATATGTGACGGATGGAGAGAGACCGACAATGCATTATACAAAATAAATGATCCATGAAACTTTTTTTTTTCACTCACAAAAAAATTGATAGCCTTTAACACACACACACACACATACACACACACACACACACACACACACACACACACACATACAAAGGGACAAACACAAACGAAAGAAGACCAAATGCGAGTCACAAAGGAAATTTGAGAGAAACGTCTCAACCGAGTGTGCAAATATTCATGGTTTGTGAAACTGTAGTATGTTGTAAGACCGAGGGTACAATGTATAGGTACTCAAGCTGGTTTAACTTATTCAGACTGGCGATGATGGACAGTAACTACATGCATACATGTTGGTTTTAGTTCAGTCTCATGCTAGAGTCACACACGGCCGGATTTCGTACCGGGTCCATAAGGAATTAAAATCGTATCGACCCGGTACGAGCCGTAGAGACCCGCATCGACCCGTGTCAATTCCTGATGGATTCCAGGGGCAAAATTTTCTCACGGATTTCAATTCCGTATTGATATCCGAATTGACCCGGTTCGAACCGCATTGACTCGCATCGACCCGCTGCAACCCGCAGCGTAAAACCGTATGGACCCTTGCCGTATACCGCATTGCCTTCATGCAACGGATGATGATAATGTTTACATCCGGGTCGGTACGGGTCGAAGAGGGTTGACACGGGTCGACAGGGGTCGAAAAGGATTCACTTAAGGATTTTAAAGTGGATTTTTATACGGTTCAATACGGGTCTCTACGGGTCGAACAGGGACTATACGGTTTTAATTCCTTATGGACCTGGTTCGAAATCCGGCCATGTGTGACTGTAGCATAAATTGCCCTCCATTCCGGGACTAATCCGGCTCATTTTCACCCGGATCAAATCCGTTTTGTGACCCGGCCGTGTGTGACTCTAGCATCTGCAGTTCTAGTTTCATATTATATTTGCGTTTTTCCCGTGAAAATTATACATGAATTAGCAGTATACTAATTTTAACAAAAACCTATATGGCCTACAAAATAATGTCACAGTAAAATATGATGACGATAAACTTTGAAGCGTTTGGACAATGAAAAAAAAAACCGATGCGTACATTAAAATTTGACTGAAAGATGAGTCTGCCACATCTGGGGTAGGTTTGTTTGTTTGGTTTATTTCTGCATTTTCTTTCTCCGAATACAATTGCAAATGAAAACAAAATGATACATATACATACAAATCAATACAAAGAAAAATCATTTGCGTAACAACATTCAGTCTGAAGTGACATAATTATGAATCAAAATAACATATCAAGGCATACTGTATCTATTAAAAAAGGAGAAATAAACACAGGGGACCGTCATCATAAGCAGAGCTTGACGTGAATGAGGCCCTATCTGAATATGTGATACCAATGTAATACAACACCAATTATATATGTACTCATAAAACTCTTAATCTTAATACACGAAACACATTTTGCTACAGAAAAAAAACAGAAAAGAAAAAGTGACTTGGCGCTTTAAAACGAGAAATAAAAACAGCACGCAGCACCATTGACTACTGCATGGTATAGTAGACAATAAAAGTGTAGGTGTGTGCGAGTGACAGTGCGCCGTGTGTGCAGGTGACAGTGCAAGAGAGAATAAAGGCTGTAGCATGCCTATTTTGGGGGTAAGGTATACGCTTTACTGAATGTATGCAATATCATTATCAAAGAAAGGAACAGGAGGGAATGAAAAAAAAAACCCACTTTGCATGGATCAGGGCTTACTGACACTTCAGAAAAAAAGAAAAAAAAATACATTGATCAAAGACTACTAACTGGAAGCATATTTCAATAATAAATACTTTTTAAATGAGCTTTAAAGGAAAAAAGTGAAGTACACTGCTTTAATTGATCAAGTACACTGCTTTAATTGATCAGGTAGGTACTTGATGGTTGGTGGCAGCCTTAGAAAAAAAAAGAAAAAGGACGCATAGAAATACAATGCGCCATTGAAACAAGTTTGGGATTTATTTGATTTAATCGACAGAGGGAAGGTACATCGTTATATGCCAAGGGGAAGAAAATCCAATTCGGAAGGTTAAAGAGTACAGAGTGATGATTTGGTGAATTGGTAGCAATTTAGCGTGTGCTTATGTCGTTACCAAAGATCGGTGAGGATGTACTGAATGAGCATAGAAATGTGCATCTACATGTGGCGTATTCATATGGTTTGTCGTGTGAACTCACGCCTCTAGATGTATGTAAGTGATTATGAATGAGTATGCGTTAGTGTTTTGTGGGGTTTTGTATTTGCTGATTTGCATGTGCGGACGTACTTGAGTCTATGAGCTGGTAAATAATTTGAAAGTTTCAAGGGCTCTGGATGTTTGTTACAGAAATAATGATACATCAAGTTTATTCTTAAAAGTATGTGAACTGATGAGTAATTCAGAAGGTGACCAAAATTTACAAAAGCCTACATAGCACCGCTATAAACAAGGATGGTATAGGCCGTATGTGGAAATTCGGCCTTTGAGTTCTGCCGAGGCAGGCTTTCTATAAAACTGGTCCATGATGAACTCAAATATCAATAGCCGCAGATAATGAAATGCATACTCAATATTGTCACCATGGTTTTTCTGCAGCACCTCATCTAATTCAACTATTCCTATAACCACTTCCTTGATCATCCTGTTGGTGATTTCTCATTAGTAGCTTGTAAGAATTTACATTTATAATATTACCTTTTCAATTACAGTCTTTCCATGTTGCTGTGCTTCTGCTTTTATGTTCTCATGTTTGTATTTTTCTGCCTCGTCTGTTGTTGTTGTTTTCATTTCCTCTTCAAGGTCACTGTGAAGCCTCAGTTTTTTCACGTAAAAACTTTTTGTATCATTCTGCCATTATAATAATACGGCCCGCCATCTAAATCTTGATGAAACTCATTGAATTCGGTCATTGTATTTAGTTCAGGATAAGGTACACAAAACTAGAAGACTCTTTGTGCCTGAAGCAAATTCACCATAAGGGAACGAAAAGACAATCCGAAAACATATTCCTCCGACCCACTTCTGCGGGACGCAATTGCAAGGAAAGAAGAGATGAAAAAAATGGTGTGGTGAACAATTATCTATGAGTAACTGCGTATTGAGTTCTGCGCACCTGTCATTTGCTTTACCAAAAACTACGTAGTGCGCAGAGTAACACCCTGTCTTTGTCATCTGTTCGCCAAAAACTGTGTAGTGCGCAGAGTATCACCCAGCCTGTAGCATAGATGCGCGATATACGCTCATTTCAAAACTGGTTCTCAAGGTAAGTCAAATTCTCGTTTTATTTTAGAAATAGGAAACTTTGTGTACTTGCAATTTTAAGTAGGTCTGCTGGTAACTTGGCGAGACATGACATGCTTATCATGCTGATGTCACAGTAAATTTGTCGTTTCCCATAGCTTCCTTGATCATGGTAACCGTAATAGCTTCTACTGTTGCCAGAATGTCAGAAGTGGCTGTAAGATAATGAGCGAGCTTACTCAACACATTCAATACAATTTCTTTGGAATGACATTTAGTTTGCGGCCAGCATAATTGTCAATGATAATGTTTTTGTTGGAACCCAGGACCCTTTAATTTTAACTCTTATCCGTTGTACCGAGCAGACTGAATTATTCTTCACGGCTGTCGGATTAGATAATTATAGCTTCGTCTCCTCAAAGGGATTTTCGCAAAAGAGAATAAAAGCAGTACACCTCGGAATCATTTTGTATTCGTAGATTGCATTTCTCGATGTTTGTTCTCTCATGTCTCAAAATATCTATTGAAGGTTCTGTTTACCTTTGGGCACTGTGATTTAAAAAAAAAAATCAAGATATGACATTTAATGCATATGTGTAGGTCTGTTGTACCACAAAATATCCTATCATGTAAAATTTTCTCGATAAACCTAAATTAGGAGTATCTGTATTTTTTCTCAATAAATAAACCGTAGACGGTTTAGTCTACCATTCAATTTGTTACAGTGGTTGTTTCTGTCCCTAACTCACATTTTAGAACTACTTTAAAACACTAATGCTGGGTTCTTGTTCCATCTGCAAATAGTAAATTATGCCTTTAAACATATTGACAGACATCAGTGCCATAGAATGGCAACTCAGTTTAGATACATTTTCTGCGCGTTATATTGTGTCATCTAACATATCAGAAAGTCAAATTTGAGTGATTTTTCAACTCCCCCTCCCCTCTAAAAGGAAAGTAGAACTATATATGATTACATTACATACTCTCCAACAATGGAAACAGGTATCTCCTGTACCCCATATTGAATATAATCATTTTATTAATACGTGGCGTTATAGAAAATTATGTTTATGCCTCGATTCAATAGCAAATATATTACAGTATTTAAAATCAACTAAGCTCCAGTGTCCTTGTGTCCAGTGTCCAGCGTGACCTTGTTTTTTCACAAATAAAGTTATCTACTCCAAAATATATCACGCGGCACGTTGTCCACGTATTGTTTGAGTTGCGTGCGGAAGCATTGTACATGTAACGGAGATTGTTCGTAGAAGACGGTACATATCAACCACTCTCGGGAGTGGGATGTAGGCTTAATGGATGAACCAGACGGTTCTTTTTGAACATAAATTGAACATAAATTATGTTGAAAAAAAACCCCTGTAGTTCATTCGCAAGTAATGGAGGGAAAAATCCAACCTTATGCATCCAGATAGTAAACGCAGTTGGTGTGCAATGGGAACATTCTTTAAGGGGATGCTTCGGAGGTAAAGGGTCAATGATGGCCTCAACATCCCCCCCCCCCCCCTTCCCCGACGTGTTGAGGGTTGGTCTGCCCAGGGGCAAAAAAAGAAAAGAAAAAAAAGAAGATCGTTAGATTGAAGGCGTGGTAATTTAGGTAAAGGAAAGTAAAACCCAAATTTAAATCTTAGTTAAGTAAAAATAGAAATGTAAGTGGACCACATCAGTGAAGATTTGATAAAAATCAGACAATCGATTCTATAGTTATTTTTTAGAGTGTTGGTGCCGTCATCACTGGATAAGAAAACAGCTCATGATTGGACAACCATATAAAGAAGATATGAAGAAATACCACAAAATGTAATTTTGTATGAAAAGCAAACATTCCATCGACTTAATACTGACATATCACGATGAAAGTATTATTTCCCCTGCTTTGTGAAAGAGGTATAAAGTCGAGTTCTCTTTCAATATGCTTGAAGGTGAAAATGTGTGAAATGTTGTATATATTCTCGTTATATTCTTGCCAGTACTGACGCTATAAAGTGTAGTAGTCTCCTTTATCCAGTGATGACGGCCGAAGCTTTAAAAATTCATAACTTTTCAATTGATTGGAGATCTAATTCTAATAATCTAATAATCCTAAAACTTGCAATGTTGTGTTCTAATTATATTGCTGGTTTCATGCAGTCAACATTCATACACGTATTTGTAGTTTGGTTTCCGATAACTCACTACATTATACCTGATAATAAAGTAAAATATTTTACACACAATAATCACAATATGCCCTTTAATACTTGCATGTAGCCGTGGAACGCGAGTTGCTATTATAAAGCAAGATCTGTAAAAACTGCAACAGATTGATCATTAAACAATAAATCTTAATATAAATATGAAGTCGCAAAGGGATGCACGCCTAGTTATTTCAAGATACAAATCATTGCCACTGTTTGATTCCTGCAAACATGAGACAGAGTGAAACCTGTTCGGGTACGAGAAAGGTGAGACAAATCACCCTACCAAGTTGTGAAGGGTCTGTGTATGAACCAAACGGTTCCTTTTGAAGATGTTTTGAAAATCTGCTGGTAATTTATTTGTAGGTAAAAGGTCCACAGAAATCCAACGCTGCCAGAGTCGCGTTGGGAAACACACTATGAGGGATTAAAGAAGATAAAAACGAGTGCCCATGACAAAACAATTTGGCCAGTTAGTTACCATGGTCGTCTTCTGGAGCCCTTGCTCTGCAAAGTGAGCTAACAAGTTCATAAAGACACTTTATAAATATGTCAGACAGGACAGATATTTGGCTTTGGTTAGGATTATTGTTTGATTGTGGATAATGCTTTGGATTTTTTTCTTGGCCTGTACCAATGTGTACAGTTAAAAGTGTTTAAGTGCCTTTGCAGTATGTTTGCTTCAATTTTCTCGATAAGTTTTGACAAAATATTTCATCAAAATTCAATTCAATTCAATTCATTTATTTTCATACTTCTCATTTATGAACATTACAACAGAAATCAAACAAGTTCTTTTACCTTGTAAACAATGTGCAGAAAAAAAAACAATGTACATGGTGATAACAGAGTAATTACATGTAATGATAACTGGTCAAAATTGAAATCGAAATGGGGTTTATCAAAGAGAAGTATGACGGGACCTACATGAAAGCTAGCTTGTTTGGCTGTAAGCCCCGAGTGATCAGTGTTCGTGAAAAAGAAACGGAGAACGGATACATGATAAGACCAGATGATGTAATGGTGCCAAATAAGAAAAGCGGGGTATATAGTATATATATTTTTTTCTTCTTCTTCTTCGTCTTCTTCTCTTCTTTTTTATCACATAGGCATCTATGTGATAAAAAAGAAGAGAAGAAGACGAAGAAGAAGAAGAAAAAATATATATACTAAAATGTGAACCATTACTGTGACCGAGCTATCATTGATTTCCGTAGTACCACATGATTTGCATAATTATAAAGCCTACTTTGGTATATACATTATAAACTGTTGTTGCATTAAAACTATCGCCAGGATATGATCAGTAAGACACAAAAGTAACATGTACAGCTTTTAAGCCATTTGGTGCCCGCCGTCAAGCTCTGGATAGAAAGTTAAAGAGAGGCAGAGGGAAAGAGGAAGAGAGGGAAACGAACACTCTTAAAACATCCGAGTCAGAACTGACCCGGAACTGGGTCCGTTGGGGTCTGTGGAGCCGGGAAATGTGCAAACGCCGGGAAATGTGCAAACGCCGGGAATTGTGCAAACGTCTCGCCGGGAAATGTGCAAACGCCGGGAAATGTGCAAACGTCTTGCCAGGAAATGTGCAAACGCCGGGAAATGGGCAAACGTCTCGCCGGGAAATGTGCAAATTTCATCAACGGGAAATGTGCAAACATGACGCCGGGAAATGTGCAAAAGTTCAATTTTGCCGGGAAATGTGCAAACTATATACTTTAGCGATATTGTGTATACAGATAGTAGATAAACTCCATATCAAAACTGCCCACGAGCTTCCACCACTTATATTTTCTTAATGAAATCCTTAACAGATTTTCAACAAAAGTGGCAGGTAGCACGATTATGGCAATGGGATCTCGATTTGTTTACAATAGCCACCCCCCCCCCCCCTCCCGAAAAAAGGGGAGGGGGGCCTCAAAGTCCCAGAACTAGGGTTTTATCGAAATTCTTCTTATATTCTCTAAATAAGAATGAGCTAGGTTGGTTCTATAAAGACATTGATGACAGTAGTTCAAGTTTAATGGCAGATCCAGGGATGCAGGGCACCGGCCATAAGTAGGGAGGAGGCTTCAAATTGAAGCCTCAGAGTCCCTAAACTAGTGCTATGAAGACATTAATGACTGAAATTGCATGTTTGATTATGACAGATTCAGGGGTGCCCGGATCGCGGGGGGGGGGGGGGGGGGTGGGGGTGATTGGGAGGAGAGGGATTTTCTACATTTTCAGTATCTTCTTGAAAAGTCTACAACAGATTTTCACCAAACTTGTCAGATAGCCTCATTACGGTGATATGATCTTTATAAGTTGAAATTAGCCCCCAAGTAAACCCCTCCCACCGCCAAGGGGGGGGGGGGGGAGCTGAAGCTTCAGGTCCCTAAACTCTGGAATTTGTAATCTTCTGTCGAACCGAAGAATATAGAACTATATATGTTATATGAAGATACTAGTTACTAAAATTTCAGGTTTGATTATGACTGGTCCAGGAGTGGCCCTGATAAGGGGGGTAAGGGGGAGGAGGGGGATTTTCCACATTTTCTGCAATAGTCTTTTAATTCTATGACGGTTTCTCACCAAACTTGGCAGATAGTATATTCATGGTGATTCGAACTTAATTTGTTAAAATGACCCCCCCCCCCCCACCGCCGAATTTGGGGGGGGGGGTGGGTGAACCCTCAGAGTCCCTATACTCTTGTCTTGTTTGTTTTTTAACTTTTTGTCGAACCGAAAAAGTTCGTGCGATAAAGACATTACTGACAGAGATATCATGTTTGATTATGGCGGGTCCAGGGGTGCTCTGGTCTGGGTGAGGGGAAGGAGGGAGATTTTCAAAATGTTCTCCATCTCTTGAAAACTCTATGACGAATTTTCACCAAACTTGGCAGATAGCATCCTTATGGTGATACGATCTTAATTTGTTAAAAGGAGCCATCCCCCCCCCCGCCTCCGCCGAAGATTGATGTGGGGGATAAGGGGGGAGTTGAAGTCTCCCATTCGCTAAACTCTGGATTTTTCTGATCTGTCGACCCGAAAAAAAAAGAAGAAGATAGAGCTAAGTTAGTGTTGTGAAGACTTTCATGCCTCATTTATACCGGATCCAGGATGCCCTGATGGGGGCGGGGGTGGGGGTGGGGGGGGGGTACGGGGTACGGGGTGAAGAATGTATTGTCAGCATCTCCTTAAACAAATCATTGACAGATTTTCAGCAAACGTGGGAGGAAGCATCACTACAGTAATAGAATCTCACTAAGGGGCAACAAACCGCGGGGGGGGGGGGGGGGTGGGGGAAGACGGGCGTGATTGGGGTGAGACGAAGGCTCAAACCTAAGGGATTGAGAGTGATTATATCATTTCTCTCACCATACGTAAGACTAAAGAGAGATATAAAGATAGTACCGCGCTTTTTTAGTAAGTACCGTTAATGCATGGAATAGGTTCACTATTAAAGGGATGCCCAAAAAGGGGAGGGGGTATCAAGGATGCTTAATTTTTCACATTTCCGTTTTTTTCTTGAAAACTCAAGACGCATCCCTCGGGTAATACATTCCATTTCAGCTTAAAAAAAGCCTTCTATACAAAAGTGATGGAGCTAATAGAGTGCTGTTATAGTAAATTCATGAATTAATTTCAAGGGCGGGGGAGGCGGATTTTTCACATATTCAACTTCTTCTTGAAACCCTTATATATATTAGATATTCGCCAAGCTTGGCACGTAGCGTAGCGTATTTATCTGGTGATATGACCTCAGTGTGTTTAAATGAGCACTGCCCCAACCCATAAGAAGGGAGGGATGGAGCTCCCCCCCCCCCCCACCATCTCCGCCCCTTGAACAAGACGAGGGGAGTGGGGTCGTTCAGAATTCAGAATTTTCTGGAAAATCCTACATATATGAAAATAGGAATACATACTTAAGAAATTTTCTTTACAACCAAGAGTAATTGAACACAATTTTATCACATTTTTAGAAGGTAGACCTATACTTTGATGAAATTTCACGTCTGCTTATGACGTGGGGGATACCTTGGTCTTATCCCCCGCTTTGGGGAAGGGTAACAAATTGGACGTGTTGCCCCTTCGAACAAAGTGGGATTCTATCACCCTAGAGATGCTACCTCCCACGTTTGGTGAAAATCCGTCAAAGATTTCTCAAGAGGATGCAGAATACAACGTGTATGTGAACCCCCCCTCCCCCTCACTCACCCCTCCCCCCACCCCCCCCCCCCCACTTATAGGAACACCCCTCTATTCGCCACAATCAAACGTGAAATAAAATTTCATGGCATTAACTAAGCTCTATCTTTTCAGGTTTGACAGAAGAAGATTCCAGAGTTGAGCAGTGTGTGTGTGTGTATGGGAGGGGGCTCATTTTAACAAATTAAGAGCATATCACCATAAAGATGCAATTTGCCAAGTTTGGTGAAAATCCGTCGTAGATATTTCAAGAAGATGCTGAAAATGTGGAAAATTCCTCTCCTTGCCCTTAACCCCCCCCCCCCGATCTGGAGACCCCTTGATCCGCGCAAACCAAACATGAAATTTCATTCATTAACGCTGTGTCTTCATACCACTAACTTAGCTCTATCTTTTTCGGCTTGACAGAAGAAGATTAAAAAAATATCAGAGTTTAGGGACGCGGAAGCTATTACCCTAGACACCCCCCCCCCCCTTCGGCGGTGTGGGTGGGGGGGGGGGGGGGCTCATTTGAACAAATTAAGATCATAATTATTACCATAAACATGCTATCTGTAAAGTTTGGTGAAAATCCCTCATAGCTTTTTCAGGGAGATGCTAAAAATGTGGAATATCCCCTCCACCCCTCCCCCCCCCCCCCCCGATCCGGAATTGGCACCCCTTGATCCGCCATAATGGAACATGAAATCTCATTCATAAATGTATTCATTGCACTAACTTAGCTCTATCTTTTTCGGTTTGACAAAAGAAGATTCTTTTAAAAATCAGGATTTTAGGGACGCGGAGGCTTTGACCCCCCCCCCCCCCCCTTCGGCGATGGGGGGGGGGGGCTCATTCTAGCAAATCAAGATCATGTCATTACCATAAATGTGACTGTATCTGCCAAGTTGGGTGAGACTCCTTCCTAGGTTTTTCGCGAATATGTTGAAAATGTTGAAAATCCCCTCCCCCTCACCCCCGATCAGGGCACCCCTCGGTCCGCCATAATCAAACATGAAGATAGAGGGCGCTAGCAGATACGTCAAGACGTTTTTTTTGCATCCTCTCCTTTTGGGATTTAATATCTTGAAATATCGCCAACAAGGAAATCCATCCTATTGTCATCTTTGGACCATATAAGTGATTTGGAAAAGTGCTATAAACTATCCTGTTTTTGAGGACTAACAGACTGTGCTTCTTGACATCTTCTGTGGGAAGTTAACTGGCGAAGGTGCATGCAATATGTATGTCCAGAAAGCGACGCCACGCCCAGACATACATACGACAGGGCCCAAGCCAGTTTTCCTACGCACAGACGACATCAGGAACAATGACAAGAAACATTGTACAGGTGAGGAAATATATGTCGCTTTGGAAAGAACTGTCAGCACTGACAGCATCCTGGGAATCCAGCAAATTCGCCGTCTATGGCGGATTTATCTGAACTCCCATGAGGACCGCGTGAAACTGATATCCAATGGGCTTGTCATTCGGGGAGCAAACGCCGCTGTATACGACGTGAACCCATTCATGAGGTCAAAGGATGAGAACCTGACCAGAGTGACCATCAAAGACATCCCGTTGTCTGTCAGCGACGAAGTCATCCGTAGCAAGATAGAAAACCAAAAATGCCAGATCCAAGGGGACATCAATCGCCAAAAATTGAGAGTAAACGGTCAACTGACCAACTGTCTGAATGGTGATCGGGTACTCTACATCACCCCACCCTCACAGCCACTACCACGGAAATTGTTATTTGGAAACAACTTCATGGGACGTGTATACCATCCAGGACAACCCGAGCAATCTAGTGCAGCTGGTCCGGTAACATGCTCCAGATGCCTTGAATCGGGACACCATGTATCCAGCTGCCACAACGAGGTGAAATGCCAGCTTTGCAGAATCACCGGCCACAAAAGGAACGAGTGTCCACAGAACCCGGCACTACACAATCACATAGCAACGCCCGACGCCTCACCACCGCGACAACCTACGGCACGTGAGAACTCCGAAAGTACCGGTCCAACACACCCCATCGAGACTGCGAGTCAAAGCACCAAGACGCGACAAACTCGTCTCGCTGATTTCATCACGAAGCTTGTGCAACAACCATTGCAGACCAACGATCCCGAAAGATCTGAGGCCATCGATCTTCGATCACCGTCGAGAACGCGATCAGCCCCATGTAGTGCAGGAGCATCTGGTACGACATGTGAAGCATATATCGCACGCGATCACAGGCAAAGATCAGTGAAAGCACGCCGCGTGATGACGAGAAGAGAGAACAGCAAACGGATGGAGAATGTGATGATGAAACATGCAGTATCTACACGAACAGCGACAATGATGATTCCACGTTATCCCCGGAGACTCCTCCTCCGAAGGCTGCTGGGAAGACAAAGAGAATCTAAAAAAAGGAAAATGAAACCAACGAAGAAGCAGAAGTGAGTAGATTATTTGATCGTGATTAATTAGAAAACAGGTAATCTCATTAAGAGCGATGGAGTGTTTCCATTTTGTCTCTTTAAATGTAAGAGGAATATGTGATACATTCAAACGGAAGAAAATATTCTTATGGTTGAAACGTCAAAAATGTGATATAGCTTTCTTACAAGAAACATTTTTATCAGGAGAATTAGAAAAAGTAATTTCAAATGAATGGAAAGGTTTCCGAATATACGATCATGGAACAAAACACTCAAAAGGTGTAGCTGTTTTAATCAGAAACGACCTTCCAATTGACGTCATAGAGACACATTCCAAAGGTGACGGTAGAGCCATTGCGTTGAGATTTGTAAGCTATGATTCTGTTTATTTCTGCCTAAATGTATACGCTCCGGCGAAAAACGCAGAAAAAGAGCCGTTTTACGCATCATTACATAACTGGGTGAAAAAGATCAAGAAACCAAGTGAAATTATGATAGCAGGAGGAGACTGGAACTGTGTACAAAATAAAAAGTTAGACACAAACGGAATGTCTTACATATATTTACCAAAAAAATATTTTGTTAAATTTCAGCAGTGTTACAATTTAATAGATGTGTGGAGAAAAAAATTCCCGGAGAGGAGGCAATTTACGTGGAGACACCTGTCACTCAGTATATGCTCACGCCTTGATTATTGGCTAGTCTCCAGGGCATACGCTCCGTATGTACATTCCTTAGATATCAAACCAGTGTTAAAATGTGATCACAATGCGGTGACAATGAAGCTTCGGGTGACAACAAAAAAGAGAGGAAGGGGTTTTTGGAAATTGAATAATTCATTACTTAAAGATGAAAAATATAAACAAGGTATAAAGAATATTGTTCAGAAGGTTAAAATGGAGTGTGATAAAATTGATGCTCAGTTAAGATGGGAAATATGTAAGATAAAAATAAAAGAATACGGTATTAGATATGCATCTGAGTTGTCACAAAAGAAGAAGAAATATATCAGGAGCATCGAAGAAGAATATAAAAGATTGAGTATGAGTGTTAATGAAGACCAAAATATTGATGATTTAGACAAGATTAATTGTTTAAAACATGAGATAGATAGATGGTATGAATATCAATGTAAAGGTGCATATGTTAGATCAAGGGCAAGGTGGCTTGAGTCAGGAGAGAAGTCATCTCGATATTTTTTTCAGCTTGAAAAAGCAAAGGGTAAAAAAAAAGAAATAAATAGTATTGAAATAGATGGTAAGATTTCAGAGAAGATGAAGAGATTTTGAAAAAAATACATGATTTTTATAGCAGTCTTTACGGAAAAGATGATTCCAAGTCTGATATCAAAGACTACACTCGTAATTTAGACTTTAATGTATTAAGTGAGGAAGATGCAAACATCTGCGAGGGGAAGCTCACAGAAAATGAATGCTGGTTTGCACTCAAATCTATGCATTTGAATAAGTCACCTGGCAGTGACGGTCTTAGTGTAGAATTTTATAGATGTTTCTGGGAAGACCTGAAACAGATGGTAATAGACAGCTTGAATCAGGGATATGATAAAAAAGAATTGTCTGTTTCTCAAAGTCAAGCCATTTTAACACTCTTGTATAAGAAAGGTAATAAGAACATATTAGATAATTGGCGACCAATTTCGTTGCTTAATATAGATTATAAGTTGGCGGCTCGTGTTCTGACAATCCGATTGAAAAAAATAATTCATTGTATTATATCCGAGGACCAATATGGTTTTATGAAAAATCGTTCTGCATCAGAGTATATACGGACAGTTCAGGATGTAATTGATTACTGTCAATGTACTGAAACACCCGCTATTATTATGTCATTGGATTTCAAGAAAGGTTTTGATACTATTAATCATGATTTTTTGTTTGGTTTGTTGAAGGAACTAAGATTCAAAGAATCTTACATTAGATGGATCAAAACGTTGTATAGTAATGCTAATGGTAGAGTAATGAATTATGGTTGGATATCTGAAGAATTTTTAATTAAAAGAGGTGTGCGGCAAGGATGTCCGTTATCAGCTCTTTTGTTTATCATTGTTGCAGAAATTTTAGCAGCAAAGATAAAGCAGAATGTTCAAATAAAAGGTATTTTAGTACCTAATATTGAATCGGAAAATGAGTATAACGATATTCGAATTATTCAATTTGCTGACGATACCACAATTTTAGTTGATTCTGTTGATTCCTTCACAGAAGTAATGAAAGAAATAGAATTTTTTGGTGAAAATGCTGGCCCAAAAATTAATTGGTCAAAATCTCAGTTTATGAGACTGAACTTAGATATTGAAACTATTGGAGAATTAAATCTCACAGAAGACGCCATAAAATGTCTCGGTATATATGTTGGGAAACGCTATAAAGAAGTTGAAGACCTTAACTGGGAAGGCAAAACAGGGAAAATAAAAAATGCACTAGATTTATGGAGAATGAGAAATTTGACATTGTATGGAAAGGTGACCATTATCAAACAATTAGTTACATCTCAGTTAGTATACACAGCTACAGCAGTACCTGTGCCCTTAAAGATCATTAGGTCAGTAAATAGATTACTGTATTCTTTTTTATGGAATTCCAAACGGGAAAATGTAAAACGCACCGTATGCTGCAACCCAGAAACAGGAGGAGGACTTAAGATGGTCGATTTGCTTTCAAAATGTTTATCTCTCCGTTTATCATGGTTTAAGAAGTATTTTTCTGAGGAACAAATGTCATGGAAGATTTTATTTCAATATTGGACCCAGAAAATTGGCGGAATGCCTTTGTGTTGGAAATTTAATTGCAAGAAAAATGATATATTAAGAATATGCAGAAGGAGAAAAATACCTGAGTTTTACATTGACCTTTTCTGTTCATGGTCTGAGTTAAAGTACATAGACATGTTTAATGTTAATGATATAAAGAAAGAAGTTGTTTGGAATAACAGTCATATTAGATATGACAACGAAATGTTATGTTTCCAGAGCTGGATAAAGGAAAATGTTATCACAGTGAAACAGATTATAGAAGATGGGGAGTGGAAAGACGTTACATCCATAAATGAAACCTTCCGAGACAGGCAGCTGCTCGCCTCATTTGAATTGTCTAAGTTAAAAAAAGCATTCCCCAGGTTTTGGTTAGACAAGTTACGTAATAATATACAGACTCCTGTACTGCTGCACACAGAAGAATTTGATGCTATTGAGTTGTCAACAGGTGATAAAATCAGTGTACAGAAAACGTCAGCTAAACATTATTATAGATTATTTTTGCATAAGAAAAAACAAGAACCTTCATGTTTATACCTCTGGCAAGGTTATTTGAATTTACCCTGTGATTTTGATTGGAAAAAGGTATTGCAATATAAGTTTCATCAGATTAATGATAACAGAATAAAGCAATTTAATTTTAAGCTTTTTCATCGAATACTGCCCAGTAAAGACAATTTGTTTAAATGGGAAATTTTGAATGATAATTTGTGTACTGTATGTAATTGTAAAGAAACCACTTGTCATTTTTTGCTGAAATGCAAAAAAATCAAAATGTATTGGAGAGTGGTTTCGGTTTTAATTCGAAATATTTTCGATCTTGTGATAGATATCAATGAAAAAGTCATTATTCTCGGATATGATATAGGTAACAAAAAGATGAAATTAGTAAACCTTTTTTTGAATTATGCCCAATTCATTGTCTACAGGAATTATGTCAGAGAACGCAATGAAAGAAACAAATGTTTTTTTTCAATGTACACCATTTAGTAGAAGATTTGAAAGCGGAATTAAGATTTTATATCAGTTTGAAATGCAACCAAACGAGATTCGATGATATTGGATTAAGAAGAATACGCAATTATTTTGGTTGGTACCATTGATGTACCCTTCAATTATTTTTTTTTCCTGTCATAATGATTATGTTGAATGCCTTTTGGATACTTGCAGATAATGTGATTGTAAATATGCGAAGATATGTGGAAAAATAAAGTACCTCAGATGAGGAAAATAGAAAAAAAAATAATCAAACATGAAATTTCAGTCATTTTATGTCTTTATAGCACTAACTTAACTCTATCTTTTTGGGTTCGACATAATTATGAAGAAAAAAAATCAAGCGATTAGGGACTCTGAGGCTTCAACTCTTTTCTCCCACCTCCTTGGTGGTGGTGGTGGTGGTGTTTTTATAGTGGAGGGGGGGGGGGCTCATTTTTGACAAATTATGATCATATAACCATTAACATATTATATGCCAAATCTGGTGAAATTTCCTTGTGGGGTTTACGAGAAAATGCCGAAAATGTACAAAAAAAAAAAAGATTGTCGCTAAGACAGGTGGTAAAAATTATAATGGTTGATAATGGTTCATGTGCAGCTTTGATTGAGAGTTTCTCTTCCATCTACGAGTAGCCTATACATAATATAGGTGAAATGAATGGTTTGCACATTTCCCGGCGGCTTTTGCACATTTCCCGGCAAAACTTAACATTTGCCCATTTCCCGGCGTCACGTTTGCACGTTTCCCGTTGATGAAATTTAGAGATTTGCACATTTCCCGGCAAGACGTTTGCCCATTTCCCGGCGTTTGCACATTTCCCGGCGAGACGTTTGCACATTTCCCGGCGTTTGCACATTTCCCGGCGTTTGCACATTTCCCGGCTCCACAGGGTCACACACCGTTCCGGGTCAGCAATAACAAGGAATGGGGTCAGATGTGACCCATTCAGAGTCATGAATTGGGTCAGGGTGACCCCATTCGGGGTCTTCATGACCAAATTCCAAATTATTTTTGACCCGGAACGGTGTGTGACCCGCAACGGACCCAGTTCCGGGTCAGTTCTGACTCGGATTTTTTTTTTAGAGTGAAGTAGAATGTGGGATTGCTAATGATGAATTCTAGAGCCTGACGGCAAGACCCAAAATGGAATCTGCAGCGTGTTGACAAGAATGTTTTATCGGACAATAACATACCACAATATTACATAAGACATTGCAATTATTCAGTTTCTGCAAGATATGCACTCAATAAAGACTCTTTTAATTTGCGTTTAAAGGAATATAAAGACGAGCAGCTTGTTATTTCTGGGGAGAGGCCATTCCAGTATCTAGGGCCCGTATACATTATCGTTTTTTTAGCGAAAATTGTTAGAGTACGTGGAAGGTGAAATGCGTCATTTTGGCGGGTAGGATAATAATGAATCAAATAGTTTTTCCTGAACATGCGAGTAAAACCATCCGGTAACTCCTTGGCAGAAAATTTATACATAATTATGCCGACGTTGTAATTGAATAAATCTGATGTTTTCAGTATCTTATTTTTGAAAAATAAATCATTCGTGTGGGACAAATATCCAATATGGTTGATATTTCTGATGGCGCGTATTTGAATACGGAACAGTATATCAAGAAGATTTCCAGGAGCATTCCCCACACAAGAATACCATGATCAAGGTACGGAGTAATCAAAGTAGAATAAAGATTAAGCAGAATTTGACTTGGAAAACTCTCTTTAGTTTATTAAGAACACCCGTGTTTTTAGAAAGAATATTACTTAAATAACTGACGTGGGATTTCCAAGCTAAATCATTATCAATAAAAAGCCCTAGAAATTTTATGCTACTAACCTGATTTAATTCAATTTCATTAAACTTAATGTTAAAAGGAAGGGTTTAAGACTGTTGCTAAAAAGTATACAATGAGTTTTATCAATATTAAGTGACAATTTGTTGGCGTATATCCAAGATTGCACAGATTTAAGTTCTTTATTCATTGTGTTAACAAGAGTATAAGGATCTCTGTGTGTAAAAAAAACAGATTGGAGTCGTCAGCAAAACATATAAAGGAAAGAATTGGCGAGGAACTAGGAAGATCGTTTATGTACAAAATGAACAATAGTGGGCCTAGTAAGGAGCTCTGTGGAACACCACATGAAATTAACTTTAACTGAGAATCACGGCCATTTATACTCACAAATTGTTTTCTGTTTGATAAATAATCTCGAAACCAGTCCAAACCCTTCCCACGTATACCATAATGTCGTAGCTTGTAAATCAAAATATCGTGGTCAATTGTGTCGAAGGCCTTTGAAAAATCAAGAAAAACTCCAATAGTGTGGGAGACATCATCCATAGCATGAGCAACTTTATAGATAAAAGTGAGTAAGGCATGGGTTGTGCTGTGGTTTTTCCTAAAACCAAACTGGGAGTTACAAAAAACTTCACACTTTTCGACAAATTCGTGTGTGCGCGTTTCAAGAAGTTTTGAAAATGAAGTTAACAAAGAAATAGGGCGATAATTCTTTTTGTCCTTTTTTGAAAATTGGTACTACTTTAGTTATTTTCATTTTTGTGGAACTATGCCAGTAGATAACGATAAATTAAAAATGTGTGTTAATGGTGTAACTACTTCATTAATTATGTTTTTAAAGAGGAAATTGGTGATTCCGTCACATCCAGAGCTTTTCATGGTGTTCAAATTTTGCACGATATCTTTGATTTCTTCTTAAATGACTGGTTCGAAAAAAAGAGACTGCTGATTCTGGTCTTTTAGAAAGTAATAAAAATCAGTGTTTGAATACGGAATACTGCTGGCAAGATTAGGTCCTATGCTTACAAAGTATACTTCTGCCACATCAGCTAGATCTTCAATATACTTATCATTATTAATAATATGCCGAGGGGGTTCGATGTTATTTTTAGTGTTCAGCGCTTCATTTATCACCTTCCACGTACTCTTGATGTCATTTTTATACTTGAGAAATTGCTTTGAAAAATGCATTCGTTTGGCTAAACGTATGGATGATGTAAGAACGTTGCGATAATGCACATACCGAGACCGGGTTCGACTGTTAGGATCACTTCTGTATTTATAGAAAAGGGTATTTCTACGGTTAATAGACCTAAGGAGAGATTTTGTAATCCATGGTTTTTGGGGAACCTTTTTACGGTTTGAACGAGTAAATGGCTTAACGGGTATAATGGAATCGTATGCGGATGACAATATTTGTGAAAAGTGTTCAAAAGCTAAGTTTGCATTGCTTTGGTTATTAACAATTGACCAATCAACGGATCTTAGTCTCTCCGTAAGTCTACTAAGATTAGTTTCTGACATTTCTCGAAAACAAAAACTGGGCGAATGAAAAGAAGCAAAACAAGCAAAAATATTTACTTTGATTAGTTTATGTCATTTTTTTTAATGCATGTCTCGCATTGTAATTGCCTTTATTGCTCTCTCAATAGCTCCAAGCATACACACTTCCTCATACACACAGTCTCTTTCATTCACAAATCACACACAATTGCACATCTCTTTCTCTCTCACACAGAAGACACACAAACTAACACACACACAAACATGCATTAACACAAAGAGTCTCAAGGAATAGAAAGACATAATGACATTTTGTGGCTTTTTTGTTCTGTTCGTTCCGTTTTGTTTTTGTTTTTCGGGTGAGTGCACGCACACAAAATAATGATAAGCTTTCTCTCACTCCTTTAAAAAAACCAAAAAAAAAAAACCAAACAACGAAACGACAATGCATGGGTTTCGAAGCATTTCTCTCTTTTTTTCCAAGAGTAAACTTCGGTCCAATGATCAGGAAAGAAGCAGACAGCGCAAGACAGACGGTGTGTCCACTTGGCCTGAGGAAGTCCAAAGGATCAGTTGACGAAATATCGCCAACAAAATTACTAAAGGCTGGTAGGAGCATGTAATGGGCGTGCATGCACACTAGTGTGGCATTCCATACTTTGTGTTACATTAACTTAACCTGTGTGTGAGAAAAACGTGTGCGCATGTGCGCGTAGAGACGCAAGATGGCCTCAAACATGATCATCATGGTGGCGCATGGCCAGTGATCGTTTCCAGAATGACCTACGAATTTCATATCGGGAGATGTTTTCATTAGGTTTCATTCTTTTCTAGTGTGACAGAAAAGAGGGACCGTAACAGTTAGGGGCTTTCCCAGATATGTCAAAGAACGGAAAATGTTTGATAACATTGTTGCAAAAAAAAATGTACAAATCACGTGCCATAGGCCTATAGATAATACAACTGTAATTCAAATCAAATCAAATCAATTACTTCAAATCAAACTGAGGAAAACCATTAACATTTAGTCATGAAACTGAGTAAGAAATCGTATCCATTGGACCTAGTGCCCATAACATTATTGGATATTGAATCACAAATCACTTTTTCATGGAAATCGACATGATCAAATTATTTGATTTAGTAACCTGAATCTGACTCATGCATATGATGTATAAACTTCAATAAGAATAGTGTGGAAACTAAACCTAGACATGCATTACTAATAAACTTGATGTAAGCAGTAGTTTATTGTTTGCGTTACAAGCAGCCTTGTAGTTCCAAGGTATACTCGGAAAGTAAACTTTCAACCGATTCAAAACACATGTGAAAGATTTATATCTAATGTTCCAAAACATGCCTCTACCTCTATATTGCCTGCCACCTTTTTTTTAATAATAATTTCATTGGTTGCCAAGTCATCAAAGAATTTGCATCAAGTCGCTGATGATAAATTACAGTCTACAAAGCATTTAAAGGTATAGCTCCTAATAAGTTTACTCATTATTGTTTACTTTTTAAACTTGAAACCAACGGTTATCCCTAACAATTTGGTAAACATTTGTGTCATAAAATCTTGATTTTTGTTTTGTTGCTTATGAGCTCTCAATTTGAGGACAGCATAGATTCACCTAAAGTATTCATTGTAACGCCAGCTTATCTGAGATGAGGTGACTTGTCTAGAGGGGTGTCTGCCCAGAAAAAAAGGTCAATGAAAACTCACGGAGGAAGGGAATTTCATGAAGCGTTTTGTCAGATTTTCTTCTGACAAATGGTTATAACCTACACATATTGAAATCCTTCTCTCTGATAGGCTTAATGAAAAATGTCCCGACATATTGGTCTGACAAAAGGCTTCATGAAATGGGCCGACTCCTAGAGATTCGCGGATACATTTAGCAGTGTTGGTTAAGGGGGGGGGGGGGGGGGACTAGGTCTTCGAGGCAGGAAAAGTCTACGGGGGTTCAGAATTGTGGCAGTTCTCATTTTTGGACTGGGTGATTTCAAAGGGAAGGAGCGAGCATAATCATTTAGGCGTACCATACATTATTCAGCAAGCCTAGATTTAAGACGGAAATCATCATTCTCTGGACTTCATCAAAATAGTACCTCTGAATGTTTACAATGAATATTTTATATTGGAAAAGATCCAACAGAATTCCTAACATCTTAAGATATGAATGTGTGCACTTTTACTGTGCATCTTTATATTGATGTTCCACTGAGATTATGATATTGAGGAGCAAAGCGCGTAATACGTACCCTGTAATAGTCATAATGTTATAGGGAAAAGGATATTTCATATGTTTCAGGAAGTGCAGAGAAAACGGTCACAAATATGCCCTTGCAAAAGACCAGGAAGTACTCCGTTTAGCTCCATGATGAGGCATTCGCCTGTTTTGGGCAAAATGCTTAAATTATAAGGACAGCCTTATTCCAGTAACAATCATCGGTGTTACGTTAATACAACTCTGCAATTATGATGAGAGGGACGTAACTCCTGTTTGTTTGGTTAACGGGATACTGTTGTTCCTATTAGCATTAATAATATAACAATGTTTTGGGAAATTCATTTATTCTCCACATAAGTGATTTCCGGGTACTACCATCATGACCAAGATAACTATACATTGTACGGATGATTAGGTGAAGGTTTGGTCAAAACAACGTAGCTAACAAAATAAGGATTTTTTGTGAAAACAGTTTACCGTTTAAGTGTGATTTGCTTACTTTCTTTTACGCCTCCATACGTTCACAGAATCGCAACATACGGAGACAAACCATCAGGAAGCCAAACAGGTATAAAGGTTTACATTGCAGTAACAACAACAACAATGGGTGACTCTAAGCTGCCACGCCCCCGAGCCAGCTGGAAGGAGTGGATACTCGTGGTATGTTGTTTCTTCATTTCCTTCATCGAGATGGGAATAGTTAAGAGCTTCAGCGTCGTTCTTGCCGATCTCGTCTGCCAGCTAGACACCGACTACGGAACCCTCGGGACCGTAATCGGACTCTATCACGGTGTATCCTTCGTCATCGGTTAGTTTCCCCGTCAGCCGGACATGATTTGTGGTCTGTAGGCCTTATAACTTCCACAGAGTCTAATACGTTGCTTATCTGGGTTTTTTTTTCTGTAGATGATAAATTGATTAGGTAAGTTAGCCAGTCATGATAATACTAGAGCTTCGAGAGTCTCACAAATGATCCACACTGACTATAAATGTGTGCGGTTCAAAGTAGCGTAAGCGGTGCTTCAAATGGTTTGCAGCAGTCGCCCTCACAAAAAGCGTGTCTTTGTTTTACTTAGTTTTTGTTCACTCTCAGTCATATTAATATCAATATTAATCTACGCAGAATAAATATAAAAATGAGGCTCTTCTTCTTTTTAACGTACCTCACACATTTTTTTCTCTCTCTCTTCCTCTAGTTGATTGATCATTGATTGGAGAATATGTTTCTTATCTACACACAATAAATATGCACCCCCATCAACAGGACTTACCTTAAAAAAAAATGGTTTTGAGAAGCAACATTAATTCGCAGGGGTATTTCTGAATCTCGACCTCATCGATCAATTTTTTTTAGAAAGTCAGTATAATGTGTTGAATCATGTCTGAGTGACAACAAATTCAACACAAAATGGTGACTTTTCATTTTATGAAGTCACAAGAGTCGGTTATGGAGGTGTATAAAACTTTTGCCCACGCCGGGGGAGGGGGGTAACAGTTTTCTGGCCCACAATTTTTCATCAAGAACTGTCATAAATGTTAATAAAGTTGATAACCTTTAGCCATACAAATTAAATTGCAGATTTTCTTTTTTTTTTAAGAGATGGAAGATAAGAATCCGAAGTGTGTATTGAAGTGAATGAATCCTTACGTTAACATATTTTCACGAAACAGTGCACGTAGGGGCAAGCCCGTATGGAAATCAGATGAGATGATAACTGCCCATTATTCGTACACATACCAGCAAAAATACGGGTTAGGAGGAGATATGTCTAATACCAACGTAAAAGTCAACATCGCAATACATCAACAATTTGATACAAAGGACGTTTAGAACTACCCACGTCATGAAATTATTTGCAATTTAAAGGGCTCGTTTAGTTTTTGTTGAGACCTAACATCAGGTTTTTAACATTTTTCGGTGAGGTAATGAGAAACCTGTTATGAAATATGAAAGAGCATGTAATTCAAAGAGGAATTCAACACTTATTGATGAAAATCAATTATGAAATGGCTGCATGAGATACCCAAACAGAGCAATACTTACTAATAAAATGTGGGACCCACATTTTATTACGATCGCTTTGTTTTACTCTTCTCTTTTTTTTTTGACGTCTCAGCCATTCCAAAACCGATTTTCATCAACTTTGAATTCCTCTCAGAATGATATAGTCTGCACTATTTCATGAGTGGTTTCTTAGTATCTCGAAAAAAGTAAAAAGCCAAATCCTCAGCTCCACCAATACTGTACCATCCCTTTATATCTACTGTAGTTACATGTTTTATGTCCGATTTCACCAACACTTTATATATTCTCCTTGCTTGATTTTATCTGTACTGGGTAGATTCAACTTGACAATGAAGTGTGTGTGTGTGTGTGTGTGTGTGTGTGTGTGTGTGTGTTTATTTGAAATAAGTTGTGTCTTTCGTGTCCTGCAGCACCACTCGTCGCACCTATCTTGGAGAAACTTCGACTGAAGATGGTAGCTGTCCTTGCCTTCGTCAGCGGGGCGAGTCTCTGCCTAACGAGCTTCTCTGGAGGACTGTTCTTGTTCACTGTGTCGCTCCTCATATCCGGCAAGTATATCAATCTGTAAACAGGCTGACGGGTGGGGCAGTTTGCGGGAAAGATTGGAAGCGTACACAAGGGGAGCAGGGGAGGGAGAGTGGGGTGTAATTGGAGGGAGATACTTTATACAGGAATGACAGGGCTTAGCACTGGCCCGATGACCTGGGGCCACTGAAAATTGAACATTTGTAAAAAGGAGAACTTTTTCTTGGTGGCCATTTCGAGCACTTAAGATTAAATAAAAAAAAATGGATTCGTTATACTTTCGTTTACTTATAGGGTAAGGACATTTGCTTTTCGGGCCAGCAAAATTTCAGATTTACAGATTCTAGTGGTGCGAACAGGCGACCAGAAAAAAAAAAATGAGTGTCAAGCGTTGTGTTTATTATAGATCCAGAAACTCTCAGCGCGACTTTTTTTAAAAAATCAATTGCACTTATCATATTATTATCTGACAAAATATCTCAAGTTGACAGAGGGGTGGGGTATATAGGATGGCAAAAACGGATTGGGAGGGAGGGGGATTCGACGGGAGGGAAGGGGAGAGGAGGGGAGGGGATTGGAGGAAAGAGAAAGGAGGGAGGGTTGTTGAAAGAAGATTTTGTAGATCAATGTTTTCATGACTACTTCACTTAACCCACTGACCATGCGAACCTGTCGTGATCAGTGCCACGTCTATTTGGAGATCTGAGAATCTCACAGGGAGCGGGTTTCGACTAGACATGAAATTGAAGAGGGATGAAATCACCCCATAAAGTTTAAGGGTGCATCATCGTGGTGATCGCTGTTTAGTTTGGTTTGGTTGTTTTTTTTTCTGCATTTTCTTTCTCCAAGTAGGCCTACAGTGAAAAATCAAAACAAACTGATGACTAAATGTCCATTCATTTATTGTCTTAACTACTGTCTGATACAAATTGAACCAATTTTTTTTTAAGAGTATAACTCACACTAAACATGGAGTAGCATTTCAGCGTTTCCGTCGAGTTTCAGTTGCCACAAGCTCGTACTGACGATAGCACGTGACACGAGTTTTGGATGCACAAATATGACAAAATAATCATCATTTCTCCTCTTCCTCTCTTCCATCCCCTTCCCGTTTATCCCCCCCTCCCCCCCCCCCCTCTCTCTCTCTCTCTCTCTCTCTCTCTCTCTCTCTCACACACACACACTCTCATACGGGAAATGGATCATGTAGGGATATCCTTCGCCTTTGTTACTCTCTGCATGGTCGTCGAGTTTCAACGAAACATGCATGAGAATTTCGCCCTCAAGTTCGGCATCGGTGACTGTGGCAACGCCTTCGGGATGGTTCTCCTGCCAATCTTGACCGAGACCCTGCGGGAAGTGTACGGCTGGCGAGGAGCCATCCTCCTGCTGGGAGCCATCGGACTTCACATGTATATGTTCATGTATCTCTTCGCCGTAGCGATCGAAAGTATCGGGGCATCAATCAAGACGTCTGTAAGTCAGAATGGAGGCAAAGTTGAACCAACCGAAAGCGCAAGCTACGAATTGGACGACAACCACATGGACGAAACATCAAGGCTGACCAAAAACAGTGACTCCGACAGATCTTCATCAGCCACTGCCTGGTACTTGAGATTGGGACGAGGGATCTGTAAGCTTTTTGGATTATCTATTGTCTTCGAGGAACCCTACACAATTCCGCTCTACATATTCTTCTCACTTGGCGGTCTCATCAACGTTTCCTGGGTGGTGTTCCTTGTACCCCATGGTGTAGAAAGGGGATACCCTCTCTCCACGGCCGTCTTCTTGGCGGCTTTTGGAGGAATTGGAAACGGGGTTGGCCGTATCATCCAGGGCCCAATCATCGACAGGAAATGGTTGTCGGGTCTCGATCTCAACTTGCTCGTCAGTCTCATCAATTGCATCGTGTTCGCATTCGATCCCCTTACCTTAGCCTTCTGGCATCTAGGGCTTGCTTCGTTCATCACTGGAGTGACTATCGGAGCCAGGATATCGCTCCACGTCGTGACACTGCGGCAGTACGTCCCATCGGAAAAGTTCTCCACGGCGTTTGTATTCTCCTGTCTGGCATATGGTATTGGAGAGCCTCTAGGGGGCGTCATGGCTGGTAGGCAGATTACAAGGATAGCAAAATCTACTTATAATCAAATTAGACTGCAAATCTAACACTAACACTCGATCAGTAATTATGTTTACCCAGCATTAAATAACCCATAATACAATAGATTTACTGTACGAAACTTTGCGGGAGACAAAAAAAGAAAGAAAAAAAGAAAGAATCGTCAAATACTTCAATGTTCCAAACGTGATAACATGAAGACGTACGTTATCATGTTATCCATGTTGTTTGACTTGGTTTTGCATGGTGAGATAGTCACAGTCCGTTATAGATATGGTATTCGATACGCCAATTTTTTTTAGTTCAAGAAACTGTATGCAAGTCAAATGCATATATTGATGTGTGTAAATATCAATAGCACAAAGCTCTCAGCTGAATCTGAATACGTAACAATAGTAATGATGATAATGACAATAATTTCAAAATATTTTGTCTTTCTTCTTCTAATAACTTAGGTACGCCCACAGGAACAAATAAAAAAATCTGTTAATGATACCAATTGTCAATATCATTGTTCACAAAGTATTATATAATGATTAACAAAAGACAATGGAATGCATTTTCCTGTATACTGAGCATAGCCTGCAATGTATTTTGTTAAGTACTAAATTGAAAACATGCAAGGGATATTCATGTATGCTCAGTCTAAGGGAAAGGTGTATCCCATGTATTTCGTGTTAACACATCGTTGCCATAATTCCTTTAGCAATATTGTTTGTTGAGTGTTAATGTGAGTGTGTGTGTGTGTGTGTGTGTTTGTTTCTGTTCTGTTTGACGTTGCATGTAGAAGTTCAAACTTCCCGTTTCTGTTTTATGTTCGCGAAACATAATCATCGTCAAATTGTGACCACGGGGACTTCATATTGCGCACAAAGCAATTATACGTCATATTGTGTAGCAGCATGGTGGGTTTTGCTAAATTAAAGTAATGGAACGATTATAATCTTTTTGAGAGTTAAGAAGATCTTGAAATCCTAATCCCTCACAACTCTTATTATTATATGCTATCTTTTACATAGGATCTCTCGCGCAGAGGTTCACCCTCACTGTGGCATTCATGGCGCTCGGCGGGATTGAATTCTTCTCCTTTCTTCTTCTGTTGCCCGTACGGTACTGCTTGTCAACCATAGAGACCTAACACCAAAGTCATGCGACAGGGTGAAAAAGAGGACTATGCACAGGTTGCGGCTGGACGGAAACAAAATTTGCCTGGAATTTGCAGCTTACTCGCACGTATCGGAATAACTGTGAACAATAGCATTAATAGTCACATAATCTTGTTTCATCATTGAATGAAACATGATTTGATGACGGTATTTTTCGATATAGAGATATGTACGGTCCTATATTGAAGGTTATCGAGTATTACAGAAAGATAGAAACAGGAATGAAGGAAGCCTTGTATTAAATGCAGATGGAATATCAGTGTGTATAGATTGAGGACTGTACCATCAGTACAATTTAGGGGAGATTGTCAGGGGTGCCCCCCCCCCCCCAAAAAAAAAAAAAATATGGGTGTATATATTGGATGTGCATACTTAAAAAAAAAAAAAAACTGGTCATTGAGGCAATGTAAGTACGATGAAGGCCTATATCCGATTTTTCTAACGAGTTGCACTTTCTCATTAACATACAGAATTTAGTGGTACACGTGTACAGTGTGCCTCCTTGTTTTCATTTAAAGCAAACTTAAAGAAGTACATTTTATTACATTATATTTCAAATATGAATTAAAAACAAATAAATTATATAACTAATGTTGACCTCCTGATAGCAACAGCGCATATCGTCCCCTCTTTCAGTAAACCAATTTCACTATTCTAAATTCCAGCCTATCTGCTATTGTGCACCCTCAAGCACCTGCACACACATTCACCACAACCACCATCACACACCAGAGTTTATTTTCCCCTGCTACCTTCGCAGCAGAATTTATGTTGTTACGAATTTAGTACGTCCTTATCTTTTCCTCGGGCTGGCCATCTTTTCAAGCAATGCTTATAATGGCGGCCCTCTGCATAATCGTTTCTTAACTATAAATGTTATTCTTTTCACTGCTGCATAGACATGCATACTGTATATTAAATTTCTTTCATATCGTTGTTTATGCAAGTCAAAAGACTGTGTTAAATTTATTTTGCATATATCCTACATGTTCATGATTATGTACTTATATGTATCGTGGTTTATGCAAGTCAAACGACTTTGCGTTGAATTTACTTTTTATATTTCCTGCATTTTCATGATTATGTAACGTATGTGTATTGATTTGCAGAAAATAAAGTATCTATCAAACAATCAAACAAGAAGATTGATTTTGTGCTCTTGTCAGTTCACTTCTGCATTGAGTCCATATTAATGCATAATTTGTCAAAAAGGACAATATTTGCCTTTTCCTGAATATTTTCAGGCTTTTTATCTAAATTCCCCCAACTATCAGTTATTTCGTATTTCCCCTATGGCTGGATAGCGTTATATATATATATATATATATATATATATATATACATATAATTATATAGGTCCTATATATATAAATAGTACACTTGTATGTATGTATATATATATATATATATCGTGAGAGATAAAACGCGTGGTACAGTTACTTACAGAAGAATGAAACACGGTGGCCTCAACTTGTATGTAGGATGTAGAATGAAGTACTTGTAGCTCTCCATTTTGAGAAAAACAAAAACTGTTATTGTCTGTAAATAAACACATGCCTAATCATTAAAAACTCGTTAAAATGAAATCTTGCGTGTCACGGATGTGCACGGAAAATAAACTTTTTCAAAAAAATGTATATATTTACTTGATGATAAAGTAGATAAACTTAAGGGGCCCTGAAATCAAAATGCATGTTGATTTGTGTTGATTTATGATACCCTAAACATCACTTTTGCGGTGAAACGAATATCTAGAAACATTCCATATCTTTTTAACGATTATTTCTTCTATTTTTCTTCAGATTACTTGGAAACGCCCACAAAAAATCCTTCCACACCAATATTCTTGAGATGACCTCATCTGTCAATCGTTGCTAATGTACTGAAATGTTTAATAAAAGACCTTGGAATGCACCTCCCTTTCGACTCAGCATAACTTGCATTTTCTGTGATATCAATGTGACTAACAAAAGACATGGCGAGGGAACATGCAAGTTATGCTGAGTCGAGGGGAAGGTGCATTCCAATGTCTTTTGTTAAACATTTCAGTAACTAAGCAACGATTGACAGATGGGGCCATCTCAATTCGGAGAATATTGGTTTGGAAGGATTTTTTGTGGGCGTTCCCAAGTAACCTGAAGAAAAATAGAAGAAAACAAATCGTTGAAAATATATGTAATGTTTCTAGATATTTGTTTCATCGCAAAAGTGATGTTGAGGGCATTATAAATCAACACTAATCAACATGCATTTGGATTTCAGGGCCCCTTTTAAAAGGATGACATCAATTGAATTTGACGAAAGTAAATGTTACTGAAAAATAGATTGAGTGACTTTTCGAATGAGACGACATTTCTGAGGGATGCAGGGCTTGTTTGAAATATTTATTTCATTTCATTTCGTTATCTTTTTTTCATTTTGAACTGTACAAAACCGAACGCTAATAAAAAGCAACAACATGCATATTCTACATAATTCTAATATGTAAAAATAAAGTTTATCTACAACATAAATGCTGTAAAGCAAAGGGGCATACAGGTAGTCAACAAATATGTACCTTACTTTCTCATGCAATATGTTGGATTCTCAGGAAAGTCATATGGAATACAACACGGTTCCATTTGGGGTCTTCTTTTTTTTTACAATATAATCGACGACAGTCCAAATATTAGTAAGACTGATAAAAAAAAACTAGAAATGTCGCTATGGCGACTGGTATGCCTCCGCCATAATGCATGATTCTCCTAATAGGTCTAGATAATACATGTGGACAATACACATTTTCACAAAATTGGCAAAATATCAAAATGACAAGTTTGTCACGAATGTGTTGAATGTTCACCTTCCTTGACCTAGGTTTAATTGGATGAATAGGAGAGCATGTATTTGGGGATTTAAGGACTTTAACTTGACTTTGACCCATTCATACGTTTATGCATTGAGTAATTTTCAAGGTATGGAGAAAAAGTGCAATTTCTGTATTAAATAGTACAATGTAAATTATTACCATTTTCATCTGGCCTTTGACCCTAAAATTCATAAGGTTACCACTGTCAGGCAGAACATGCATAAATATGTACTAAGTTTCAAGGTAACTCGAGCCACTTCCGAGATATGGGGGAAAAAGTTAGTTGAACATTTTCACTTGATCTTTGACATTTTGACCTTTGAGGCAAAAAAGAAAAAGAAAAAGAAAAACCTTTCCAGAGAATCTCTATTAGGTTATACATGCATACACCAAGTGTAAAAAAGAATAATACTGCTGGAATTGCATAAACATGAGGGAAATAGTAAAATTTTGAAGTGTTGCCCTTGACCTTTAACCCCTGACCTTTGACCCCATGAACCCTAACTTGTCAAGATAATCACTGCTAGTCAGTACATATACAATGTTCAATGAAGATACCTTGAACAATTTCCAAGGTACGGAGAAAAAAGTGAAGTTTTAATATTTTTACTTGACCTCTGACGTCATGACAATCGAAAGTCGACAATCGAAAACTCATCGAATTCAAGACATTCATTATCACATGATACACAAACCCTTCTTTCATTTAATTCAAGCCATATTTCATCTAGATGGCGCAATGATAACCCCACTGTCTGGAATCGGATTGTCTCTCTCGGTATCAACAGAAGGCGGAAGACACATAGGGAAAACGAGGTGGTCATTTTTGTTTTGATAACAATTTTAAGTTAGGTGTTTTAAATGCCCGTTCCCTATAAATCTTCGGTATTCCAAGATTTTGTTACCGATCACTGTTTAGATTTCACATGTATCTGCGAAACCTGGTTGTCCTCGTCTGATGATGCAGCTATTGCCGATCTTCGTCCGAGTGGCTATACCTTCCATCACTGTCCAAGGGTCTCCAAGCGCGGAGGCGGAGTTGGGTTTCTCTACAAGGACAATCTTAAAGTTGTCATAAACCCATCACGGAAATACACTACCTTCAAGTCAATGCATGGAACTGTTTCGAATGCACACTCCTGTGTGGACATCGTCGCTGTGTATAGACCTCCTGGAAATCACTCTTTCTCAACATTTCTCGACGAGTTCTCACAGTTTCTTGATGAGACTATGTACAGACCATCACCTTTGGTGATCACGGGGGATCTGAACATCCACTTTGACAATACTTCATCCCCAAATACGCTGAGGTTCAATGATCTCATCAGTGGCCATGGCATTTCCCAGCTCGTCTCATCTCCTATACCCATGATAAGGGTCATATTCTTGATGTCATCATGGTGCGAAACTCTGATAATGTTCTCTACTCCAGCCCCAAGGTCTTTTCCGGTATCTCAGACCATTCTGCAGTTTCCTGCTTGCTCAAGTTTGTAAAGCCTTCTCGTGTTGTCTGAATTCACCTGCCGAAATATTAAGAAAATCAACAGGACAGCATTCGCCGAGGATATTGTCAGCTGCAAATTGATGTCTTCCCCAACTGACAGTGTGGACTGCGTTGTGGAAAATTACAACTCAGCGCTCAGCAGACTCCTCAATATACATGCTCCTGCAAAGACTCGAAAGATCAGGAAACGCACTGACTGTCCTTGGTACAACTCTGACATTGCCGCGGCGAAGCGGAAACGTAGGAGACTCGAGCGCAAATGGCTTTCCAACGGTAAAAGTGAAATTGACAGGAAATTATTGTGTGCTCAGAAGAATGTGGTAAACTCCCTGCTGAAGAAGGCCAAACGATCTTACTACGCGGGCCTCATCGAAGACTGTGGCGAAGATTCCAAACGGCTCTTCTCCGTTGCCAACCGCCTTCTCAATCGAAAGCAATCTTCACCATTACCGTCCCACACGGACAGTTCTGCAATGGCCGAGACTTTCGATTACTTTCGGAATAAGGTAGAGACTATCAGTAACAGTCTCTGTCCAGACGAATCGGCGCAGGAGCCCCTCACGACAGCTTCCCTTGAAACCCTGAAGCCCACTGATCCCGACGAGGTCCAAGCTCTTCTTCGCAGATTACCTCCCAAGTCATGTTCTTTAGATCCAGTCCCCACTGTATTTATAAAAGATTGTTCATCCATTTTCGCTCCTATTATTTCAATGATTGTGAACCTAAGTATTGATCAGTGTTACGTCCCCTCATGTTTGAAATCTGCATATATAACACCTCTTTTGAAAAAACCTTCCTTAGATCCAGATTCACTCCAAAATTACCGCCCCGTGTGTAACCTTCCATTTTTGTTTAAAATTTTTGAAAGGATTGTTTTCTCCAGACTTACAGATTATCTCTTGGTTAATAATTTATTCGATCCTTTTCAATCCGCATGTCGTCCTTACCATAGCGTAGAAACCCTTCTCCTCAATGTGTCGAACTTCATCCTACAAGAAATGGATCGTGGAAATTTTACTGCTTTGATTTTACTTGATTTTTCATCCGCCTTCGATACTGTTAATCATGCAATTTTGTTAAACACCGTCCAATCTCTTGGTGTAAAAGGTCAGACATACGAATGGTTTAAATCTTACCTTTCATGCCATTCACAGGCAGTGTGTGTCAACAGCTGTAAATCAAATGCTATGCCTCTCAAATGCGGTGTTCCACAGGGCTCTGTGGGCGGGCCCACCTTGTTTTCCATCTATCTTATTAGCCTGGGACACATATTGCGCCAGCACAAAATTAATTATCACATATACGCTGATGACATTCAATTGTATTTGTCTTTCAAACCTAACCAGGCCGATGCCTTACATGCTTTGAGTCAGCTTGAGAATGCAATGAACGATGTTTATTCATGGCTGAACTCACATTCTTTGAAATTGAATACGGATAAATCTGAGTTTTTAATGTTTGGTTCGAAGACACAATTAGGTAAACTTGATATTAATTTCATCTCCTTTTCCGGCATGTCAATTAGTGTGTCCCAAACCTGTCGCAACCTGGGTGTAATGCTAGACTGTAATATGACTATGTCTCATCAAGTTTCTAGCATTTGTAGATCTGTAAGATACCAACTTCGTAATATCGGCTTCATTAGAAAATATTTGAACCGCTCTTCTACCGAAAAATTAGTCCATGCCTTGATATCCTCTAGGCTCGATTTTGGAAACTCTGTTTTATTTAACTTACCACAAACTCAGCTCTCCATGCTACATAGGCTTCAAAATGCGGTAGCACGCATCATCACGCTATCCAAGAAGCACACTCACATCACCCCTATTTTGAGATCACTTCATTGGTTACCAGTCAAAGATCGCATTATTTTTAAGATTTTACTTCTGACTTTTCATTGCATTCAGGGCGCTGCTCCTCAGTATAACATTGATTTACTCCATAATTACATCCCTGCTAGATCTTTACGCTCATCCAACTCCGGTTCTCTGATAATTCCAAGAATCACTACAATATGGGGCACACGTGCCTTTGGCCATGCTGCTCCCACCTTATGGAATAACTTACCTTCAGCCGTAAAAGACTGTTCATCAGACTCATTTGTTTAAAGCCTCAATTTGACTACTCATTACATGTTTGATATTTGTATGTCTTTTATCTCCTTCACTTTCTCTTCCTTCCGCGCCTAGAGCACTCTGCATGCAGAGTGGATTTGGCGCTATATAAATCATATCAATTATTATTATTATTATTATTATTATTAATTATTATTATTATTATGACCCTAAACTTTCACCAGAGAATCTTAACCCGCTCCATACTGAATTCTGAAATCCCCATAGACTTAATACACAGACCACCAGGTTTCCGTACGGAACAGGTTAATTGGGTAACACATGTATACACTAAGTTTCAAGAAAATATCTTTAGGCATTGCATAGCTATGGTGGAAATAGTGAAATTTTATGTATTTGACCTTGACCTTTTGACCTTTGACCTCGAGCATGTGCACCCAAAAGTTGAAAGGCACAACTTCACCCTCTAATACACATACATGCCAAGTTTCATTAGGATACCTCAAATGTTTTTTTAGTTACGCTGTCCACAAAATTCATTACGGACGGACTGAAGGACGGACAGACGGAAGGATGGACGGACGGACAACCCGAAAACATAATTTGTGGCAAAGGCATAGAAATAAAAATCTTACGAGTCAACGCTAAAGATTTGACGGAAATCGGATGAAAAATACGACAGTTATGACATTTTGAAGTTTCGCTAATTTCTGCAAAACAGGTCTTGTATGTACAATGGACATGAATATGCAAATGAATGAGTCAACCATGTCATACCCTCACTTGTTTTCCATTGATCGGGTACAAAAATGACGAAAATTCGTTGTTTTTATCATTGACGTCTGAAACATGACGTTGTTCTTGGTTGAATAACTTCAGAATATGTGATCAATTAAAATATACGAGGATTTGAGTATCGGCCATAATTGCGTTTTAATGAAAATCTGGAAATTTCAAAAATTTACATATGTTCAAACTATATGGTCAGTTGTGAGTGAATGAATGACACGCTCACTTTTCCATTTGCATATTCATATTGATTGCTGAAGAACGGTTTCCCCCTAAAGTAGCAAACTTCAAAATGTCATTAACTTCCTTATATTTCATCCGATTGCTAGCAAATCTATAACGTTGAACACATAACATTTTATTCTTTCTTATCAGACAGTACACCATTATCTGTGTGCAGGTGACCCTAGTCTGTTTCGTACTGTAGCTATGACAAAAAAATCAAGTAAACGGGTCGTCAAACTCGACATGAGTCACATCAGTAGACGGATGTTTTGAATAAACCGATTCTCAATGTCAATAAACAAAAAATGTCTTTTGAAAGAACATCTGATGTGATATCAAATGCAAAACGATCAGCGTAAAATTGTAATACTGTTCAGCGCATCCAACTACAACCAACAGTAGATAAGGAATTAAGATTAAGAATTGAAATGGAATATTTATAAATAAAGACACACTACATAAAACAAAAGCAATTTAATAGATTTTCTGGCATGTCTTTGGTATAGTTTATATGGACATAGCATTGAACAACTTATATTCTACAATCTTCTTCATAATTCCTTTGTTGAATTATATTCTAGATGATCCTGCAAGAATTACTGGAAACGGTTGCTTAAATTAAACAAAAGAACATAGAGAATATGATTGTCAGTCATAAATGTATGACATTTGTACAGAGCAGGCCCGTAGCCAGGGGGGGGGGGGGGGTGCGTCGGGTGCGTACGCACCCCCCCCCCCCAAATTCTGAAAGGTCCACTTTTTCATAATAACGGTTTTTAGCAATTCTCAAGATAACAATCCAAATAAATATAAAGACACATTATATGCTACGTAAATGTGGAAGAGTACGTTTAACAATGTTAAAAATAATTGTACGAAACCCTTTTGTTGTATGAACCATCGGATCGTCCCCATGCACACAAACACAAATGTTAATATGTATCAATTTGTGCGAGCTATTATTATATTGGCACTGCATGCCATGGCCCTTGGCGCGTGTGACCGGTGTTTTTTTTTTCCACTGGCCGCCCGAGTACGTGCGATTTGTGGATGACATTGAGGTTGACACTTGCATTTTTTCACAGGAACAGAGGTAAGTGGATGAAAATCTAATAGCCTCAAGTTTACATATATGATAAAAATTAAAGAAATTTCCTCGAAATTACTATAATCGAAAACCTGAGACATTTTATATCTACGTCTCACAAAGATATAGTACATGTATATATAAGTACATGTTGGCATGATAATGCCTGGGGATAGATTATTATGTCAACTATTTTCCATTATGAATGCATGCTCCAATCAAATTGTGAAAAGGTGGTCATGAATTAGCATTTCTTACGATCAGGAGAGACAAAACAAAATGAAAGGCCTGTCTTACTCCAATTCTCTTGTAACACTCATTGGGCCATTATGCATGCCTAACGAATTATAATAGCTGCTTTTTCTAGCCCTTTTGCTAGTACCAACATTCGAGAAAAGATCATCTATCAAGTAACTGTACGATCTCCGTGTATAATCTAAGCGATTTCTGGTGTTGCATGCTGTTGAGTGTAGTGGAAGGGCGGGTTAGTTATACCACTTTTTACTCAAGGTCACCTTGGGCCCAGGGGTTAAAACTTTGAAAAATGGTACCTAGTAAAAATTGAAGAACAACATACAGTGCGTATCAAAATAAAGGTAATCCATTTTTAGAGAGTAAGTATCCATAAGTCATAAATGATAGAGATTAATAAGTATATTAATCATAAAGAACAACTCTTTTTCCAACGATACCTCATTTGCATCACTGGTTTCATGCATTGCTAAGTACAATGCGCTTGAAGAGAACAATGTCCAATTGTATTCTTCCAAGTTTTTGCTAATGAATGAAAGACTGCATTGAAAACTCTCACTGAATACATCGTTGGCTGGGTTTATGTTCATTTATCTGCCAAAACTTGGAAAAAGTGTGACTTGACATTCTCTTCTGTATCGGAACCAACACGCGGACCACACACATTACTATATATATATATATATATATATATATATATATATATTCAATGACAATCGAGGTTTGTAAGCAATTTAATTGAGAAATTTGCTTCGCATTAGAGCTCTGCAAATGTCATGGGTACGGAGTTCAGAGGCTAAGTATAAGTATGACTGTATTAATTTCTTTAGTTATAGAATAAGAAAAAATTACTGGTTTTCTGAGAATTCACTTTTTAATAAAACTAAATCATATTTTGTCAGGTTTTCGAACCTCAAAATAGGGGCCAGGAGCTTATATCCAGAAATATGTAGTCTATACCATTATATCTAAGAAGTGATGGTAGCAAATGCCTGGAGATATTCACCAGATTGATTTTAGAGGGGGTGGCACAACTAACCGGCCCGCCCTTCCCTACGGGTATCATGACCAAACTTTAAGTTTAACCTACATACGTGGAAAAAAAGAGACACGGATTTTCATTTGTCAACAGCTTTCTCTGTTGTCCTTATTTGCTGGGGGAGGAAACTTAAAAAGTCTGTCTTTTTTTTAAAGATGATGCACTTCTAAGATACTATAATGGCAACTGATACCTACGCATGAATGTCATGTAAGCGATATTAGCACAGCTCTTGTGACTTTTTTGTGGTGAGAAAATGTTTCACTTGAATCATTGATGATTTAATGATGTCATGTCTTAGAAAGTTCAAATGTTTAGTATAATACATGTTAATCAATAGCCATTGAGTAGGTATCTTACATATTAATTTTTATTATTTCTGGGTTGGTATGTGTTTATACGCATTATATACAAGGCTGCCCGGAAACTGATGATGTAATCATGGGACGTAGAGAGGAAGAAGAACGCAAACGAAAGAGAGCTGCCAAAAGTTGCAAGTCTTTAGATGGATGGATTGTCCAGAAAACACGAAGTGCAACCGATGATGAATCCACTGCAGATGGTAACTCAGTGTCAAGTGAAGCAGCCAGTGAACTGAAAACTGGGGGAAAGCAATCTGAACACCAACCATCGGATGTTCATGATGTTGCTATATCCTCTTGTTCCTCGGATGTTCATGATGTTGCTACATCATCTTGTTCATTGGATGTTCCTGATGTTGCTGGTTCCTCTTGTTCTCAGGAGCTAGGTATAACAGCTTGTCCAACAGTCGATAGAACATTCTCTCACAAAAGTAACACTGATGATATCGGGGAATTCTTAAATGCTACATCGGACAACGAAGAAATCTTCGACAGGCTCAGATCCCTAAACGATGGTGACAGGATTCATCTTCTGACAAATCACTTCCGACCATCCTCTGATTATGTTTTCCCTTCGAGATTCTTGCATCAGTGCAATCGTCAGTTCAAGCAGCGGTATTTGCAAGACTATAAGTGGATGGTTTATAGTTCCTTGCTCGACGCTGCATTCTGCATCCACTGTGCATTGATGGTACCCATATCAGATCGCCGCAACAAGGGAGCATTCGTAAATAGACCTTTCACGATGTTTCACAGGCTGGATGAAAAAGCAAAGGAGCACCAAAAGACAAAATATCATCGTGATGCAATGATTGCCTCGTCTACAATACTTGAATCGGTGGAGAAGCCACATCAGAAGGTAGACGTTCTCTTGGACAGCAATAAGCGCAAAAACATTGAAAGAAATCGCCACATAGTAAAGTTTGTTGCGGAAGCAGTCCTTTTTTGCGGACGCCAGTGCATTGCACTGAGAGGTGACAAAGAAAGAAACGTCCGACTCAAGACAGAACAAAGAGGAGAATATGAGCAATATCAATATGCGAGCAATCCCGGAAACTTCCTAGCTGTGCTCCAGGTGATAGCTGAACACGACGAAATTCTCCAAAGACACCTTTCTGACATGGGCATTGGAAAGAAAAATGCAAAGTACACATCACCATCTATCCAAAATGAAATCATTGACATTATCGGGCACGACATCATTCGTCATGACTTGCTTGAGGAAATCAGATCTGCAGAGTTCTTCAGTATCCTCGCCGATGAAGTGACAAGCCATGGGAGAGAAGAACTTGCATTGTGCGTACGATTTGTAGACAAGCACAAAAACATTCGAGAAGAGTTTCTAGCATTTCTCCATGTACCAAGAATTACAGGTGAGTTAATCGCTAGATCTATCCTGGACTTTCTGAAAGAGACAAACCTTGATGTCACCAAAGTCCGTGGGCAAGGATACGACGGAGCTGCCAATATGTCGAGTGATAATGTTGGAGTCCAGCGCATCATCAAACAGCAATCTCCCAGAGCGGTGTACGTCCACTGTAATGGACACTGTCTGAATTTGGTGATTGCCCACTCATGCGCGCTTCCGGTAATACGGAACACCATTTCCAGACTTCAAGAATGTTGTCTGTTCTTCCACGGAAGCCCTAAGCGTGAAGGTCTCTTGCAATCCATCATTTCGAAAGCACACCCAGAAGGATCAAAACAAAAGAAAGCATTGCTTGATCTCTGCAAGACAAGATGGGCTGCACGACATGAGGCCTACACACATTTCTCCAAGGCGTATGTCTTCATCATTACTGCACTTGAGAACATTGCACATGGAGCAAACATGGATGCATGTGGACAAGATTTCTCGGGAACTTCCTGGAGTCCGAAGAGTAAAGCAGATGCCTCATCACTGCTCAACAGTTTAACTTCGTTTGAGTTTATTGTGACCTTCAACGTGGTGTACACATTCTTATCCCATCTTGCTGGGCTTACTGTAAAGCTCCAAGGTCGTACCATGGACATAATCAAGGCCAACGTCGAAGTTTCGGAGGTAAGGTCGACATATGCTGCACTGACCCAATCAATGGACGAGGAATTTACCCACACATATGGACAAGCAACCAAGATGGCTGCCGACGTCAACGTCGAGCCATCAATGCCGAGAACTGTTGGTCGTCAATCCATGCGAAGTAACGCGCCCGCGTCTTCGCCTGAAGAACACTTTCGAAGAAACGTGGCTGTACCATTTCTGGCCCACATCAACAATGAGCTGGAGAGCCAGTTTTCACCCCTTTCTGTAGTGTCTTCCAGAACCCTCGGCCTTATCCCGTCAGTCTTGTGTGATGACGATTCACCATCCCATTCCCTGGATGAAGTCATAGACACCTATGCTGAGGATATGCCATCAGCGGAAGTGTTTCCGCAGGAATTGTTCCGATGGAAGCACAAGTACCAAACAAAACCCCCCAATGAACGTCCGTCTACTGCAGCGGAAACAATAAAACAGTGTGATGCAGACATGTTTCCAAATGTTTTTACATTGCTAAAAATATGCTGCACCATCCCCACAACCAGCTGCGAATGCGAGAGAAGCGCCAGTGCCTTACGCAGACTGCACACCTATCTGAGGGCCAGCATGACACAAGACAGGCTGTCTGCTTTGGCACTCATGCATATCCATTACAACTTTGACGTTGATAACGAGAGGGTGGTGAAATTGTTCGCCAGAAAGCATCCCAGAAGACTGGAACTTCAAACAATGCTTAAAGACTAGAAAAAGACTAAGCGAAGATCACACTGCACAAGACTTAGTGCACATTCAAAGGACCGGCAAATGCTCCCCTCTAACTCCTGTTATGTAATCATCATTTTCTATTTTGGATGATTACTTGCCTGTCTCAATATATTGTTGATTATTAGTTATACATTTTCTCATGTTGTGACAGTTCGATTGGTTCCCATTTTGAAGTGAGCCAAAACCTAAGAACATTCTCACTTATAATTTCCAAAGAGTATTATGCAGGCACGCAAACTCAATTTAGTTGTATTTCATGTAAATGTAATTTGTAAGAGGGTATGAGAGAGAATGCTGAGCTATGAAGTAAAATGGTAAAGTAAAAAGTTTGTCAGATAATATTACAAAACGCGTCGTTATTTAAGTTACATTCTTTATTCATATTTTTCATAAAAAACACAGGTAATGAGCCGGATTGGGTTAAAATTCTCACTTACAGCTTTGTAGAAGTCTGAGTCAACAGTATCACACAGTACTTCAAGACGTACTAGGTGTTTCAAAAAAACATTTCCCACTTTTGATTCGTAATAATTCAAAAACTGTATATCAAATAACACTGTCATTGATATGAGTGATAGCTGAATAGTGTACAATTTGGTTGAAGGTGGTTTAGATATGACAGCATAAATAAGTTTCATGAAATCCATGATTAATTTCACAGTTAGGTTCCAGACTTTGCTCTATTTTCAACCCTCTGTACAAAATTTCACTTTGCACAGGGGTCAATGGGTGTGTATGGGAGTGTGTCGTTAACACCCTGACAATGGTCTTGAACAATGATCAGGGTTTGAATGCTTCATTATTCATTCATGAGAAATTCCACTATCACAGCTAGTCTTTATTCAGCCTCTGGCAGTATCTGTGTAAAGTCAAACGCATGTCGATACTGTCATTGAGTGGCGACAGTGCTCTCCCTACTTCTGAAAAACAAAATTACAATGAATACCTTCTGTTCTATCGTAAACGTGTTGACAGGAAGTAAAGAAAATCAATTAGAGTATATATACACTTGTGTATATGGAGCCTTTGATAAATCTACTCTGAAACAAATCGCCCCAATGATAAATGCTGCTGAACTCTTTACCAAAAATGATCTCTTTTTATCGAAAAAGCGAAAATTTTGTCAGACTATTTAATTAGTAGACAGTTGTATTAAAATGAGGAACTTTAGATCATTCATGCTTATTTATATCCCAAATTTAGTGATATGTCAGAAGCAAAATTTGAAAATGATTGCCAGCTGGAATGAAATGTGGTGTTTGCAAGCACTTTACCGTGCATGAATTCAGACTAGCAGTGCCCAGGGCAATCCATGTGTTTATTGATTAAGCATTCATGTGCCAGGGAGCGCCAGACTGACGCCTAGTTAACAGGTGGTTCAAGCATGTCCATTGTTCAGGGCCATTGTCAGCACACACTCACATACACATCATTGGTTCCTGTGCGAAGTTCAATTTTTGTACAGAGGGTTAAAATTTGACCAAAATCTGAAACCTTACTTCAAAATCAATCTTAGATTTAATGAAACTGATTTATGCTTTCACGTGTAAATTACCTTCAACCAAATTGTACACTATCCAGCTATTACTCATATCAATGACAGTTTTATCGAATGAATAGTTTTTGAAATATTTATGATCAAAAGTGGGAAATGTTTTTTGAAACACCTAGTATTAGTACAAACGATTTCTTGAGCCTGCACCGTTTCAGGCTCTGTTCTGGATACGGCGGTAGAAACTCATTCTTTTTTGTTGTTTATTTTATCATTATTTACTCATCTCTTTTCTAACTTACAGGTAGCGGATTTCTCTGCAGGCCAAATTCGGAAATGTAGTGTTGATTATTACTTATACATTTTCTCATGTTGTGACAGTTCTATTGGTTCTCATTTTAAAGTGAGCCAAAACCTAAGAACATTTTCACTTATAATTTCCAAAGAGTATTATGCAGGCACGCAAACTCATTTTAGTTGTATTTCATTTAAATGTAATGGGTAAGAGGGTATGAGAGAGAATGGAAAGTGCTGAGCTATGAAGTAAAATGGTAAAGTAAAAAGTTTGTCAGATAGTATTACAAAAGAAACTCATTCTTTTTTGTTTGTTTATTTTATCATTATTTACTTATCTCTCTTCTAACTTAAAGGTAGTGGATCTCTTTGCAGCCCAAATTCGAAAATGCCTAGAGACAGCTAGTAACCAAATATGCTACTATAATTTAATAAATAAGAAATAACCATTCCAGTATGTATCTTAGTGTGCACAGTAAGACAGATCAAATCAAATAGGAAAACATCTGAGCACTAAGCCTGAGGTCTGAATTTGCACTCAACTTCTTCCAATGGCAAACGGATGTTTAATTTTTGAATTTCACTGACCTCCAAATTTCACAAAGAAAACCTTCTTAGCATGATGGTTAATATGACATTTGACTGATATTGGAGATGTTTGCGAATCGGATCTACTACCTTTAATATCATTAAATCTAAAATGATTATTTGAAAGTTCGGAAATGCTGGAAATATCCTACCAAAAGGAGGCAAAATAATAAATGGTTCACATTTACAATTCATTTTGTTTTAAAAATTTTCTTATTTATTTTCATTTTTGACAAACTCGCATACCAACGGCTGATATACTGTATAGTAAAGTGAATGTTTCATCTTCCAAACAGCATCCAATGGGATGGAAAACTCCAACTGAAAGGTGGACACCGTGACCATACTCGCTAAAGAAAACGCGTAATAGGGGTCGTTTTTTCTTACGGATTAGATGGAAAGTGTGACGTACGAGCGTATATAATCAAAGGGTATCAAAAAGGCCGAAATTTGGGAAAATGGTATATTGTTCAATCATGATGAAGTACTTCTTTAGGGTGCAGGAAACATTTAAGGAATACTTGTTTTTAAGGCCCGAAAAAATCATATGATCATTACTCGTTTAGGGGCCATTTTGAAAGTCCATGTATGAGCATGGTGTCCACCTTTTAATTGTCGCTACCCCTCCCGGGACAGTATCAAAGGACCGTTTTGTTAATTAACGCAATCCCCCCTTCCTTTAAAAATCATGGCTTCAGGCCTGCTAACGCGGGTATACAATAGAAAAAATAAAAGTTAAAACAACACCAGGAAAATCACTATTCTCAATTTTGCGGCGCGCTACGCGCGCAGAGTCTCGAACACAATTAAACTTTGCAACTTCCTGGCAAAATGAGTTTTTACTATTTCCTAGATGAAATACCGTAACGCGATTGCATGCAACTGACAAAAATGCAAATTTCCTCGAGACTTTAAAACGTCATTAAAACAGTCAAAATTCACAATTTGCGGCGCGCTTCGCGCGCAAATTCTTATACAACTTTGTAGTTCGGCCGTCCAAAGAATACATATATATATATATATATATATATATATATATATAATTGTGTATGTGTGTGTGTCATCATTTGGTATTGGTACCGAAGGTCCGTTTTTTTTAGTGACCGCACCCCCCCCCCCCCCTTGAAAAATCCTGGCTACGGGCCTGCAGAGAGAGGGAGAAACAGAGCAAGAGAGCTGACACACATGTCTGATAATTAAGTGACACTTTATCCTTCCATACTTAAGCAGACTTCTAAATAAGTGTTGCACGCTATCATGTATGGCTGCTGTAGTGCGCATATAAATATTAAAGCGGCATCATCAGAAGTTTAGCGTTCTGGCGATAACCATTGTGACTTGCCAATGCAGAGATAATCAACCAACATCTTATTTTCATCTTAAAAGTTATTAGACACCAAAAACTTCTCTATGAGACATTTCATTGCAGGTAAACAAATCAGAAATTCAGAGGGTTTGCCCACACAAGACTAGTGTTGTCATAGAGAGAGCGAGACAGACAGAGAGAGAGGGGGAAAAGCAGTTTAAGGTTAAGATGATACATTCTCATGTTTATCTGGAGACATAAACAGAGTGAGTTTAAAAAAAAAAAACATTTGTTTGAAGTTGTTTTGTTTGAAGTATTAACATGGTATACATATGGGTTTCAATATTATTGTGTCTTTGCAGAGCTAGTCTCCCAGCATTTCTGGCACTCTTTTCATTTGGATCTTTGAATGATTAAAACAAATGTTGATAAAGAAAAAAATCTATACCATAACTGAATGTGCACACAAAAGGACACACACGCACACACCACATCCCCCTCCCCCTCCCCCTCAACACAATTAAGAATTCACAGTGCAGTGTTAATATTCCCCCTGTTCTGAATAATCTTTTTTTTTCTTAGATCATCGCTGAATGTTCAATCTAGACCAATACAAAATGTTGTATCAAAAGGAATCAACCAATGATAATCGTATATTCATTACATGTATTATAGCATAGGATTACGTATGCACGTTTGTGCATGCTCAAGTTCTGGGTGACAAGGTGTCTGTCAAGGAGGATCCCCGACGAGTCATTAGTGATGCTGTGCCAGGATGGTAAAGAGTACATGTAGGGTAGGCCTAGAGTAACTCTGCGCAGTACAGGATAAGTATGGCAATAAAGAAGTCTTACCTTCTAGTGCTTTCTCTCTAGTTGTCTACAGACTACTACAGTTCGGCATGCAAAATGGCCAAGACTGGGAAGCCGGACAGCTATTGGGGCCATGTTATGAGATTAAGTGCAAGAGGACAATATCGGTTGGTGTAGGCCAATCACCAGGTGTGGAAAAAAAGGTGAAAAGGAGGATTGCAGCATGCCTCCTTCAGTTGAAGAAACAAGCAGTTGGTAAATTTGGAGCCGTTGCTGACCCGCAAACGTCAAAAACCACGAGGTGACTTTTTCTTTAAAGGGGGAAAAAACCAAGACACTCCCCTGACTTGGCAGATTAGATACGTGTGTTTGCAGTCTCATGTTTTGATAAACATAGCTGTGTATGAAGTGCAGGGCTCACACCGACTGTTATAAATGTCCTATAGTGTATTAGGTTCCTACATTGCTGAACAAAGTCTAAATTCAGCTGCAGCCTGCAGACGATATTATATATTGAAACTAGAAATGTCGCTATGGCGACTGATGCCTCCGCCATAATGCGTGATTCTCCCAATAGGTGTATGGTATACAATGTCTTCACAATGTGTTACGACAGTTTCACAAAACTGACAAAATATTGAAATGACAGGTTTGTCAGAAATATCTTGAATGTTCGCTTTCCTTGAAATAGGTTTGCTATAATTGTCTAAGTGTGCAGGTACCTGTATTTGGGGAATTGAGAATTTTTACTTGACTTCTGACCGACCCTTTTGTAAGTTTATGCATTGAGTATAGTTTTCAAGGTATGAAGAGTGTAATTACAGTATAATATATATATACATATATATATATATATATATATATATATATATATATTTGCATTTAAACCTGGCCTTTGACCCTTAACCTTTGACCTTCTGGCTGGAAATTTCCCAGAGAATCTCCATTAGGGAATACATGTATATATCAAGTTTTAGTTTTAAAAATAATGCAAGCATTGCATATAATAGTATATAATGGAAATAGTAAAATTTTGAGGAGTTGACCATGACCTTTGAACCCCTGACTATTGACCCATGACTCCTACATTCCCTAGAATATCCCTGCCAGTCAGTACATGCGTATGTACCAAGTTCCATGAAGATACATTGAACCATTTGCGAGAAAAGTGAAATTGTGACGTATTCACCTAACCTTTGACCTTTTGACCTTTTACCTTATGACATGAAACTTTCTCTGGAGAATGTTTATGCAATAGTACATGTCTACACTAAGTTTCAAGAAAATGTCTTCAGGCATTGCATGGATATGGGGGAAATAGCAACTTTTTAGCATTTGACCTTGACCTTTTGACCTTTGAACTCTTGCCAATGTCACTAAATCTACTCAACTAATTGCCTTATCATACATCATCCTTGGACCAAGTTTGGTGAAAGCTGCTTCATCCAGTTTTTAGTTATCATGTAAACAGATAAATTTTAGGATTTGACCTTGATCTTTGACCTTTGACCTCTGTCCAATTTCACTCAAAAACTAATCAAGTAATTGTCCCATCATACATCATCCTCAGACAAAGTCTAGTGAAATTTGCTGAATCCAGTCTTGAGTTATCGCGTAAACAGATACAATTGAATGATTTGACCTTGACCTTTGACCTTTGGCCGATTTCACCCAAAATCTCATTAAGTAATTGCCCCATCATACTTTACATTTGGAGCAAGTTTGGTAAAATTCCAGTCAATATTACTCAAGTTATCGCGTAAACGAATGCGGACGGACGTACGGACGGACGGACAACCCGAAAACATAATGCCTCCGGCACCACTTCGTGGCGGAGGCATAAAAAGAATATATAGAAGTCTGTCTGAAACGTCAATAAAGAAAAGTTCAAATAAGACATGCTATATTGAACGAGTACAACAATTTGTTTTCCAAATCAAACTGTACTGATTTTGAATTCATTAATTGCGGAAATCATGCCTCAGACTTGATCTATTTTTAGCAGCAAGTTCAAGTCCAAATGACTGTTTCCTATTCTACTTGAAAAACTATTTATAAATTTTCAAATCATAATGTGTCTTCCTGCATGCATCATAGCTCAGGACTGCATAACGTATGAGAGTGGTGAGAATGATACCTCGGAGGAGACAAAATTTAGTGCGGGTCTGTCTCTGAATGTGTCAATTCTATTTTTTTTTTCTCAGTAATGCTGAGCTCATGATATGCCTTTCAAAAATATGACCCTCAGCCATTATTTCTTTTTGTTTGTATGTGTGCGTGTGGGGGAAGTGGGGGGGGGGAGGGGGTCGAGGTAAACTTGTGTTGTGAGATATTGTTGAGGCATTCCACCTGTGACAAACATTATCATCTGCAGCCGCAAGGCATCTAGCAACTGAGTCAATGTCGGCATGTTCTCAGTCTCCATAACCTGCTCAGCCTCAACAACGTGCTCAGCCTTTACAACTTGCTCAGCCTCCACAACCTGCATCTTCCAAGCAACAATATTCAAACAAGGCAACAAAAGCATGTGGCCTAAGTCACTAACATGACACTTAATTGAAGACTTTCCAGAGCATCTTAACCTGTACCATTCACAGGTGTCTTGCCAGATATGTGGCAGAATGTATCGTGGAGAAGAGGGGCTAACTAAACATGTCCAACCGACAAACAAAAACACAGTCTGTGTTGGTGCATGGTTAGTATCATAAATTATGATTTTCTATTGGCTGATGAATTTTGTACAAAAGTTGAGTGAAACAAAGATATTAATTCCCCCCCCCCTTCCTTATGCATAAATACCATGCAAAATGGGGCTCGAATTTTGTATATATTCTACAGGTACTTGAAGAGTTTGGCGGAAGCTTAGAAACTGGAATGATAAAAGTAAGGAGAGCAGGAAGGACTCACATGGGCCTTTAAAATCAGAGTTGAATAAAATGCAGCCACTAGATAAGACATTTTTCAAAGGCCTGAAAAATGCCTACAACACATCAGCAGACACATGGATGGTTGCCAACCAGGGAAAGCGTATCAGTATTTATGACATTGCTGAGATATTCGCCTCCGCATATAACAGATCAGCAACCGTCGAGAAGGCAGTGAATGGGCTCAGAGTGTGTAGACTCTGGCCATTCAACGACAAAGTCTTCACTGATGAGGACTTCATCCCAGCTCCACTGACCGACGAACCCCCATCGAACCAATGGGACAATCTTCAGAGACCACTTGGGACCGCAGCGGCCGAGACAGAAGTGCCTCCTAACCGAGAAAACGCGCAACAGCCCTCCACCCCTACTGATGAGCTGAAAACGGACGGTGATGGAGAGCAACCGCCTCCCAATGAGCACCCAATCGGAGTGGACAATCAGCAAGTGGGTCATAGGGCGCCTTCCGGACCAGCTACTGCCTAGACTGTAACAGCAGCGCCAATAATCCATGCTCCCTCGGAAAATCGTGACATCTCATCAACCTCATCCGCTGGCAGTATGAACCTATCAGGACATGGCAGCCCATCCCAAATCGTGCTCTCTCAGTTGTGCAAACCGCTTAAATCACAGGCAAAACGGAAGCGCACAAGCAAAACTGAGGGCTGAGGTTTTAACATCAGCTACGCCCTACAAGAAGACTCTAGAAGAGAAGAGCAAAAAGACCAAGGTGACGCGGCAGAGAAAGACCATAAATCAACCAAACAGCAAGAAAAACGTCTCAATCAGAAAGAGGAAAGCTCCGACGAGGATGGAGAATGGCCATGACTTGTTTGTGGTGAGTCCTTCCACAACAACAAAGCAGGAGAAAACTGGATACAAAGCACTGTATGTCTGCTGTGGGCCCACGAGGAATGCACTCCTGGCGAAAGGGGATACATCTGTCAGAACTGTGATTCAGATGACAATAACGACTAGTTGCAGCACCCACCAGTAACACGCACACTCAAAAGACTAAGGTCAATTCAGTGTCAAAGTTTGGACCGAATTCTGCTATTTATACCTCTGTCCGCCACAGTTGCAATGAGCTTTCATTCTACGTATGTTGTATTCATTTGCTAGTTTTAGTGTATGTTGTGTTCTTGTTATCAGCTAACAAGTCTTCAAAGAAATCCAGTTAAATTTGGTCATGAAGGAAGCAAACGTGTGTTACGCAAGGGAATATATTTTACAAATTGTCTGGTTTACACAGAATTTTATCACAAAGAAGCAATTTAGAAACGTTCTACGACTGAGGTCTTAACGGCCTTTTATTCACGAATTATTCCAATTTTGTCTTACATCTTTATTATCTGTTTTTCTAAATCTATCTACTTTGTGATAATTTTACTGATTCTTTTGTGGTTGTCCGTTTCACCAATCTGTCTCTTTTCACCCGGGGTGTCCCATGTCTCCCCAAAATTGAGGGTTTCAAAATTGAAGTCACAAGCCCATTTTCCCAAGAATACATTTGGCTAATTTTTATTTCCGCCAAAGCAACTTTATCACCATACGTATGTTGTATTATTCCTCTTAAATTAGAATATCCTCTGATGTAACAATACGTTCCTCTTGCTGTGTTTGCAGTAATTAGTATGTAGTGAAGCTGGGGGGGGGGGGGGGGGGGCTCTTACCCCAGTCTACCCTACGAATGCTGGTACTCACGTTGTACCGACATGACTGAGGAGCAGTGGACGTGTGTAAAAGACGACTTCAGTCAATACGTAGAGGGGAAATCGTCCATGAAATTTCAAAGAATGTTAGATTTGAAGAAGTTTTTGGAGACACATGAACTCCAAACTATTGCGACCAAGGTAATGAATGAAACGAGAGAAAAACAGGTAACGCAATCCAACAACATGAAATCACTTCAAATCATTAAGTTAAGAAACCTTCATGCCTGTTGGAATTGGAATGCAAGAGAATGATGATCCATATGAGTTTCATGACGTACAGGTACATGAAGAGAGTGACGGGAGCGTAGAAACTGAAGACAATGACAAAGTGACAGGAGCAGGGAGGACTCACATGGGTGTTTGACATCAGACTTGTACAAAGTCAGGTCTGATCTGCACCAAACTAATTGGAGTATTAAAGGTCCTGTTCAATTTTGGGATCAATGACTGAAAAAATTATTCAAGATCTCACTTTTGAATATCGATGCATATATGTGTAGGTCAGTGGTATCAAAAAACATCTTACCGTATAATTTTTTTTTTTGCAATAGAGCCTAAAATATTACAGGAGATACCACTTCTTTTCTCATCTAACCGTAACTGAAGATCGTTTAATCTGGAAGCATTGTTATTACTACTGTTTACATTTCGTGTATTTAACAATACATACCGGTACCTAACGTTGATTATATTAGTTTACATTTTTGCATTCTTAGTTTTTTTCAATCCCTAACTCATATTTTCGAATTACAGAAGCACTAATGCTGAGTTTTTATTTGATCTGCATATGGATAATCATGCCTTTAAAACGTTCCTGAGGAAACAGTTATTCCAAATGTTGTTAATGGAACTAGAATTTTCAGGTTTCTATGCCAAATGTGGCTCAAATAAGCTATTGTACAAATGCAGGTACTCACGTTGGACCGAAGAGAATGTGGACGGGTGTAAAAGACTACTTCATTCAGTACATAAAGGGAAAATCGTCCAAGAAATTACCAGGAAAGCAAGAGTTGAGAAGGTTTGTAAAGACGCATGAGGGATTTCCACATGACCTCCAAACTATTGAAACCAATTAAGGTTATGAATGAAAGAAGAAGAAGGCAGGTACAAGTGTAATGCAATCCAAAACCTGAAGTCACTTTAAATCATTGAATAAGAAAGCAAGAGTTGAGAAGATTTTAGGAGACACATAAGGGATTCCCACAACCTCCAAACTATTGAAACCAAGGTGATGAATGAAACGAGGAAAAGACAAGTACAACAATGCATTCAAACAACATGAAGTCACTTCAAGTCACTGGGTAAAGAAACTGGGTCTTCATTAAAACTAGAAGCTCCCGCCAGCCTCCAGGCAGCCACTTGCGAAGACCAATTGCAGGTACCTCTGGACAGCAAACGCCAGAATCCCTGTAAGGAAAAACTCTGACTCTCCGGCGATTGTCATGTGCTGTGAGGAGGATCTACGGAAGATCAAGTACCCGGTAGATTATACACTCAGCAAAAAAAGAAAGTAAACACTTTTTCAAGTTTATATTACTCATACAATTTTTGGCGGAATGTTAACGTATTATATACCATATGAAAGGTAATTTATTTGGCTATCAACTTGATAAGTCAATAAAAAGGGAAACTTTACGCATGAGTGAACACCTTTGTTTTTCTCTTCCAAGGCACAAAAGTGAAAATTGCAAAAATGATCAAGTTGTCATTCATGCGTAAATGCTCTTCCATGTAACAATAAGAACAAAAGACAAATTTGACACAATAATGAACATGGATTCAGTTGCAAAAATATGCCTATGATCTCTATAAATTCTTTAAAGCCCAAAAGATCAACAAAGGCTAAAAATAATGGAGGAAAATTAAGAATGTTCTGTCAAATCCAAATTCACGTGAAATGAGAGAATAAGCAACATTAACAAAAATGGTAGAATTTTGAATTGAATATTCAAACAAGAGACCCGCGGGTCTAGCGCTCACCTGAGTATCGCAAGTTCACCTTTCACGCAGTCACTAACCTAAATTATTCACAGCTCTACCAAAATTTGACCAGGCATTCTCAAGTAGAAGATGAAAATGTACAATAAAGGCCCAATTTTTTTTAAGATTCCTTAATTTGGGGGGATTGGGGCCCCCTGGGGCCCTCTGGGTGGGGCATGGTGCCCATTTTGATAAATTGAGATCCTGACCCCCTAGGGATGCTACCTGCCAAGTTTGACAAAAATCCATCATGAGGTTTTCAGGAAGAAGATGAAAATGTACAATTCAGGCCCCCATTTGGACCCTTCCAACCACCCCCCCCCCCCCCTACCCAAGAGGGGCACCCCTGGATCTCCTATGAACAAACTTGAAACTACAGTCATTAATGTACTCACTCATAGTATTATCTCAGCTCTATAACTTCTGATTCTAGAGAAGATTTATAAAGATTCCTTCATTTGGGGGGTTTGGGACCCCTGGGGGCCCCCTGGTGGGGCATGGTGCCCATTTTAACAAATTGAGATCCTAACCCCCTAGGGATGCTACCTGCCAAGTTTGGTGAAAATGGGTCATGGGGTTCTCAAGAAGACGATAAAAATGTACAATTTAGGCCCCATTAGGACCCCTCCTCACCCCCTCCCCTGGGTCCCAAGGGGGGCACCCCTGATTCTGCCATGAACAAACTTGAAACTACAGTCATCAATGTACTAACTCATAGTATTAACTAAGCACTATCACTTCTGGTTCTAGAGAAGAAGAATTTTGCAGAATCCTTAATTTTGGGGGGCTTGGGCCCCCTGAGGGCCCCCTGGGTGGGGCATGGTGCCCATTTTAACAAATTGAGTTCCTAACCCCCTAGGGATGCTACCTGCCAAGTTTGGTGAAAATGGGTCATGGGGTTCTCAAGAAGAAGATGAAAATGTACAATTTAGGCCCCATTAGAACCCTTCCCCACCCCCCTCCCCTGGGTCCCAAGGGGGGCACCCCTGATTCTGCCATGAACAAACTTGAAACTACAGTCATCAATGTACTATCTCATAGTATTAACTTAGCTCTATCACTTCTGGTTCTAGAGAAGAAGATTTTTACAGATTCCTTAATTTTGGGGGGTTTGGGCCCCCCTGGGGGCCCCCTGGGTGGGGCATGGTGCCCATTTTAACAAATTGAGTTCCTAACCCCCTAGGGATGCTACCTGCCAAGTTTGATGAAAATCGGTCTTGGGGTTTTCAAGAAGAAGATGAAAATGTAAAAAGTTTACGCACGACGCACGACGGACGACGGACGACGGACGACGGACGACGGACGACGGACGACGCACGACGCACGACGCACGACGGACGCCGGACGAAGGGCGATCGCAATAGCTCACTTGAGCCTTTGGCTCAGGTGAGCTAATTAGGAAAATTGTAAATTATATTTGGTTCTTGAATTTGTCTTATGAATTCTTAAATTACTAAATTGAATGAATGAAATAAAGATATTTTGTTCATTTAATCATCTTCGTGCCCTTACTCCCTATGTCACTTGAAGTTTGAGTTCAGTAAAGATTCTTATTTTCTGCCCTGAAGTTTCCCACTTATATTTTATGAAAAAAATATTTTGTTTGAAGTTAGAAAGAGATTAAGAGAATATAAACTTATTTTTGCCATTTCTTTGTGTCTCTCATTGTGTTAAACTGGTCTTTTGTTATCATTGTTGCCTTAAAGGGCATTTGCAAATGAAAGACAATATGTCAATTTTTGCAATTTTTACTTTTGTGCTTTGGAGGATAAGAACAAATGTGTTCACTCATGAGTAAAGTTGCCTTTTATATTGACCTACTAGATTGATAGCCAATTAAATTACCTTTAATATGATATAAAATATATTGATTTTCATGAAAATCTTCTATGAAAATTGTGAACTCGAAAAAGTGTTTACTTTCTTCTTTTTTTTTTGCTGAGTGTATAATGTACCAATGGCTTTACATTGTTTAATATTGTGATACAGTATGTTATGTACCTAGTGTAAATATTCAAGGATGAATACACAACGCTTTCAGAATGATTTAGTTGATAATTTATTGTCGGTAAATCATTTCAATGTAAGCCCGAATGATCTACTTACATTTCCATGTGAAATGAACTCCACACTCAGCGTATCACAAATTAATGTTCGATCCATTAATGCAAACTTTGACGAATTACAAGTGTTGTTTGAAACAGCGCTGCAGTCTAGATTCAAGATCACTAGAATTTCAGAAATATGACATGTCGATAACCCGAATCTGTAAAAAGTGTTTGATTATAACTTTGAATACCAAAGTCAAGATGATGGTAGAGGAGGTAGTGTAGCAATGTACTTACACTCCGAGTTGCGTTACACGCGCATGCGTGATATCGCTTTACCGAATACGGAATCGTTCTGGATGAAAGTAGTAGAACATGGTAACACGTATATTATTGTCGATACTGTCGATACAGGTGGAAAAGTTGACGATTTCTGTAATAGTTTAAACGATGTATCGTATCAAATGAGTTAGAAAACGAGATAGAAATGAGATAGAAATAAGTGCATTATTCTCGGCGATTTCAACATCAATTCACTTTCGGAAGATGACAAAACAAGTGAGCATATATCAATGATGGAATGCTATGGTACGCACAAACTTATTAAAACACTTAAACGAATAGCTGGACATAAAGTAGCTCTTTGATTGACCATTGTGTCATATTTCAGCTGGAACCATATTAGCTGATATGTCAGATCACTTACCTGTTTTTGCTCTATTTGGGTGTTATTTAAAAAAAGAAAAGAAAAAAAGATTGATACCATATGCCTCTGAAAAAAGGTTCCGCAGCTATGTAAGCTATCCTCCAGTATCATGAGGGAACGATTTAGATTGTATTTTATGGAAAAATGTTTATGACTGAACCGAAGTAAATAATGCGTACGATTAATTTCTTTCGATCTTATCGAGTCGTTGTGACAAACATATTCCCTTTCAAAACACCAAAAACAAGGAAAAGTAGAAATTACGCGGTGCGTAATATATGTCCCCGCCGGAAGTAGCATTTTGTAGCAAAATGTGCAATATAGGTAAAAAATCAAGGTCAAAGGTCAAAGAAGGCAAAGGTCAAAATTCTGTGTAAAAGTTTTGAAGCCCTCACCTAGTGCCATCACATAAAGCGAACGGAATCGAAATCGGGTTAGAAATGGCGAAGGAGTAGCATTTTGTAGCAAAATGTACAATATAGGTCAAAAATCAAGGTCAAAGGTCAAAGAAGGCAAAGGTCAAAATTCTGTGTAGAAGTTTTGAAGCCCTCACCTAGTGCCATCACATAAAGCAAACGGAATCGAAATCGGGTTAGAAATGGCGAAGGAGTAGCATTTTTGTAGCAAAATGTACAATATAGGTCAAAAATCAAGGTCAAAGGTCAAAGAAGGCAAAGGTCAAAATTCTGTGTAGAAGTTTTGAAGCCCTCACCTAGTGCCATCACATAAAGCAAACGGAATCGAAATCGGGTTAGAAATGGCGAAGGAGTAGCATTTTATAGCCAATGTACAATACAGGTCAAAAATCAAGGTCAAAGGTCAAAAATCAAGGTCAAAGGTCAAAGAAGGCAAAGGTCAAAATTCTGTGTAAAGTTTTGAAGCCCTCACCTAGTGCCATCACATAAAGCAATCGGAATTGAAATCGGGTTAGAAATGGCGAAGGAGTAGCATTTTGTAGCCAATGTACAATACAGGTCAAAAATCAAGGTCAAAGGTCAAAGAAGGCAAAGGTCAAAATTCTGTGTAGAAGTTTTGAAGCCCTCACCTAGTGCCATCACATAAAGTAAACGGAATCGAAATCGGGTTAGAAATGGCGAAGGAGTAGCATTTTGTAGCAAAATGTACAATATAGGTCAAAAATCAAGGTCAAAGGTCAAAGAAGGCAAAGGTCAAAATTCTGTGAAGAAGTTTTGAAGCCCTCACCTAGTGCCATGACATAAAGCAAACGGAATCGAAATCGGGTTAGAAATGGCGAAGGAGTAGCATTTTGTAGCAAAATGTACAATATAGGTCAAAAATCAAGGTCAAAGGTCAAAGAAGGCAAAGGTCAAAATTCTGTGTAGAAGTTTTGAAGCCCTCACCTAGTGCCATCACATAAAGTAAACGGAATCGAAATCGGGTTAGAAATGGCGAAGGAGTAGCATTTTGTAGCAAAATGTACAATATAGGTCAAAAATCAAGGTCAAAGGTCAAAGAAGGCAAAGGTCAAAATTCTGTGTAGAAGTTTTGAAGCCCTCACCTAGTGCCATCACATAAAGCAAACGGAATCGAAATCGGGTTAGAAATGGTGAAGGAGTAGCATTTTTGTAGCAAAATGTACAATATAGGTCAAAGGTCAAGGTCAAAGGTCACGACTGAAATTCTGTGTAGAAGTTTCAAAGCTCCTATGTAGTGCTATCATATAAAGCAAACAGAATCAAAATTGGCTCATAAATGACAGAGAAGTAGCAAATTGAAGATTTTGATCACACGGACGGACGGACACACGGACGGACGGACACACGGACACACACACGTACGGAGCCCGTTTCATAGTCCCCTGCTCGAACTCGTTCGGCGGGGACAATAAGAAAACATCGTGTGAAGAAGCCATGGATTACACCTGCAATAACAAAATCAATTTCTAAAAAGTATAAAATTAGATATATTGTATAAATAGGTACTTGCGTCCAAACACGATATCGTTTAATTGGAAAATACAAACGCTATGAATACCTTAACAAAGGTTTTACGGAAAGCAAAGTCGATGCATTACTATGAACTTTTTGATAGAGAAAAGGATACACGGAAAACGTGGAACCACATTAAAGGACAAGTTCACCTTCATAAACATAAGGATTGAGAGAATGTAGCAATATTAGTAGAACACATCATTGAAGGTTTGAGGAAAATCAGACAATCCGTTCAAAAGTTATGAATTTTTGAAGTTTTTGTGCAGTACCCGCTGGATGAGAAGACTACTGCAGTGTATGAATAACTTAGATGTCACATGCGTACAACAATATAAGGAAAATATAAAGAGAATTTCACAAAATTCCATCTTTTGAAAAAAGTACACATTCCCCTGACTCGTTACCGATAAATGTTATGGGTAATATTATTCCCCCTGCCTTTAGAAAGAGGCAAGTCAATTGCTCTTTTATTATGCGAAAAAAGTGAAAATATGTTGAATTTTCTTTTATATTTTCTTTATACTGTTGTACGCATATGACTCACAAGCTGTAGTAGTCTCCTCATCCAGCGGTTCCAACACAAAAATTTAAAAAATTCATAACTTTTGCATCGATTGTCCAATTTTCCTCAAACTTTCACTGATGTGTTCTACTAATATTGTTGCATTTTCTCAATCCTTATGTTTATGAAGGTGAACTTGTCCTTTAATGAAATACGAAACAAAAAGAAAGATAAAACAGGTAAATTGATTGAAGAGAAACTTCAGGATTCTGAGAATGGTGTTAGAAAGGAAAGCCAAACACTTCGAGAAATAAGTGAAGGATTCAATCATTACTTTGTTGAAATTGGGGAAAATTTAGCTAAGAAAATAAAAATAATTGAAAACGATGCTTACACTTTCATGAAAGGAGAAAAGGAGAAAAATCATTTTTCATGTTACCTGTAACGGTGATTGAAATACATCGTATTATTATCTCTTTGAACGCAAATAAGGATGTGGATATGATGACATCCCAGTAAGAGTTATAGTTGATGCTGTTCGGTACATAGCTCATCCTTTACCATTATTTTATCATAAATTTATCAATATCATCTGGCGTATTTCCTGATGCGCTTAAGATTGCTAAGGTAGGCCTACTACCTATACTTATAAAAAGGGAGCTAAAGATGCGCCTTCAAACTATCGGCCTATCTCGGTCCTTCTGCTAATTAGTAAGATAATCGAAAAACAGGTAAACAGTCATCTGATGAAATGCTTTAAGGAAAATAAAATATCATACAAACACCAGCGTATGGTTTTAGACAAGGGCACAGTACAAAACTATCGTTGATCAATCTACGTGATGAATTAACCAAACAAATGGACGAAGGCAAGGTTACTGTTGGCTTATTTCTATAGACTTTGCAAAAGCTTTCGATACGATAAATCATGACATTTTGCTATCCATAAATGACAACACTATAGTATTCGTGGGTTACCGTTAGAGTGACGTCAGGGATCACTCCAAAATCTTCGAGTGATCCCTGACGTCACTCCAAAATGAGTGAAAATGAACATTTTCACTCGAAATTCACTCCAATTTGACTCTAAATTCACTATTTTTTGTATTCACTCCTTCAAGAGTGAATATTTTCACTCGATTTTTTTTTTTTTTTTTAGAGAGTATTTGGACCCACTCTATTATTGAATCAACGATTTGCCACAATCCACAGATTATTTCACTCTTTAATTATTGGATTTTGCTGATGATTCTAGTTTATTTCATTCTTTTCCATCTGGAACTAAGATTATTGACTTAAAAGGAAGTTGAACATAATTTACTGGATGTTATGAAATGGTGTGATGCTAACAAATTAACAATCAACACGCCCAAAACAAAGTATTTATAGCTTTTAAAAGTAAACGTAGAGAGACGTGGAGATAAATGGAAATATTATGGTACGCACAGATATTATAAAGCAGGTACATTCGACTTTCATTTCATTTCATTTCATTTCAGAACAGAATATTCAGGCTACCATGATGTAAAATGAGGCTCAAATTTTGTATTGCACGAACGCAGGTACTCACGTTGGACCGAGAATCGGTGGACGTGTGTGAAAGACTATTTCAGTCAGTACATAGAAGGAAAATCGTCCAAGAAATTGCCAGGAAAGCAAGATTTGAATGAGTTTTAGGAGACACAAGAGGGATTCCCACATGACTTCCAAACTATTGCGACCAAGGTGATGAATGAAGTTGAAATCACTTCAAATCATTGGGTAAGAGACTGTCTTGCCTGTTGGAATCGGAATGCAAGGGTATGATCCATACGAGTTTCATGAAGTACAGGTACATGAAGAGAGTGACGGAAACTTTGAAACTGAAGACACTGACAATAATTATTAAAAGTGACAAGAGCAGGAAGGACCAACATGGGCGTTTGAAATCGGGTCTGACATGCACCCATCTTGTAATGTACCAGGTTTGTTTGATTTACATAAGAATGACAGGGTTGGGAATGGGGTGGGGATGTTTACATTGGCAGTTCTGTATTCAGACTTTAATTTGGGCAGGCAAGGTCAGGAAACAGTACACAAGTATAACATACAAATTTAATCTCATTATACATACATGCACTATGAACAGTTTATTTTATTTCAGGATCCTATTATTTAGATTGCTATTCATTTTACATTTTATATTTTTCTTTGATTTCTTCCTTTTTTATCATTCTGTTGGTCCTTTTTATGAATCTCAGATACGTTGTAGGCCTATAATGGAAAAGTCGTTTCTTGCCTTGAACTGCTTAATCATATTTACGTAGATTCAGCTGACAATCTGCCATGTATTTTGATAGATATAATTTATTATTGCAAGGGATGTACCATTTTGTGAGTCTAATCTTGAAGTTAAGTAATGGCACGTCACTGGGGGTAAGAATTACCTCCCCTGACATTATTTTAAAAAAAAATTAACTTGCACTTTTTACTAAAAAAATCAGCAAAAACTGAGCAAAATACTTCCCAAATGGAAGCATCAGCCGAGCTGAAAAAGTTACCAATTGTAAGGTCTAAAGCAATACAGTAGGGGACAACGGGGTGAGCTGAGCATATAAACTTACCTTGAGTGACTCTAACAAAACATAGAGCTGTTCTTGTGTTACTTACACACACTTACCTGGACGGAACCACTATGAAACGGAAAATCTATGATTTATCACTGATTTGGTACTGATATTAGGTATGCAAAACCTATGAAATCATAGTAATCATCATCTTGCAAAATGAAGTATAATGAACATTTGTATGTCCCTGCTATCGAAACACACATGTGAACTGTTACAATTGTCTTTTCAGGACACCAGGAGCAACAGCAACAGGATTGTGATGAAGGTCATTATGAAGACGCCGAGAACCAGGATCTGGATGAAAATTCAGGTGATGAAATCCTGTTAGAAGCTGAAGGTGGGTTTTCGTATGAGGACCTAGATACCAGATTGTATCAAACAAAATGACACTCCCCCATCCCGTTGCGGCACCCCTCTAAACAAATATCGTTTATCATCGTTTAAACACAAGGGACGCAATTATTATTTTTGGCCGTTTTTAGAAGTATAAATATTGGTTGAAGCATTCTGAATGATGTAGACCAATTACGTAACTAATAATACTTATTAAAGCTTTGAAATATTTTGAATAACAGATAGTCAAGCGGGCATATTAAAAAAAAATATTCACTTCTTTCTAAAAGCACCAAATTTGGCACCAAATTTCTACCCCCTTAGATTTTTGCCCCCAAAAGTTATGATAACCAGATCTCACAACTAAGTAGATAATCATTTTCAGTCAATAAACGCTCAATTCGAGAGGGTTTAATATTCAGATTGTAAGAATGTATTGGTTGATCTCTATTGTCTGAACTTGTTGATCATGACGTATTCCCTACAACTTCAATTTCGCATGCAGGAAAACTTGGAAAATGGCTGCCATAGCTCTCTAGAGAAAACTTTCAAGGGGCTCACTATCTAGAGCTGCTTAACTTTTATTTGCCTACCAGCGAGCCATATTTGGTGTTTTTCTCTAAAACCGAACAATTAGTCCCATATTACTGCCGCTTGACTAATTTTGATTTTATGATGTAACATAGGATGTCTTGGTTATGCGCTGTCAATCAAACGTAAACTCATGTTTTGTCTGTTATAGGGATCGTACAGTTTTGGTGGGGACCTAATTTCAGGTTTCTAAAATTTTTTGGTGAGATAATGAGAAACTTCTTATGAAATATAAAAGAGCATGTAGTTCTATAATGAATTCAACATTTATTTGGTGAAAATTGGTTTTGAAATGGCTGAGATATCCAAGATAAAGCGATTCCAATAAAGTGTGGGACCCACACTTTGTAACGGTTGCTTTGTTTTTCTTTGTTTTTGGATGTTTCAGTCATTCCAAACCCGATTTTCGTCAAATAAACTTTCAGTTCCTCTTAAAATGGTATACTCTGTACTATATCATAAATGTTTTCTTGGTATCTCACAAAAAGTTAAAAGCCTAATTCTCATCTCAACCAATACTGTACTATCCCTTTAATCTGTCAAACGTAAAAAAGATAAAACTGATCCAGTTTTACTTCTTAATCATTCTAACAGCCAAGAAACGCTGTCGGAACCGAGAAGATAGTGGAAAAGAGACAGAAGTAAGCATCCAATCCTACCTTCTTGTAGTCAAAAGAATTGCCGCAGGAAATGTAGTGACAAAATCTCAGAAGCGCACAGACATGAAATAAGAGACAAATTTTGGAGTATGGACTACAGAGCAAGAAGGACATGGCTCGCAGCCAATGTCATTGCAAATGAAAAGCGGTCGAAAACTACCAATGGAGGTTCACGGTGTTCGAACGCACGAGTATGGCATTTTGGTGACACTGTTGTCTGCAAGACATTCTTTTTGAACACTTTTTGAACACTCTTTTTGAGGTTTCGAAAGTGCTAATGCAGTAGACACAGCATTGAAAACAATGACAAAGGTAGACAACGTTCGGTTTTGTTCCTCACTGGATGGAAGAGGGCGAAAGCAACCACCAAACAAATTTCCAGACGTATACAGAGAGGAAATTATTTCTCACATAGAAAGCTTTCGACCACAGGTGTCTCACTACCGATTAGACCATGCTCCGAACCGAAGATATTTGCCGTCCGAACTCACAATTAAAGAGATGCACAGGCGCTTCATCGAAATGAATGACGTTCAATGCTCATATGACTATTACAGAGAAGTTTTCAATAGTCTAAACATTTCCTTTTAGTACCGTTGAATGATCTATGCACTCGATGCTACAATCATGAACAAAAACACAGTCAACGTTCTGCTGAAAATGGACAAGCATCGGAACACAGCTGCGAGGATTGTGGATGTGAGCTATGTGTAGGCTTTGAGGAGCACAAAGAAAACGCAAGAATGGCAAGGGAATCGTTAAGGAAAGACACGCAAAAAATGCAAACATCCCCAAACGAGGTGGTCGTTGTGACAGTAGACATGCAAAAAGCGATACCTATGCCTAAAACGCCAGTCAAAGACTATTACTTTTCACGGAAACTAGTGGTCTTTAATGAGACCTTTGCAGAGCCAGGTAAAAACAGTAAAGCAACATGCTTTATTTGGCATGAAGGTGAAGCAGGTCGTTGTGCATTTAATATTACCAGTACATACGTGGAATTTGCCAGACATAATCGTGACGCTAACTCAATAATTTTTTATTGTGATAACTGCTCTTCACAAAATAAATGTTGGATTCTCTATTCTGCTATGCCTAGAGTCGTTAATGACACCCAAACTGCTACACATGACATCACTTTCAATTACTTCGAGGCGGGCCATTCGTTTATGTCTGCTGATAGCGTTCACGGGAGCATACAAGGAAAAATCAACGCGTACTCCACCCTCGGCGACATCACAGACTACGTCAATGTCATAAAAGAGGCGAGGAAGGGGGTAACTTGTGAGCTACCAGACCAGCAATCAATGAGACTCTTCTCTCAAGAGAACAAGAAGGTTCCTCTCTACCTAAAAAATGTGAAAGTAGCTCAGTTTCGAAGGGGGTCTACAAGAGTATGTTTGTGAAAACAAGTTACATCAGCGACTTCAAAGAATACAAGTTCTTGAGGAAGCTTCAAGAGAAAGAAATCCAATCAAAAGTTGATAGAGGAGATAGCCCTGTGGACTGTATCCCCTGCTTGCAATCGCCAAGGGGTGTGCAAAAGAAGAAGAAGGATGAAGTCTTGCAACTTGTATCCAACTTTCCAGCACACAAGAAGCGTTTTTTTTTTTTTCGAACAGCTAGTGGTTAACGACCAGGCTGCTGACCTGGAAGTAGGTTATGATGCCAACTAAAGTAATGGCTGTAGAGCCCTTTTTGCACATCAGTAGTTTGGATTGAGGTGCATGATGGTGCTTTGGCAGTTTGTCATGCAATCTTTCATGCTTCGTGGCTGTATAGCATGTGTTTACCCATTGTTACGACACGTTCCAGACCACAAAAAATAGCACAAATGATAAAGGTTAACTCTATTTATTATGTTTGGCTCACGTTTATTTAAGACATTTCATGTAACAGACAAGATTTCATAGTTGTAAAGTATATACAAATGCACTACAGTTACACAAACAATACCTAAGTTGATGTTATAACCTTTCATAATGTTTGACTAATTTGCAGGTGACAAGGGGATTATCTCTTGTTATTGTGTTACTCAGTAATATACTAATTCCATAATCCATATTGTTGGGATTTCAGGAGGCGAAAATCTTGACATCTGGTGATTTTAGAGTTGCAAAGTGATGAGTGTAAAGAAAATTATACAGGATTCTAGAAACGCATTGCTGTTTTATGATATAGTTTAAGTGAATGACCTGAATTCATGTCTTGATTTTACAATAAATCGAAAAGCACTATACACACTCTAAATGAAAAAAAAATCTATAAAATATAGACTTATCACACCGTCAAAGACAACACTTACATATTTATTTCGTTGCTATACTCCTCTGTCAATTCCAGAAATATTAAACATATGTCGGTGTGCATAATTACTAAAATACAGTTGCTGGAATGAAGTTATGTGATCTTATACACAGTATGGAATACGAATATATAGATATGCCATTTAATATAATGGAGCAATATTTCAATACCTATTTGCAATATTTTAAAAGGCCTACAAATCAGTATTTGAGTACAATACCAATGCATTACTATTTCTAATTCTGCAATTTCATTCTATAATTCAGTGTAAATAGTCTCTTTGTTCATCAGCTTTTCCTCAGTAGTAACCTTGTCCTTAGGATTGCACCATTTACTTATCAGGTACCTGTCTAAAAAATGAAGATGTAATTTGTCGTAAATGATAATCATATAAACATAAATAAAGATGTTTGATGTTGTTTGTTTGTTTTTTAGCTGTTAATCAAATTTTCAAATAGAGAATTCATTCTGATCTTAGTGTGGTACGGTGTGTCACTGACACAGCTTCTGTAGGATTTTTGTGCCAAAATTGATTTTCTTGCATTTTGGGGTTCATTTGGGGTCCAAGGTATTGGAAACTGATGGGGTTCAAATTTTCCCGACCCTCACCACCTGTCGGGGGGGGGGGGGGGTAGACACCTATCGTGGGACCCCTAAAAGTAGGTGTGTTAGTCATGACGTGAGTGAATTCACAAAACTTGAGTAGTTTTTCTAGAACATTTATTTTCCCTCAACAGCCAAATGGAAATTTGAAGACTTAACAGTGAGATAAACTCTCCTACGAACCCGCCCCAACAACCCATCCCCCCCCACCCCCATCCCCCAAATTTGCACTTCTTCGTCATTGTTCGGCCAGCAGTTCTAAAGTTAAATATAAGCATACTAGTAGTGTACTTTTATTACAATTATACATCTACTAGCCAATTTCCATTTACAAAGAGACAGAAACAAACACACAGACAACCTACAATGTATAAACATCTCCCCCTCCCCCACCCCCCCCCCCCCCCCAACACTACTTCACAGAGAAGCGTGCTCGCTTCATGTGTTACACTCACTTTGTAGGCCCTAGGCTTTTTCAGCATGTTAGATAATATAGACGTACTCATGTGGAACATTCAACATTCTCATTGACTACTATGCACATATAGTATTGATAAATCTTAAAATGATGTGTAAACATGCATACACACATACACACACACACACAACCAAAACTATGCGCGCATGCTCATACACACCCGAACACATCAAAAATTCACAGACAAGCGCGTACGCGCACTCGCACACTATGCTGCTCTCCAGTCTGGAGCTGTGACTGTGAGAACATTTACTTGTCGATACTGAAAAAATATCACACAGATGTTGATGACAATAAAAACTATCGAAAACATTTGAAAAAACTTTTTAGTGAACGTCTCCCACAAGTCCAGTTTTTCAGCTCATTGCGACGCAACGACCCAGAAAAGCTTGTCAAATCGAATGTAGTCAGCAAAGCTATCGATCACAGACTTTCAATGATGGATGATGGTGAGATAATTGGTAACCTGAAGAACGTGGCTGGCCTACTCCGACACGAAATCATGCAAATGCACGGCTGGTCATTTACAAGTACTAGTACCTTTGATGACTTCAAGAATCCATCATTACTCCAATTCTTCCTAAGCCACCTCCTCTTAGGTAGTCATGTTGTTAAAGTGTCTGGAGTGTGGGACCAGGAAGTAGACAAAACTGTTGATGTAGCTTGTCAATTTCTATTCCAGAACACTCATACTGATCGGCAAGTAAAATATCAACCAAAGGGGATCACCCTTGTCAATTGGACTGCCTCTTGCTATCTACTCTCGAGTTCGTGACAAGAACCTTGTCCAAAACCTTTCAGAAGTCTACATTGGAAGTGACTATCACAAGATACTTGATCTAGAAAAGAGAGTTGAGCAGTCAGTCCTTCATGAGCAGTCAGTCCTTCAACGAATGAAGGATTCTCGGGGGTTTTGTCTTCCTGATTTTGTCAAGAAGGGTGTGAATATTTGGTTTGCCATAGACAACATTGATCTCTTGGAAGACACACCCACAGGGCAAGAAACCTTTCACGGGACAGTGGTTGTTATCAACCAAGAGGCTGTAAATGGAGAGCCAGTGAATCAACCACTTGTCATACCCGAGAAACTTTCTTCACAAGCCTCTCTGCCTATTGAGATGAAAGTGCTTCCTGAGCCAGTCATCAGAACCAGTCCATTGAGATTTCAAGCCTACAAGAAAAGGAAACCAAATCTCATTTCTCAAGAATACACTCATACCTGGGCTCTTGTGAACTACCTTACAACAGATGACAACAGGGATATCATCCAAACTGAACCTCAACTGCAAGACGAAGAAGCACGGTGCAGTGAAGAGATGTCAACTGATGCAGAGTTTTCAGATGACAAGAAAATTGAGCCTTCCAATGACAAAGAGGAAGCTAGGTCTTCACAAGACAGAAGGAAAGAGAGGAGACAGATGCTGTCATGGTCATCGAAGAGGAGATGAAGAGATCAGGTAAACTATCGAAGAATGATGTTCTTCAAACATGGGCTGCAACTAGGTCATTGTTGTTGTCTCAATCTTCACACGCTAGCACGCCTACAAACACAGCGGTGATTGCCTCATTATTCAAGACATCACCAACTGATTATGGACACTCTATACTGTTCTCCGGTTATCCCAGGGAATATCTGCGACCGTCGTTGGCCCTCACATCTTGACACATGTGCTATCGAATGTGGTGCATACACTTTGAACAGCATCTCTTCGCCGGATCTTTGGCGGTAAAACTTACAAGCGTGGCCTTGAATTTCACATCACTGCAAGCCTTGCAATCATGATGTTGCGTTTTGATGCCATACTATCGGATCTTCCCAAAGGCCCAGTTCGCATCCAGTGCAATAATCTCAAAGAGAGACTTCATGAACGTGACCCACAGGTGGTGGAGATCTTCGAAGAAATTCAATCCTGGTACTCGAGCAATGTCAAACAGCTTGAAGAATCTGAAGACCTAGGCGAGTTTGCCCAGTTCTTGACCCAGTATCTTCACGAGGTGGAGAGTCTTCTACACTTCATTAGTTCCTCTCGATCAGGGCACTGGGAAGGTTACTTGTCATCACTAGAAGATCTCACCAAGTACTTTTTCGCTCGTGATCTCCTGAACTATGCCGTCTGATGCCAGTTCATCTCCCTCAAATGAATGCCCTAGAAGAGGATGATCCAGAAACATAGAATGCCCTCAAGTCTGAAGACTTTGTGGTGGCAAAGTCAGAGATAGCGTTTTGTAATCTCTTCACTGATCAGGCTTTAGAGCAAGAAATCAAGAAACTAAAGGGGCATGGTGGGATGGTTGGACTCACAAGAAATAAAGCCGCTTTGGACCGACTAGTCACTATCACACCTTACCTTGCTGCTCTGGTGGATAGTGATCTCAACGATTTCCCCAAAGCTACCGGAGCCTCAGGGAGGAAGGAACATTATCAGCTCTCAGGAGACATTGCGTTGAGGTCAAAGAAAAATGTTCTGAATCTACGCCACCTAATCGAGCTGCATTGCGGAGACAATCCTTCAAGGAGAAGACACAATTGAAGAGTCTGGTTTCATCAGCAGTTGTGTCTTGTGAGGCCAAAAGTGACATTCTTCGCTTTGCAGAAAAGGGCCAGAAGCGCTTTGAGGAGTTTGTGTCTGATCGTTTGCTTTCCTCATCAACCCTCTCAGTGTGGGACAAAATGAAGAAACTGAAGCTGAAATCGTTTTCAAACTGGATGGAGAAAAGGAAAGTGCGTGTTGGAGATAAGGTCATCAAGTTGAGAGAGGAACGTGAATTGCTGGGAAGATTTCTAATCATTCAGGCCAACCGCCCAAGCTTAGTTCCTAAACTTGCGGAGACAATAGGTGAAAATGAAATGTCAGTGGTTCCCCATTCACTATGTGCTGTCGATGGTACTTTGTACATCCCAGCAGACAAAGCAAGTCTGATGCATGCAGTTGAAGATGCAAAGGCAGCACCTTCCGATTCTGTGAAACGGAGTGACGACGTGGAGGACAATCATCCAACCAACCCACAGGTTGAAATGATGCAGGAAGAGGTTATGTTTACCGTAGAACATGAAATAACGCAGGATCCTTCTGCAGTAGCCCAACATCCCAACCTCTTACGTGGCCTTCCTGTCAAGGTGCTGATAATTGACGCCATGGGTGTACTTCAAGGCATGAAGATGACACCTGCCATGCATAAGATGTCAGACCTACAGGATGAGTTCAACAGGCGCATCGAAAGGATGATGGCTAGCTATGATGAAGGTCGAGTTGTGTTTGATCGATATACGGAGGAGTCATTAAAGAGCAAGACACGACAAAAGAGGGCAACTACATTTGTACAATACGAGATACACCCAGAAATGAAACTCACAATGTCCATCAATGAGCTCCTATCTTCATCAACTATAAGCTGACATGCCTGTTAGGCCAGGGGCTGCTTGATTACTTCTCACAGAACATTGATAACCCTTTCAAGCTGGTGGTTGTGTATGATACCTTCATCAAGGGACATGATTTTGAGGAGGCACACACACATGAAGAGGCTGATACTCTGATCCCCAATCAAGTCCTTGCCTCTACTGCTAGTGGGGCCTTGCGAGAAATTACTGTCTGGTCACCTGACACTGATGTCCTCCTTCTCTTAATTCATCCAGCATCTTGTGGAAACAATGCAGTGCCCACTTCCTTACTATTTTCTACAGGCAGGGGAACAAAGAAACGAGAAATAGATGTGCTGGAGCGGGTTCAAGTCATTGGAAATCAACAATGCCAAGGCCTCCTTGGACTTCATAATTTTTCTGGTGCCGACTGGGGAGGAAAGTTCGTTGGGATATTCAAGAAGACATGGATCAATGATCCTGCCATCACCTGTTTCAAAGAACTGGGCGAAGGTTTCATTCCAACTGAACTTAGCAACGGAGAGCTTCGAACACAGGTGATGGCACTAGAGCATTTCATTTGTCGTAATTACTGTTCATCAGGCCCAACAACCCTGCCAGCGCTCAGATGGGAACTGCTCCGATCAAAGAACCTGGAAGCTGAGATGTTACCTCCAACTCGCGCCACATTACTACCTCACATTCTCCGTGCCAATTACATCACGATGCGAGATAAATCATACAAGACAAACTGCCCAGTGCTTCCCCCTATCGAAGAGAATGGATGGTGTGCAGAGAATGGAGGATGTTTTCCGGTCAAGTGTCTTGTGCTCCCTGCACCACGGGCTGTACTTGAACTCATCAAATGCAGGATGTAAGGGATGATGTAGCTGATCCAAAAACGATCTGCCCTGCACTCCCAGGGGCGTCACCAGCTTTTTTTCAAGGGGGGTGCGTTTTGACACTAAATGTAGCGCGATTTTTTGGACAGACATTTGGAATATAGGAAGCTCTCAATCCCCAGACTTTTTTTTTTTGAGGGAAACCAAGCGGGGAAAGGGCACCGGCGTAGCTAGGATTTCATCTTGGGGGGGGGGGGGGTGTTAGTATGCGAGGGAGCGAGCAAGGTGGGGGGGGGGGGGGAGGGTGTGGAAGTCCCTGTTGTTTCCACTCCTCCCACGGTGAGAACTTTTTGCATTTTGATGTTGTAAATGGTGCAATTTGATGCAGTTTTTTTACGTGTTTTTATCGACTTGAAACAGTCCCACTTGTTTAAGGTAGCAGTACATTTTGATGGAAATTGTTGTTGAACAATGTGCCCATAAATCATATCATTTCAATAAACTTCTTGTATTGATTCTTACACTGATGTCATGAACGCGACCGAGCCCGAGCAAGCGGAGCGAGCGAGGGGGAAGATGTGGGAGGAATCCAACCCCCCTCCCACGGTTAGAACTGAAATTGCATTGTGATGTTGTAATTATGGTGCAATTTGATGCTTGTTTTTGCTTGTTTTATCGACTTGAACCAATCCCTCATGTTAAGGTAGAAGTATATTTTGATGTAGATTATTATTGAACAATTTGCCTATAGAATATTATCATCCCAATAAACTTCCTGTTTTAATATTTACACTGAATTTCATGAACGCGGCCAAGCAAGAGCGAGCGGAGTGAGCGAGGGGGAGGATGTGGGAGGGAGTGCCCCCCTCCCACGGTGAGCACTTTTTGCATTTTGCTGTTGTAAAGTGTGCAATTTGATGCAGGTTTTTTTGCGTGTTTTATCGACTCGAAACAGTCCTACTTGTTGAAGGCATCAGTACATTTTGAAGTAAATTGTTATTGAACAATTTGCCTATAAACAGTATCATTTAAATAAACTTCTAGTATTAATTCTTACACTAATGTCATGAACGCGACCGAGCCCGAGCAAGCGGAGCGAACAAGGGGGGAGGTTGTGGTCCCCCCTATCAATGGATTATGGAATGACGGTGTGAAATGAAAAATTGCTGGCAGCAACATCAGGAAAATTGCATAGCAATTTAACGCGAGCGAGCGGAGTGAGCGAGCTTGAAAATTTTGACACTTTACAGTAAAAAAAAATGCCGTTTGTATAGCTATATTTTTTCGCTTTGGAATTTAAGGGGGAGGCGCACCGGGCACAACTGCTGGCAATTACTGGCAGCAACATCAGGTGAATGACATAGCGATTAGATGCGAGCAAGCGAAGAGAGCGAGCTTGAAAATGTTGACATTTTACAGTCCAAAAACTGCCCTATGTAGCTATATTTTCGCTTTGGAAATAAAGGAAGGGGGCGCACCAGACGCAACTGCCGGCAATTACTGGCACCAACATCAGGAGAATGGCATAGCGATTAAATGCGAGGGAGCGAAGAGAGCGAGCTTGAAATGTTTGACATTAACAGTCCAAAAACTGCCATTTGTAGCTATATTTCTTCGCTTTCGAAATAAAGGAGGGGGCGCACCGGGCGCAACTGCCGGCAATTACTGGCAGCAACATCAGGAGAATGGCATATGACAATCAAATGCGAGCGAGCGGAGCGAGCGAGCTCGAAAATTTTGACACTTTACAGTCCAAAAGCTGCCGTTTGTAGCTATATTTTTCGCTTTGGAGATTAGAGGGGGGGGGGGCATCGGGCGCACTGGGCGCAACTGCTGACAATTACTGGCAGTAACATCAGGAGAATTGCATAAAGATTAAATGCGAGCGAGCTTGAAAATTTTAACATTTTACAGTCCAAAAACCGCCGTTTGTAGCTATTTTTTTTTTTGCTTTCGAAATTAGGGGGGGGGGCATCGGGCGTAACTGCTGGCAATTACTGTCAGCTAATGACATAACAATTAAATGCGAGCGAGCGGAGAGAGCGAGCTTGAAAATATTGACATTTTATTTACAGTCCCAAAACTGCCGTTTGTAGCTATATTTTTTCGCTTTGGAAATAAAGGGACGGGGCGCAACGGGCGCAACTGCTGGCAATTACTTGCAGCAACGTCAGGAAAATGGCATTACGACTAAATGCGAGCGAGCGGAGCGAGCGAGCTTGAAAATTTTGACATTATACAGTCCAAAAACTGCCGTTTGTAACTATAATTTTTCGCATTGGAAATTAAGGGGGGGGGACGCCCGTTGCGTCCCCCCACTCCTCGATCCGCCACTGGTAGTCCAGGGTGTGGGTTTATGTTCATGACTGGGGGAGGTATGACCAGCGAGGTGGCATCGAAGTGACCAAGCAGGGGAAGGATGTCCAAAATCTGCACTTTAGAGCATCCCCTAAGTGTGAGTGTTTGTTTGTGTGTATGTATTATATACATGGAAAAGTTAGGAATTAGCCCAGGTCAAGTCTTTTTATTGGCAATGCAAGACATTTTTATATAGACTAGTATGTAAAGCAACACTGCAAAATCAATGATCTAGCTTTAATACAACAAAGCGTAAGGTTAAAGGTGTACATTCTACATCACATTGCGCAACATTTAATTGCACCGACTCTGTTTGCCGTTCGGATGTTCTGAGTACACTGCGCACATCCTGCTTTATGCAGAATGTCAACCAGGAATCACGCTGAATCACAATCTTTTGTCGGCTCCGGGCATTTTGAACAATGTTTCACACTTTATACCTCTTGAATTATGGTTAAAAGAAATCAAAGGAAAATATATTATTTCTTGATCACCATTTCATGTCGATTTCAAAAGCAGTTTACTAACCCTTGAATTACCTTTTTTTCTTCTTTTTTTTTAAACCAGCGGATGGGGGTGGGGGGGGGGTTCAAACCCCCTCCATAGCTACGCCACTGCTTTTGGGTGAAATAATTGGACATATTTCTAACAAAAAAGCAAGAATTTCTTTTCATCGCGGGAATTATGATTATGTGGGGTGGGGCAAATGGTGCGCTTGCCTTCCAATATTTTTATGGGGGCACCACTTTTTTTTTTCTTTCAAAAGCAAGAAAAATCTTCTCATTTACTAATTTTTAAATATTGATTATGGGGTGCAAAATTATAATATGCTTGCTCCTCCAATATTTTGATGGGGGCATTTTCTGTCCAAAAAAAAAAAAAAAAAAAGGTAAGAAGGAATTCTTCTCGTCTCTGGAATTATGGAGGGAGGTGGGCATTTTTTTATTCTTTATTTTTAATGAGGCTAAGGCTCGCACTTGGGCTGGCAATATGGATTGGTCAGAAGTAACGTACATAGACCCTACACTAACTTGTAAGTAGCACACGTAACATGCAAACGTGTACGTGCTCCGTACCGTACGGATGTACAGTACGGTCGATAAATAGTAAACACTGTATACTAGTAGATATGTATAAAATCAGTGCTGCCAGAGCCAGGGGTGCGAATTGTTTTTGCCCACGAATTTGTTGTCCCTGGTGCAAAAAAAAATAAATAAATAAATAATTATTTAGCGTCCGGCGTTGATGTCGCTCTCAGACTGATTTTTTTTTTTTTTTTTTTTTTTTTAAAGGGGCTGAAGGGGGGTGCGTTCGCACCCAACGCACCCCCCCTGGTGACGCCCATGACTCCTCTCTGCAAATGGTATGGTGGAGAATGTGAAAACCAGACAAGGGAAGATGCTCTAGACAGTGACAGCGAGTGACTTTTGGCGAAAGTCTGATGAGCATTTCCTGTTGTCATGGTAACCACAAAGTAGGTGATTTTCCCTTTTCTCGATTTCATTGTATGTTCGTTTTTAACTGGAAAAAAATTCCAAATGATTCTTTAGTTCTAGCAGACATTGTGTCACGTACATGTGTTTGTGAACAAAATAGTTACTTGTTTCTGTGTTTCTGGGGGGGGGGGGACTGCACTGTTTTGTATGATTTTGCATCGGCAAGCTGTCACATTTGAAATGTGTCAGCTTTCTGATTCATTGATGCAATCAAAGTGCGTAGAAGTTGATATTTCAGAGGATTGTTTGATCGTATTATCGCCTAAAGGCGTGGCGCCATCGGGTGTTGTAATAAGTCATTCCGTTGATGAAATACTAATGATTGATTTTGCATTCACAGACTGAAAATAATCATGTTTATGACATCCTCAATTAATCCACTGTATAACAAAACACAGTAATGTCATTTCCACATATCATTTCAAAGTTCTAGCCCAAAAGAAAGAATATGGGCACAATTTTCTGTGATATTTTTCAGTTTCTTGCAACATTTCGTAAAGTGCGCCCCCATGCGATAAAAGTTAAAAAGTTTTACATCACAATATCATTGAAAATGTAATTCTTATACATATCCGACAGCTTCACACTAAAATTGGGGAAAATCTATGTATTACTATTATGGCTGAATAAACCTAATTTCCCTATTGGGCTTTATACAAGCCAATATGGCACCCAAAAAGGACCCCCCACGAAGTGAAGGAGGGGTCTGAAAATTTGAACCCCATCATTTTTGGCCCATTGGGACCCTTTTGAAGCCAAAACAGCAAAAAAAAAAAATCAATTTTGGCAAAAAAAAATCCTACGGGATTACATACCATACCGCACTAACAGGTACGAGGTGGCAAGGTGCGGAGCTGGAGAGCAAGACGAATGAGAAGTGCTCCAACCCCGGAAGCAAGCAGACCTTAAAATTGACCTGATGCACTAGCCGAATGGCCAGGATTCTTGGAGAATCGAAGTCAGGAAAGTTCGGCCATTAGATTACACTATTGGCTCTGTAAGCAAAAAAACAATACAAAACAAAAAAAAACCACAAACACACACAAAAAAAACATACTGTTTTGTAAGAACTTATTTTCCGCTTTTTCAGGATTTTTCTTACATTCAGCATGCATAGCATGTGGACATGCATACAGTGCACTCCCGTTACAACGAACACGGTTATAACGAAATTTCATTATAACGAAGTAAATCTTCTAGACCCAAAATTATCACCATTAAAGTCTATGGTACAAAATTCGCTTATAACGAACACAGCTATAGCGAAATTTCCGTTATAACGAAGTCTTTTCTGAGCGCCACAGACAAAGAAAAACAAAAGAAATGTGCTCCGTTATAACGAAATGCGAATTGCTTTCGAAAATACGTAGCGGAACAAGCGTTTATAACGTCTCTGCATGGGTGTTCGCTCCTTGTGTCACGCACAGTTTCTGAGGGGAACTTGTTACTGTGATACTGTCACAGTTATCCCATCACATTTCACATATAGCTATCCAGTGTATGATGAGTATTCAGCAAACATAATATGATATATAGACATCTATACGTGGTTCCTTGTTTTCGTTATATATTGTTTTTGTTCGGTTATAACGAAAGAAAACTGCTGGTCCCGAGCATTTCGTTATAACGGGAGTGCACTGTATAGACTCAGACACTAGACAGAAAGCAGTGGCAAAAAGCTGTGGATCAATGTCTTCCTGAGGATGGAACAACCTACAGTGAATAAAGGTCTCCGGTAAAAGTATGTCACTGCAGGAGGCAAAAAGGAAGATATCAATGCCTACACAGCCCAAACTGACAGAAAATGGAAACACCGTCCACTCTCCAGACAGAATGGCTGTAGGACTGTATGATTAAAGGAAAGGCGATGTCTTGTAAAGTGCTGCAGCTGCGGAAGATGGTTCTACCGATTAAATCGGGTTGCCCGAGAGACGAACTGGGTACATATGAAAAGGAAAATTAGCTACGGTGGGCCATTCACAGGTCAAATTTTCAGAGGTTATGAAAAGCAAGGCCTCCCAATTCAAGATTGGGTAAGGGATATGAGGTTCCTCCTATGGGGGAAGGGACCGGGTGCTCCTGCAGTGTTATTCTTATGTATATGTTCAAGCATAAAATGAATTTGTTACCTGAGATGATTTCTGGTATGTTTAAATCTAATTATCAAATTCATAGTTACAATACTCGCATTAGTAATAAATATCATTTATTTAAAGTAGATAAGAAGTATGTAATGCACACACTGAGACATACTGGACCCTCATTATGGAATTCTTTACCAGATACAGTTATAAATTCTCCAACTACATATGTTTTTAAGAAAAATCTGAAAAGACTGTTGTTAGAAAGTTAGAGTTGTCATTATGAAATACACTATGATTATAAATAATGTAATGGTTTTTGTTTTCTAGGTGTGATATGACTATACACTTTTATTTCATTAATGATAATACATGTATATATTTTGTGTATGTTTGTTTGCTTGTTTGGTTGGTTTTTTTTCTTATATTTTCACCTGTCCTATGTCTTGATCGTAAAGCAATATTGTTTCCTATAATTATTCTTTCTGTTGGGAACTACCCTGACAAGACTCCAGTCTTTTGTACATGTTGTAGTTTCCATGTTTCATTTATACATATAGTGTAGTTGTTGTTATGTTACGTATGTATGTTCATATACTCGTTTCCTGTCCTCAGTTTCTTATTGTACAAATGATATGTTTTTTAAATGAAACAGAATAAACTTCAAGTTCAAGTTCAAGTTATACCACGAGGTGGTGTGGCACACTGGTGGTAAAGCAAGGGATCTTGTCAGAAGAGGTATTCAAAGAACTCATGGAGGAGTGTGGTGCGCTGGATTTCACCATCTCCCCAATGGAAGCAGTCTATGCTTGTCTGCAAATGCCAAATGAAACCATAACTGACTGTGCGATTACCTTGGAGGCCCTGCTTATGGGGCACGATGCAAGGAAACAGAGCATGATTCTGTGCACACAGTTCATGCACAGACTCCGCGACAAGTAAAGAGGGTATTTGGAGGAAATGGAAAAGAATCTCAACCTATGGAAAATATACTATTCTTCAAGCCACTGCCAATATATTTGTCTTTATTAAAATGTACTGGCCGTTTCACCAAACCGACTGATCACTGTGTCTCAACACCCAGTATTCATTGCCCACTTGGTCATGGTCAGTCGGCACTAAGTCATGACATGTACTCACCGATGAAAATGACGGGTAGTACATAGCAATCACTTAGAGCCATATTGTATGGAGGAAATACAACAACAGACCTGGAAAAGACTTGCAAATCCTATTATCAAAAAGGAAAGTCTGGCAGAACACAATGGTTGAAGGAATGCAGATGCTCCCAGGAATGATTGAAGTGAGCCTTTTGAAAATGACAGAGTCAGCAAACAAGACAAATAAAAACAAAAGAGGACAAGTGAAAGAGGAGAAACAGAAACAAGCAAGATGGAGTAAGACATGTCGAACTATGTAGCTCAGTTTCCCCCCTCTTTAGGTACGAGGCCTTATAAGCCTTGTGCAAGTCCAGCATGAAGTGATAACAGAGAAACTTATATTCAATTTCCCATACAATACCATCCCCTATAAAATACATACACCACCATGTAGAACCAAATATTATGCATTGTATATAATTACGTATAACAAAAAATCACTTTTACAGCTTAGCTTTGTATGTCACCATTCCATTTAATAAAGAAATTACAATGAAAACATACACACATGCACACACCCACACCCACACACACTCACACATGATCATGCAATGTAATGGCCATTGTGTGAGCTCTCTGCTTGTTTGCTACAATAAACAGAAGAGCCTGTGTGACTAACAATGATGCTCACTTTGTTTAGAATACTAGGGGCAAAGTCCTTTCAGGGTACAATTGTACTAGTCTAGTTTTCTGAAATGAAAATGCATTTCTAACTTCTTGACATCCCCAAACATGCCATAAGAAAATGCAATTGTTTGCCTTTCCTTTAATCATTTTGGCAAAATTTTGATGAATGGCAGAAAAATTGATCATTGATCAATGATCATTAATATCAAATTTTGATAATCTGATTTCAAACAAGATTCTTTTTTATTCATTTATTTGGTTTTTTTTTAAGGCTCAGCTGTTTTCTACTTCAGGCCCCTTCTTGTCGTAGCGGCAGGCCACCTTTCCATATAAAATATCTTGATACAATGTGTCTACTTCATTAATTTCTCATAACATCTCTGACAGGAGTTTTTTATCATCCCGATATCTACTCCAAATTAATTAATTCAAACTGACACTAAACCATACTTATCAACGCAAAATAAAACACGATGGAGAATAGTTACAATATGTACATGTATACAATAATTACTGGCTTGTAACAGCATACTTCTTTTTTTCAAAAATTGAATATCTCACCAATATTATCCAATCTCTAGATGATACTTGATATACTGAAGTAGAATATACGCTCTGAAAGGTCTTCCAAAACTTCACCACCAATATGCTTGTAAGCCCAAATATACCCTGCACATAAATATGATATGTAATAATCATTATACACATACACCATTACGTATACCCATTACATTCATGGGATGTGTGCATTGTAGTGCATTGTAGTGCACTGAAGTTGACTGAAAGATATATAGGCATTTAAAATCACACAGCTCAAGCAAATCTGACATACACACAAAAATAAGGCACTCACTGCACTCAATAGATGCCAATCATAACAATGTTTTGACAGACCCTTCATTGCCGCAAAATTAGTGGCACATGGGGAACATATACGTAGCATGCATGTCAGTATGGATCAATCATTTTGCCAATGTTTTTTTTCGTGTGTGATTTCTAGTGCTCTGGTCACATTTCCCTCAAGAAATTCTCTAAACTTAACTTTATTATTATCATGCCACAAGGCACACAAGTACTGTGAAATGCTCAAACTTTCAGTTCATATTGTGCCACATAGCACAACACGAGTACCAGAACCTGGATCCCAGCCACATGGGTGGAATCCACCAGCTTGCAATGACACAGATTGGCATCTCAACCCTGTGTCATGCATTATCACTTTCTACCTATTCTAATGAAAAGAGCTGTAAAAAAAAAATCTCAATGTCTACCCCTCATGACTTCTGTAGAACCAGAACTTTTCGTGTGCATGATCCGATCTCTGGAATTCAAAGTGTATTCTTCACACCCAAAAGTTGTATTTTCCTGACAATTTGTATTTTCTATTAAAAAAACAATGTGAACTCATGCACAGATCAATGCTTTTTATACTCATGCAATGCCAAAAAAAGAAACATATATTGTGCATCTAGCAATATATCACCTGGCCATGTGCATGGTTAGACAAATCTGTTCTGAAGTCCATTTGCTAAAGTATCATGATGCTTTTGCAAATCTCTTAAGGAGCCAAGATTCACCAAAATAAAATGCACATGAAAGTTTTTGTCTACACAGTGCCATGAACGACAAGTGCCGATTTGCAAATGTTTCATGCCACAAACAAGCTGTCAGCTCAAATTTGCAAGTTTCATGATACAAATATTTCTGGTCCTTAAAGCATGGCTCGACACTAACTTTTTTGTTCGGTGGCCCGATGGGGCCACCAAAATCCTAAATTTCAAATTTTTGGTGGCCCGAGAGAAAAATTTGGTGGCCCGAAAAAAACACAATAAAAAACATTAAAAGTCCTTTTTTTAATGAGTCAAATATTTAAGTTTTATGATAGTAAGAATTAGAAGTTGGACATATCTACTCAACAAACTTGCAACACTCACTCTCAGGCACGCACTCATTCAGTCCTTTTCATCCATCCTTTAAACAAATTTAACTGCTAATTTCCGGCGCAAAAAGTTACGAATTTATTGACATACTTTTCAAAAAATTTTGGTGGCCCGACTTTCATTTTTGGTGGCCCCGGGCCACCGGGCCACCGTTAGTGTCGAGCCCTGCTTAAAGTATTACTTTGCCAGAGGATACGAAATAGACAATAAGTTTTCTGCAGAGTCAGTGTATTATGACAATGCAATATTCTCATGTGTAGTTCACTTTCCTTGGTTCACTTGCATTGTAATGCATATCAAACAGCTGTAAATACTCAAGAACTTGACGATAGATAATGGCACAAAATTAAATGAATATGAGGTATATCGACACATACATGTATGCAAATTCATATTCACGTCACGTCACAAGTGAACATGTATGTACACAGTAGGTCGGCCTTTGGTAGAAGTGTAACGGAAATATTCCAATTTTGTCTGACAGAACCAGAGGATCTGCACATGATCGTGACTAGGGCTCTGATTTGTGTCTGTGGCAAAATTCTTGTCAAGGTATTGCAATTACGATTCAAGCATGAATACTGACCTTAAAAAGTCTTCATGGAATGGCGTAAATTCCACTATTGATATGTTCGAAATTTGATTGCACATTAAATTCCATAATCAAGAATTCTTTAACTGTATTCTAACTGGCAAAATGTAAATGCTGAAACAACTGAAACAACTTGTCTATTAAATAGCGATCTCTGTCTGACCCCACCCTGGTGCATCTCTTGCATACCAGCATGTTAGTTAGGCATACATTCACACACAAACACGCACACACATGCATGCACAATACAGGACATTCTTGTTGATATTATGTAACCACTTACTGTAAAACCAGAAATTTTTAAGTACATTTCAATTTCACGAATTTTGCAAGAGCCAAATTTTGTGAAATTAAAATAGAAGCAAAAATTCTTGTCTAAATTAAAATGCATTACATGCAAGTAGCAATTCACAAACATTTCATGCTGCGAAAAAAGCTGTCGGATCCAATTCACGAAAATTTCACACTACCAATACTTCTTGCTTTACAGTACGACAAATTTTCAATATGAGGTAGTTTGAAATGATAAATTCACAAAATTTAGAGAGTAATTCACAAAACTTACAAGCTATGCTTCTTTTGTGAATTCCTCTTTTCCATATACTGTCAAAAATAAAATTGTATTTATTCACTTGTTTATCTATCCAAATACAAATTTGTTATTACTGTAATTGTTTACAAATGCAATAGTTAAAGCTTGTGGGGTTCAAAATTTAACATATTCTGTACTCATGTATTTAAAGCATTATGTACAATACAATGTATTACTTTATATGGCAATAAAACTATTTGAGTTAAATTGAATGATCAATAGTGAAAAATTCCTTTATAATCATCCCAGTTACCCTTATGCTCCCATTATATCAAAGGCATCTACGTAAGCCTCATCAATAAATAAAAGACTATAATTCTAGTCCACCACCGCGAAATGAAGAATACAAAATTTCATTATACAATCAACTTTTTGCATGGTTCATTCCTACTTGTTAGGAAGTTGGCATGAATTACAAGGGTTGGGTTATGTGGCTCAACAACCCATACAACATACCACAAACAACTGAAAGCTGGCACTTTACACTAAGCTATGTCATAACTCACTGCCTAGGTGCATATTGTGGGCCCCATGCAATTCATCAGAACAGGTTTTTTTTCCTTCCATGCCCTTCACACTGTACATTTCGCATAGTGTATCATCATATCATAAATGATACAGTGTGTATTTCGATGACTTAGAGAGTATTTATCTTTTATATTATTCATTTTTTATATTAGCAGCTTAGCTATCTTGTTTTAACAGACCTTTTACGCAACTTTATAATGCACATTTAGTTTACTCTGTGTTTTCTATTTCTTGTACTCTCCGAACTGCTAATGTTAATGCCCCTTTTAAGCTTTATTTTGCCTGACAATGCCTGCGACTCTAAGTCAGAAATGTATCATATTCATTAAGTCCTCTTTCGAAATCTTCCATTATGCTCATCAGTGTCACCACCGTCTTCATCATCACCTTCATTATGATAACCACCTTTGTGTATATCATCGTCATGACCATGGCCATCTTGCTTTTCTCTATTAGGCTAAAATTACCATTGTGTCTGCACAGCATCAAAGCTTTGCTGACATGATGATTGCGGTGGGTGTAAATGTAAGTTGAATGGGCTGGACTGTTAATGGGCAGGGCTCAGAGGTGGGAGTCGGCCCTGGGCGGGCCCCTCCTTTGGTCTGCGTCACAGAGGAGCAGCGAACCCTTGGGCTGCTCACTGAAGGACCCTGCCTGATACACAACCTGTCCTCGTACGATGGTCGTGTGGACTGCTCCCTGTAGGGTGAACCCACTGTATGGAGTCACCTTGTGGCGGTGGTGAACATTCTCAGGCTGAATCTACCGAGAGAAAAAAAAAATTAAAAAATGATGCAACCAGATTTAGGAGCAGATGGTAAAAATGCAGCATACCAAACTTATGATATCAGATGGCTAAGATGGCTTAGATGTCTGTGTTTTAAGACTTAAGATTACCATGAATTTTGTAAACACCTCCAGCAAACCCATTGAGGACAGACTGATTTTGCTACAACACGCGTTTCCCATAGACACCTGCCCAAGTATACTCAGGACTCGTCCTACAAGGGTTAAGTACTAGCCTCCCTGAGTATGAAGGATACACAAAAATCTATTTAGCTTTCAAATTTCAACCTCTGAAAAGTCAATATTGAGGATGGCAGAAGCAAAAGCCAGGAAGCTGAAGTATATAAAAGTTTGCAAGTATGTAAGCATGGGGTATCAAAATTACCCAAAAAGATGGTAAGACTGTCCAGATGGAATGAACCTTTGATGGATTTGATAAAATATCAATTTTGGTGAAGGAGAAGTGTACCTGTACACTTCTTGTGAAAGTATATTGTTTCAGTCAGTACATAAATTATTATGAACGCAATTTTAAAGTGAGCAATCTTCAATTACTGCATTGATCGTGGACATTTATCAAGATGTGCTATTTCCAAGAAAATGAACAAAAAGAGTGTACAATTTAGCATTAATTTTAGTAGGTTAGCAAGCATTTAACTCATCAAACATATGATCACTTTTCCATACCATTCTGGACCAGAAATCAGTCTGACAGCAGGTTGCACATACATGTAAATGTTGCCATGCAAGATTAATGATGTGCTAAGAAAAACACCAAGATCATTGTAAAATCTAACAAGATGTTTGACATAGCCAAGAGCAGAGCAACTCAATGGTGTAATCACATGCACAACAATGATAACTCAATCATTTCCCCACACCCTCCCCACCATTTCACAGCAATGAAAGGTGACAATGAGCTAGGCTTACTGTGATCGTAGACTCTGGATCCCAGATAACGATGTCGCCGTCCATGCCAACTTTGAGGGCGCCCTTCTGGTGTGACAATCCAGCCAGCAAGGCAGTACGCTCACACATCAAGCTGACCATGTCTTGTAGCCCCATGCCGTTCTTCTTGGCACCCGTCCAGAAAAGAGAAAGACCTATTCATAACAGATCAAGGCTCGTGTATAAAAATGTTTGTAATGCTCCATGGATTCACTGCAAAACTTGAAAAATGTTTGTATCTTGTTCCAAAAAATGCTTGTTGGACAATGAAGTCACCGAGGGATTTTAAATGCAGGATTTTGCTTTCAAACTTGTAACCTTCTGACACACACACAAAAATGCTATTAAACTCAAACAAGTCAGGTGCATTAACACTACTGCTATGGAGATACAAAACATCAGTTACAAACCCTATGTGAGTTTTGAGAGCCAATTGGCACAAAATACTCCACAGCATTGTACACAATGTCATAAGTCCCTCGCACAGAACGGGTTACGTACAGTCAGGTCATGGAAACAATTCTTCACTAGCGAGATATCTGACAGGCAGGCACCCTCAAACATAATAATGCATAAAGACTCCACATCACCAACCTGCTGGAGGTACAATACAAACAGCTGACATCTCATACCTTTAAGTCCGTAGAAAACAGATGTAGCCAAAAATGATGACACAAGCTGTGTCTGTGCCACACATTTGTGCTAACCCTTACTGCATTCTTTGTACAGATTTGCACATCCTCCTGATTTGCTTCTTTCAACTATCTGCTCCAACATCCAGACATTACAAGCCAGTTCACAGTTAGCACTAGTCTGCAATGACCTCTGCAAACACAGACTTTGCAAGACATGGAATAGTCTTGAAGAAGAGCAGTTGAAAACAGCCATGCAAGAAGTGGTAATTTACATGTCAGTGCTGCATAAATGACTTTTGTTAAAGTTGCTGAAAAGAATGCACATTCACCTGTAAATACCAATCTGTACCTGGTTCATTCATATCATAGTTGTCATGTATGAAGCCCTGTCTAGGTTTTGAATACCGGTACCTCAGTTGCAAATCCATTTCAAGAGTAGGTCTGCAACGACCTTTAACTGCATGTGCTCAGATTGGAACTGTGAACTGGCTTACTGGGTAACTGTCAGTGAGCAAGGATAACACAATCCTATTAATCTGGGATCTCATTAATCCCTATTCTTTCACAAAGGCTTTTCTTATGCACTACTGTACTTGAGTGGCTTTATCTATCTCATCTGATTCCAAGATTTTTATATTTGTTTGTGATCGTTTTTTTTTTTTTTTTTTTTTGTTGTTGTTGTTTTTTGGTGTGTATTTACTCATTACTGGGGGTGGGGTTGATTAATGAAAAGCAACGCAGATAGCTTGACAAGTTACAGCTAGGAGCATGGGTACATAGAGGGAAAAACTGCAGGCAAACATCTACAGCAATGAGTGAAAAGGCGGGGGGCACTGGACACAAAGCCTCACCAAACTGCAAGGACGATATGCCACCCCAGGCCTTCATAAAGTCCCCCTCCTCGAGCACCTTGAGTTCCGGGGTGCATGGCGAGTGGTCCGATACCACCATGTCGATATCTCCGTCTTTCAGCGCCTGCCACAGCACTTCCTGGATGAGGGGGAAAAAAAAATTTGAAAAAGGGAAACAACTTCCATGGCAACTGAATCATGTGCTGTTACAAGTGACGGCCATCTCTTTCCACACAGCTGGAAGTGGAATTGAACAAATGTGTTTGTTGAAGGCTGCAATCATAGTTCATACATGAGCCATGATTATGTAAAACATTCATACGGAACTACAAAAATCTGGTTTTATCTCACAAATAACGTAGCTCTAGCATTGCATAACAATTAACGCCAGGAAATTCATGTGGAATTTCTCACAATAAAATAGATATACTTTAAAACCACACTTTGCTCATGCCATGACCACCTAAAAAACAACAACAAAAAAACAAACAAATCAAGCACAATAGCCAGGGCTTTATTTCTATTTTGGGGTGAATTAGTATCATCTTTGTTTTTGTTGTTGAGGTAGCAACATTGCTATCCCTTTCATTATCATCATTATCATCATCATTATCCCTTTCCCAAATTGTGGGACTTGTCAGTTACCTGGTTGTTCTTCTGCCTAATCGGCGGGCAACATTTGAAGTGGGTTGCTCCCTGGGGTACGTCATCCGAGTTGAGGGAGAGGTAATGGTGACAGGTCTCCACCGTCAGGGGTGCGCCACGGCGACGGGCATCACGGATGATGGGGAGCGCATCAGCGGAAGACAAGTGGACGATGTGGCAGGGTACTCTGGGTGAATTACATGCAGTGCCACATTTGAATTGACGAGTGAATATACAAGATGATTATGGAGCAAGAGGACCTCATGTGATAAAAGATAACATAGATTTGTACATGCATGTACTGGTATGCAGTACACAGTACATGAACAAGGTACGTGATGATACTGTGCTCCATAGTCACGACTTTTACCACACATGAAATTGTCAAGAAGTCCCAATAAGATTTGCTGAATATACGGCTATATATTGTACAGCATGTGGGCATTCCTGTTTTTATGAAAATGTGAAACTTTAAAATCCTGTATAGTCTACAGTGTATGTCTTGACTTTACGAATGCATTTACTTTGTCCTATCAATTAAAGGCCCAAATTTTTACCATGGTGCATCATCGATTGCACTTTGACAGGCAAGCATTCTTTTCATAATGCTTGCCAAACACTGCTTTTCAGTTGCCCTGGGAAAGGGTGCAAGTGGGTTTTACATTGAAGATGAAATCAAATGCCCCTAAGGGTTCTCACCTATACTGAAGGCACATCTTGGCTACAAGTTCAATGGCATTGTTCTCCATCTCTTTCGGTCTTGACGCTAAGAAATCCTGATAATCAGACGAGGCATCCACCTGCTCAGGTCCACCACTCTGAGACTCACTGGGCAACTCCATTTCAGCATGGAACTTGGTTACCACAGAGGAGAAAGTAAATACAAAAACAAAAAACAAAAAACAACTATGAATTGACAGCTTTCTGAGAGTTTCAAATGATCAGGAGCATTACAATGAAATCCTAAAAATTAGTATCTACATGTATACATTATGCAAAATACATTACATTGCAACAAGAATATTGAATCTCCTGCACTTGAGGCTGTTCAGCTGAAAAAGAGAAATTAATGCTCTTGCAGACCAACAATTAACAAAATAAATTCTTTTAACCTACGATATCTGGCAAAACATGGCTTTAGAACAATATTGGAGTGTCGCACAATGCAAAATGCAATACATACACAGCAAAAGAACACTGTTTTAATAATGAAAATCCATTCAGACTATGACAGGTTTGATAATATATGACACAAGAACTGTATCAAAGTCTATAACATACCTCTTCCTCTCTCTCTCTCTCTCTCTCTCTCTCTCTCTATCAATGCCAGTCTTTCAATATTCATTATTGTATTACATTCAATTTAACTCCTGATCTACCTATCTATCCTTCCATTTCTATTTATTATACATCTACACTTCTATCCATTTTATATCTATTTTATTTATCTCTTCATTCATCTTAAATCTGTCTCTCCATCTACAGTTATCTATCCATCCATCCATCTATCCATATATCTACTATATAGATACTTAATATCTATCTACAAGTTTGTACTGTGAAACCAGAAATGTTCACATGCATGAAATCTTTGCGAAATCAAAATGCCATAAAAGTTATCTACACCATTTATGCAATGAACGTCAGTGGCAATTTTAAAAAAAATTTCATGGTGCAAAAAAGGCCGTTGACTCCGATTTGCGAAAATTTCATGCGGACAATATTTCTGGTTATAACACATTTACATGTCACTTTCTCTTGCATAACTCACCAGGAGAACACTGTTTGTGCCTTGCAGCTGCTGCAAGGCCTGGTGAAGATCCTGCTCAGTGACATGGGGGAACTCGTCCACACCGCTGTGAATCAGGAAGCACTTGAATCCGGCGATACCCGCCCGAATCATGGGGCGCAACTCCAACTGTGGGATGGGGGAGGGAAGAGTGGACATGAGGACACTGATGTGATACAGTTGTTAACATTGCACATCAAAAATCTCGACATCACATACTGTATAAGCTGTTATTTTCGCAAGGGTTTAATTTTCATGAATATCATGAATTACAGTTGGGTCTCAAATATAACAACTCGCGAAAATAAGGGTCACCATGCGCTATTAAATGTAAAAGTGCATTTTCAACAGCGTCAGTGTCAATTCGCTAAAACAACATCTCTCGAAAATGTCTGTGATCTCCTCATTCATGAAAATATCTGTACGTGAAAATAACAGCTTGTACACAGTTGCTTGAGAACTGTGTCACAAGCCACATGAGAATATTGCCAGAAAAATATTGACACTAGAGTGTGATTTTCGTTACTTCACAGTAAGTTTGCTATGCCATTTTGCCATGAAAGCTCTAGACTCAGGAAAACTAAAAATATTTGCTTAACTTCCATTAGATGTCTCATTCCGATCCGTCTAAAACAATCAATTTGAACATGGAGTTGAATTTCATTTTTCTTTTCCTCAGGACCATCATCTCAAAACAGCGAAAACAAAAAAAAAACCCACAAAGAAAGCCACATCAATGTTGTGTGCAAAACAGAAAGCCACTAACAAGGGCAGAGCGAAAAGGAAATAGCAGTTATACTGTTAGCATTATCGGCATCACTGGTACAGTGGAACCTCGTTACAAAGAGGTTGGATAAAACAAATTCCTCTCTTGAATAACAAGGTGCTTTTGCAGGTTCCGACTTTTTTCTATTTCTTTGTCTTTGTACCCTGATAAAGTGAGACACCCGATACATCAAGGTGATTGTCAACTTTTTAGGTCCTCATCATAACAAGGTTCCCTTGTAGCAGATGCAGTGACACCAGCAGCAGCAGTCATTTGAAATGGCAGTAATCAATACCATTATAATCATCATATGGTGTTTACCTGATTCTTTGGCACGACTCCACCCCAGAAAGCTACATCCACGTGGCAGGAAGTCTTGGCGTGCGACATCTTCAGATGAAACGCTTCCAGTGTTGTGGTCGGTGGAATGCAGTTCCTGGATGGAAATACACGATATGTTGAATTTTCAATGGATTGCATAGTGTTCTCACATAATATAGATCAGGACTGACATGCACATTCACATGCATATTCTTGCCATAGCACTAAAGCAGACTATTTCCATGTTTCCCCATTACATATTCCTAGACACATGACCTTCAGAGTTCTTCTTAGTTTAATAACAGATTCATTGCCATTAAGTTTCATTGTTGTGTGGGACAGCTAATATTCATTATGCATTTATTGTGTACATTGTCCTTTTGTTCTTTTGATTTGATCATGCCCTAAGTGACACTCACAGAGGCATGTCCACGATGGTTGTCACCCCGCCCGCTGCTGCTGCCCTGGTGGCTGTCTGGTAGCCCTCCCACTGGGTGCGGCCAGGCTCGTTGACATGGACATGGCTGTCCACCACTCCTGGCATGACCAGTTTCTCGCCAGCATCAAGGTCCTTTCAGATTAGCACCATTTTCATGACAGATGAGGAGAACAGATGATGTTAGAAATTAAACTGACCCAAGGAGGCCTATGCAATCTGATCTTTTCCCTTTGCTTTTTTTAAATCAACAAAGCAGCTCTCTAATATAAACTATAATAATAACATTTGATCCTATTAGGACAACTATCCAATGAACAATTACCCTCCGGACAATCAACCCTGGACAACTAACCCCACACCAATGTCCCTCCAGGACCACTGCCCCTCAAGACAACTACCCCAACAACTATCGGGGGGGGGGGGGGGGGGGGGGGGGGGGGGGGGGAGGGGGGGGTCTGGTTCCAGAAGTAAAAATGGGTGTGCATCATAAATTAGCGGGGGAAAAAATTATATAAATACTAGTTTTCTACAATTGAATTTTAACGCTTTTTTACCCTTCTAGTTTCTACTAATATAACATAAGTGAATACCTTAAATACAACTATAGCCTACCCATTTGATTCACCAATATTTTCAATATTGGATAGTTCAACATTTACCTGGTACCTTTATATCTGGTGTAATTCCAGGCACTTGAGTACCGGTAATTATTGCTTTGCAGTTTTAGACACTTACTCCAAAAAAACAATTTAATAACCCACACTTGTGCAACACAAGTACAGAGCAGCAGTCCAAACTCACATTTACATTACACACAGTATTTTGTCAATGGTATTACTCACATGGCATTTCTGTATGAAGATTGGGTTTATCTTGTTCAAAATGTAGAATTACTATGACAGTGACAAGAACCGACTGAGGAAACTCCACTTTCCCTACAAATACATTTGAGTTGAGTGTCTAGGCCATAATAAAACCTCTCTCAAAAGAAAATTGTTTCTTCCTTCCTTTTACTGCTAATAATATGGATTCTTTGTGGGAACAATGTCACTTTCACACTTACCGGTACCAGTACAGGGCCCCGTTGCAAGAAAGTTGCAATCAATTGCAAATAATTGCTAATTTTGAAACAACCATTCTGATTGGCTCAGGGTCTGCCCTATTAAGAAGACATGCATGCAACAATGATTTTGATTGGCCAGTGACAATCAGTTGCAAGTTGCGTTTAAACGCAAAGTTTCTAGCAACGGGGCCCAGTACTGCATTTTCAGACTCACCGTAAGTGGATCCCATGACACTTGGTCTAAATTTTGCCGATGGATAGCCGCTATTACTCCATTCTTGATCTCCACTACTGCTGGACATTCCTTCCCTCCTGGAAGCAGAACCCTACGACTCCTGACACGAATACTGGCCATCGTAGTCTAGCGTGATTGCACACTATAATATTGACATGGAAGAAAGTTAAAGGTAGATATCCGAAATGAACTCCAGAAAGTGCTCGTAATACCTTGATACTACTACATGTAGATACCTCAATGCTACCGTACTAAAGGTTCAGTTGTATTGAATATCAGGTTTGTGTTTGTGTGTGTGTTTTCTTTTCTTTCTTTCATTCTTAATCTGATCAAAATGTGATACCTGTGACATTATGGGATGTTTTAAAATGTAAGTGGTCATGGCTGCCTGATTGGGAAATGTAATGACATTACATACTTGTCTGTTTTGAACTGTGACCTCTTTGCAATTCATAGCAAGATCACATGTGTGTAGTGTTTTAACATGTATTGCTGTTACCTTTTTTCTTTTATTTTTTTTGTGATTGACTGAGCACTTCTTTTTTTTTGTCAAGGCAAAGCAAGAACATACAGAGTGTACAATGAGACAGTCTGAAATGTCATGTCTGTGATATAATGTGTATTCAAGCAAAACTCAAATGTACATTGTAGGTTACAGTGAGTGAAAGCAGCAATCTCTTACTATTTTATTATTGGTAGAACTCATCAGTGAAAGTTATGAGGAAAATTGAACAATTTATATTTAAAAGTACAGGTACTCTAAGAACTTGGTGCTGTCATCACTGGATAAGATTAAGATTTAAGAAGACTATTAAAGTAACAGTTTATGATGTCATGCATGGACAACAACAAAGGAAATATGACAACAATTCCATAAAATGTAATTTTTCATGAAAATTTCACTTTCAGTCAGTACAAGATTGTATTATTACATTTTCCCTGCTTTCTAACAGAGGCAAGTAAAGTGCTCTTTCATTACGCTAGGAAAGTGCAAATATGTGAAGTTCTCTCCGGGTCTCCCACTCCCTTTCTTTCCCTCTATCTTTGCCATGAGGAAAATTGGCCATGAGGGAAATTGGCCAGGAGGAAAATTCCTCATTTATATAATTCATATTTTGTAGTCCTCTGATTTGTTTGTTTGTGTGTGTGTGTGTGTGTGTGTGTGTGTGTGTTGTTGTCGTTTTTTTTAAATTTTGATAGTGTAGGCTAGTAAAATTTCCCCAAGAATAAACCAATATCGGTACTTTAATCATTTGGCAATTGTGCACTTTACGGTCCTATATTTATCGGTGCGACATTCATTCCACAGGGGCCAACAATATATATCTACTACCCTCTATGAAAAGAATATCGATAACGATCATAGGGCCTACTGGTAGTCTCCACAAAGCAGAGAGGCAGCAAAACATCTTTTTAATATTTGGGGGGGGGGACTAGCTGTCATCCAAATAATAAGATCTGGCGCCTGGTGGAGTGTGCAGATTGTCCACGAAAAAAACATGTGAATTTGCAAATGCAGGAAAAGGTGAAAATGAAACATGTTAAAGGGGGAGAAATTCACTCAGTTCACTCCACATGCAGTTGTCGTCACCATGCTGTAAATATATGTAGATCCACAATCCAGATCGATGATTACGGTACCTGCTATGCAACCTTGTAGTTGTAGACCTAACTGCGACCAGCAGCCCCAACGTACAACGTACAGTGTTGGGGCTGCGCCGTTTTGGCATCGATATTTTAATGTTGTACCAAACGGGTGCCGTTCCGGCGCTGTATTTCCTTAATTTTTCAACAAAAACTACTGGGAATACTTACATGGGTCGACTAAACCTAAATGATTCACATCGGCGACTGTTTGATGCATTTCATTGCTTATGATGCAGAAAATGCTGTCTTATAAGGCAAATATCTTCAGCTCACCGATGCTCACTAAAACTCACAATCACTTGCACATGCGCACACAATGCATTCAGTGCAGTGCATTGACAGCTGTATTACTCGCTACATGATGCATATTCACCGTGCGATGATGCATTATTCATATCCTTCTGCGTCCGTAACGTTGACGTCATTGTTTACGCATGCGTAGATGCGTACTGATGGATATACACGTTCAAAATAGCAGCAAAGCTCTCCACTAGGGCAGACCGCCTACTCCTAAAAAATGTGGAAAATTATGCAGTTTCCACATAAATTGGTGAGAAGGACCAAGGCAATGGGGTAGTGTATATTTCATTTTATATTGTCACTGTGTTTATGATGAACATTTAGCCATGGTTTATTTGTGAAGTTGCCGTATATGTGGCAATAGGGAGTTGTTCGTGATTCTCACTTGAACGAAACTGCGGGGTAGCCGCCAGGACCCCGCCGCGGCGGGTCTCCGGGGCTATTGTAGACCTAGTAGTAGACAGAAATAGAACTCCAATACTTTTTGTAGGGTCTACATCCAGCAGCGGTATGTTGCATTACGAGTAATTAATACAGCACTGTACAGGTACTTCTCTTCCAACCTCCCTGCTTACACTGCACAGTGCATAATCACGTGTATAAATCGGTCGAGCACGAGTGATTCTTCGAAACAAACACACTCTCCACTCTACTGCGTGCGCCTATTCACCTTCGGTTTTGTTGACACTGCTGCTGCTCTGCTGCTGCTACAAGCACGAAACGCAATGCTAACACCGCGCCGCCGGGGCGCTGTCGGCCCGCGCGACACGATGAACGTGTGGGATCATTCAGAGAACCTTGAAATAAAAACAATCACGTCGCTATGATGAATGCACACAATGTTCACTGTAGGCCGTTAAAATGACTTCCTAAAGCCACCATGAGGTGATGCGAAAGTACACTAGTACACTTTTCGGCTTTTCATTAATGAGTGAGGCGATGTCCTTGTTCAGCGAATGCTGAAATATAATCGACAACTCACCAGAAATACAAGCGTTCAGGCTGATCTGTGCTTTGAAAGTGCGGGCTGTGGAATGGATGTATTAAATTCATGCTGCATGCGGCGCATGTATGCATACAGCAGCTGCTATTTGTGCTAGCAAAGATCGTAACGTACCGAGAAGTTGAGGCCGATGATTCTCGTTGTGCGAATGTCAACACCAAAGGAAGTTCCGGTATCATGGATTTTCAGCCTTTTGAACATGGAGAGATGTTATTCAGAGATAAGAACTTCAAAGACGCGGAAGTGCAATACTCAGAATTTGTTGATTCTTCGATCCGGTATTTACAGAACGGACAATTGCCAAATGATGAAATGTGCGTAAAACTTTACCTTTTCATCCTATATCAGTCCCAAATACTTATTTTCTTGTTATCCCATCCTTTATTTTAAGGGTGCCTGGCTGGGGTGCGGTGGCGGAATATAATGACCTGCCGCCGTGCTGCTAACTCGGCCCAAGACATTTGTTTAGGTTTCTCTCTGGCAGAAAATTATCTAAAACATAGGATTCAGAATAATTAATATGTAATGTCTTATCTTCATTCTACAATACATGTGTACAGAACGGTATAGATGTATACACTACAGTAAAGGTCAGTAACAGTACGGCGGTAGGCCGCGCGATCCGAGGTTGATTATCATCGCATCGAGCCACATGCCACAATTTCACCCCGCCCTTGATTTGTGTAATATGTTAGGTAATTTATTTGGTTTGTCATGAAACCATATTATCACTGATGCTTACACTTGTCTATGTCTAATGAAAATAATTTGCAAGTAGTTTTCTTGTCAATATAATTTCATGATCCTGAGAAAATAAGTGTTGATATAAAGTTAAATTCATAAACCCATCATTGGCATCATGCATATATGCATCAAGGTTAAAAGCACTTTGTAATTCAAACCCTTTTTCGTTGAAAAACACAGTCATGACTATAAACCCCCGGGCGCTCCTTTATATACACAGTTATACTGCATAGCGTTGGGGCTGGTTGCAGTTAAGTCATGACCAGTTTTGAACAATTCATACCATGTTGGAACTAAGATCTATAAACTTGTACATTGTAGTGCACTTTGGATATTTTTCTATTTTCAGTTCGATAATGACTTTAACATCAGCAAAATAAGCTGTAGCCTGTAGTTTTTGTCTGACTTATCACTTGTACTACTAGCCTGCTTTCCAGAGTTATTATCAGTACATCATGTATTTTTTGCCCAGTCTGGAATACAGTCATAGCTTTTATCCCCCATGTTTTCTCCATAGCATGAGTAAAAAACAAAAAAACAAAAAACAAACAAACAAACATAGATGTTGTTCTTTTCAGGGATGAACTTTAATACTATAGGCCGATGCATTACTTTTGATTTCCCAGGATAGGAAAAAATAGCCATTGTCGAAGGTTTCATATAAAAAATTAATTGTTACAAACGGGAAATAAAGAATATACCGGTAACTTTCTATCTATTCTGTAGATCAAATTACTGGAATATTCTTCATTTTCTATTTACTTGGCTCTTCAAAGGTCTGAGGTATGGGAATGCTTGGTGACACATACAACATTTACTCCTGCAACAATTTAATATTTCTTATTTTCTCCAAGGACTTGGGGTTAGGGTTAGGGTTTTAGGTTTCGTTTGATGTGAGGATTAGGATGTGGGTAAGGGTTATGTTTGTTGGTAAAATTTATGTTTTTGCTTATAGTGCTCATGCATTATATTTCATGGGAGCAATTATCACAGGAGAAAATGCCATGGTACTGAGTGCTCATACCATTCATATCGACATGCAATCACAAGAATGATTCCATGTGCACCAGCTATAACAGATAAAGCAAAATGAGTTCTCTGAGATGTGTGGATTCTTTGTCTCACCAATACGTATCTTCCCTGTCCCGCCCCCCCCCCCCCCCCCACCACCTTTACAGATTCCTGAAGCTTGCCACAGCACTGAATAACCGGGGCCAGATCAAATATCAGAGGGTAGACTTTGACGAAGCTGTAGATGACTACACCCTTGCCTTACACTACAAAGCAGACTTTGCAGTGGCACTATACAACCGTGGACAAATTCACTACAGACTAGGTGAGCAGACAGTTAATGTGGTGTTTTATGGTCACCTTAGTTACTGTTGTATGTGGTAATCTTCGTTTTGTGAGTGTCATGGCCAGTTTCAAAGAGAAAAGAGCTTGTTCTTCCACAGATTTTATACTGACTTGACTGTTAGAGATTTCAGAACAAACAATTTATGATCAATTTATAAAACAAGTAGGCCCTACATGTATTGAATCACCATACATTAAAGCAACAAGGTCACTCAGCTCTAAGGATTCCCCAAAGGAATTGTCTGTTTAAATTCCAAATTTAGAAGAATTGGTGCCACAGTGTGACACACACATATACACACGCACACACACTTGTATGCACGCACTCATTTTTTTGGGATCAAAATATGGAGAACAGAGAGCTGCTATTTCTTGACCATTTCTTGGATATGCTGCACAAATTGGGAATGGGGGAGGGGGGTTGCAGTTCTAAGCTTTTCGGTTGTTAGAGTGGAAAAACTGGAGAAGGTTATGACATATGGCTGCTATTATACAAATGTCTGAGAAATGATGAAGGGAATTTCCTCCCAGCATTGTTGAAATCCAGTTTTATGAATCCTTTTTAGGAGTAAAGAATTCAAAATATTGATTTTCTTTTATGTTATGAATAAAGTTGTTTCTGTGTCTATCCCACCAGCATTTATGATTGTCCATGGAATGATATACAGGTTGTATGCCCTCTGTCATTGGTTTTAAGATGCTGTTTTGCAGATACATTTGTATAGGTATTAAAGAGCCCTGTATGTATATTCTCTGTGTTGTTGTTGTTTTTTTTTTTCTGTTATAAACAGGTCGTTTTCAGCTTGGCATGGCAGACTTCCAGGCAGCTCTGTCCATACAGCCAGACTTCCCTGACTGCCAGCTAGCCCTCCAGAGCACTCTCACAGACCTCACGGCCCAGGCAATAGGGGACAGAAACCCTGAGGCAACTCCTTCATGACACCAACTCACCAGCTGAATTTCCTCTTATGCATGTATTTCACTTGAACATCATAACTAGTACTTGGTCTAACATGCGCTGTACTAGATTATGCACAAGTATCTCAAAAAGTGGACCAAGTCAGAGCTACCAAGTCTCACGCAGAATGCGTGAGACTCAAGCATTTAGGGTCTGTCTCACGATCTCATGCATGGCACCCATTTTTCTCACGCATTGGGCGGAGTCTGCAACTTGAGCCTATGATAGGGAGCTTAGCTCAAAAGATTAAAGTGATAGTTGCATTTGAAGGTATACTTCCCTTACGTCTTTCAAAATAAGTAAAAAATGATCACTTAAGTATGCACCTGATCACACCATTAAGGGCTAAAAATTGAAAAAGCTCCCTACCGTGGGAGGCCACAGGGGGAAAAACCCCTCCTACATCCTCGCTTGCGCGTTCATTCGCGCGCCGAGATGCCGAGCGATGCCGAGTCATGCAAATCTCACTCATAACATTTTTTTTAACTTGGCATCCCTGCCAAGTGGAGTTACATTTCACATTAGTCGACATCCAAGACTCTTTTTATGACGTCTTTACTTGCCTAACCATTGCTAAACCTCACTGTTTGCATCAGGTAAAGTGATTTTCCGCTCCTGAGAACCTGTTGACCTGAAGAAAGACGGTCTGGACAGATTTCTCCCCACTAGCTACAGAAAGTTGCAATTCATGAATGCAAAGTTCTGAAGAGGGAAAATGATCAGCTGAGAGCAAATTCTCCAGGCTGACAGGTACTCATGATCGCTACATCACGAGACTTGATGCGAGTATTTTAGGTCTCGCATCTGCTTTGGTGATTAAGAGTAGCATTAAAAGAGTCCTTTACCTAGAACAATTCTACCTTGGCTAATGGCATCAGTGAAATATAATTGCACAGAGGAGTATTATGCCTGTAGAGAGCAGATAGTCTACAATAGTGTATGACAAAGAAGACAACATTTACACCTGCTGTTACATTACAGCAAAGAAAAGGTATTTACAGCATTGATGGACCCACTTGTGCAAGGATTCTTGGTAAAGTCATGAGATGTCAATGCGACCTTTGATGGGAGGTGATTTGGCTCAGTAGCGCATCTGCCTCCAGATCCAAAGGACCCAGGTCTGATTCCCAAGTTTCACTGTGCAATGTTGTGTGTATTAAGCATTTCATCCCCTCCAGTAAGGGGCAAAGCTGTCCCTTGGATAGGACATTAAATGGAGTTCCCGTGTGTGAGTTAACCATGACTCACGCCCGTAAATGATCCTACTTTATTCATTCATTGCAAAGAGCAGGGGGTGCTAACCCGGTGAAGTGGTCCTCCTACCAACCCACACAAGAAAAAGGCGAATGATGCCAACCTCTCGTGGCTCGCCCCGCCCAGGTGACTAGTAATAGTCAGCAAGCAGTATCAACCAAGTGTATTGCACATATTGTGCCATACAATTATTGTTGAACAATCAAATGCAACCTATCTCATAATGTTATGAATATTCTGTTTCTTGTACAGTGCACTCCCGTAATAATGGAATTTTGTCACAATGAAGTGAAAATTTAGGTCCCAAAATTTGAATTCATATATTGTATTTTTATATGCTCCTGTTTGTTTGTCTGTAGTAAATAAAATTTCGATGTATCAAAAGAAAACTGCCGGTCCCGTGGACTTCGTCATTTGGATAACTGAAGTTGCCTGTAGTGTATTACATCATGTTCTGACGTAAACGCAGTTCTGTGAAAATTTCATAAAACAAATTCATTAATAAAAAGTTACTTCTCCTAACGATTTGGAAATTTTATTGAGCAGTGCTTGATAAACAATGAAATGCTAAGAAAAGTGTAAACTGGAGAATAAAAATATTTTGTTATACTAAAGCTTTACAAAGTGTGCTTTTAAAAAAAAGGATTTCACTGTATTTGATCAAAGTCAACAGATAATTCCAGTGATCATACAGTATCTGTAGAATTTCTGTGGTCATGACATCAAGAGTAAAGAAAATTGAAATTGCTAGTATGCCATATACACTAACACATAAATGTGTGTATATATATATATATATATATATATATATATATACACATATACATGTGTATTATGTTATAAGTTATACATTATGTACATTATGTATAACATATTTATACCTAGTTTATAATACAGTATACTAGACACACCCAAATGTATATATGCATCATCTGTGTCTGTGTATGTATTGTTCATTTTATTCTATAAAATCAAACCTGTTGACAAAAACCCCAAGCGGGAGACAGAAACATGCTTTTTGTGGCAAGAGAGAAATTGAATGTATAGACAGATGGTCACATAAGGTGTGCTTGTATACCATAATGTGACCTAGCTGTCACATTTTTGTCAGTCCACGTAACATACATTCACCACTAAGTCTAGATATGGTAGAACACGGTGTTCTTGAATAGAACATGGATTGATACATTAATAATCTTGTTTAAGCAATATCAGGTCATTCAGTTGAAGAAAAAAAAATCAGTGAACATTTATTACCGATGCATTCTTGGGATATCCAACTCCTCGCTGTGTGTTGATATACTGGATGGACAGTGTTCTCTTTGTTTTGAGTCATGTATATGTACTATGAATGGGAGTAACAAATTATATACGATGTATATACATGTATAGATGTAATTATATTATGTATACATATACATAAACATATACATATATATACATATACACATACGTATTATACATATATACATATCATATACATGTGAGTGTGAGTGCATTTTTATGTGCGCGGGCAAATGACATTATACTTCGTGTATCAACATGTATGTCCAGTAGTAAAGAAGAAAAAAAAATATGTAAGCTGACCTGATATAGAGCAAACAACGAGATACATGTGCAAATAAACTGCAGTTTTAATACTCGGCACGATGAGAAAGAGAACATTTTCGAGTACAGCAGTAGAAGAACTTTGAAGGAATGTACAATAGTTTGCATTGCATGTGTTTTGTACTCGGTCAAATTCATATACGGAATTAATTCCCACTGTTGTTGGAAGTTCATTGGTTCAATTCACGTTTTACAAGTTTGTATTTTGTTTTTTTTAAGACTTTGATAGAATATGGTGAATAGTCCAAGCGATAGAACAACTAACCACTGATCTAGGGAGAAAAACTTCAAATGAATGTTTTCGCTCATTAATACCACAATATATCTATTGGGTGCTGTTCGTTATTCCGAAGGTTCGCTATTCCGAAGGTTCGTTATACCGAAGGTTCGTTAATCTGAAACTCGCAAATTCCATATACCTATGAGGTTCGTTAATCCGAAAATGAAAAAAGGGTTCGTTCATCTCAACATTTGTGGCGTTATTCCTAAGGTTCGTTGATCCGAAATGAAATAGGGTCCGTAACGAACCTTCGGAATAACGAGCTTTGTGTCATTTTCGGATTAACGAACCTTCGGAATTTCGACCCTTATTTCATTTTCGGATTAATGAACCTTCGGAATAACAAACCTTCGGACTAAAGAACTTTCAGATTAACGAACCTTCGGAATAACGAACTGTAACTCAATTTATTATGCCTCAGGCGATTGTATGAGGACCAATGAATCTAGTTTGGAATGATGGCTTCTGATTGCTTGAATCTTCGTGAAAAAAAAAGATAGCTCGCGTAATTCGAAACTATATAGATTTCAATGACCATTGCGAGAGACAGGGCACCGTGTAGAGAGTGATTTAGCAAGCTCCGTTAGCGCGAGGCCCACAAGCTAAGTACATGACAATGTATATTAATGTTTAGATTCTTAGGGTAAAGATTTTACAAACTAATTAGTATACAGATTTGAATTATAAAACATACATTGACTTTTTTATCATCTGAATATAGCGCAAATCGTTTTCCCTTGTAGCATGCAACAATGATATAAGGAGAGGTAACCAAGAAACATAATCATAATTGTTGTGTCAACGAAAAATAAAAATGTGGCCAATTCAAGATATAGTGGGGTATACGAATAATGAAAACGATTTAGAGGGCACGCCTTATCGAAATCTAATAGGCCTACCCCTCATGCAGTGATCATTGTTGTTCAGAATTTTTATGCATGATTTGGTGTTCCATTAAAATTAAGAGCCTTGTTTTTCACGCAACGATGACGGTATATAACGGCGTAACTTTACACTTGAGATATTGCTTATCATGTCACGGGCATGTTTTTAAATCACTGCGTTCCTATATCCACTGTGATTCATTGCGTAATAATACCTATTTATGGATAAGTATGCATCGTAATCAATATAGGATATTCTTAACCATGAATACTTCTAGAGTTATTCATGTTCATAACCAAATCAATTAGGTAAATAGCTAAACATACAGTATACAAATGAGAAATCACCACATACATGTAGTCTGATTTATTCAGGAAATGAACTACCGGTATGTGGATGTCAAATATGTCATCAATAACAGACACTTTCAGACGGTAATGTAAAATTGTGACGGTGATGTGAAAAACAAGAGGATCGAACACGGTCAGATTCTCTTAAATTGGTTATGTCCTTCGAGTTCTTTTTTTGTTTTGTTTTGTTTTGTTTTGTTTTTTTTTTTTTGCTTGTTTTTTAATTTGTGTGTGTATGTGTTTTGGGAATGTTATAGATTGAATGATCATCAAAGAAAACAGAAACAGAACAAACGCGAGGTGAAAGAAATGCAAAATAATGTACGGAAGCTCTTTGGAAAATTTCTTAGTTCGTATTCTTCACTTTCTGATATTTGTGAGTAACTGTCTATTATTATCTATATTATAATAAGAGCATTACAAAATTGACGCAGTTCAATAGTACAATGTTGGAACCACGTTGGAAAATCACTCCCGATAAACGGATTTAATGTGGTCACTATGCCAGGATATTTCGTTTTCCAGCCTAAAACGCAGGATAAAGAGAATGAAAATGAAATTGAATTCAATGAATGAAATTTGCAGAACCTTCCGCAAGAGAAACATTTTTTTTTTCTTTTCTTTTCTTTTGTGCTGGAGAACCACTATGTCCATCCCGCCTTCTGAAAAAAAAAAACACCCTGAAATGATTATAAAATGAAATAGGGAAATCATCTAGACTGAAAGATCTGCCTTTCTGAAAATAAAATTGATAACCTTCCATCACAAAACTTATGAAGGAGATCTATCTATTACTATTTTTGACAATATTATATCATAATGAAAATAGTCAAACCAGTAATCGTAATCTTACTGAAAGTATAGAAAATAAGGCTTGCTGTATGTATACTTTCTCATCTTGTGACTTTGCATGGTGACTGTTGGTCAATTATGGTTCAATAATAGCCATAAAACTTTACTTCCGATGCTCTGATTTCAATCGGCGATGACAAATACGACTGGTGAGATGATTAGGAGTGGGGTCGTGGATGCATTTCGTCTCGATGAATCATTTCCCCCGACGGCTTGAAGCAGGACTTCTTTGGTACTGACACGATGTCGGCTTACGCATGGATGAAGGCGTCATCGTCATCGTACTTCCTCAGCAGAGCCGGGTCGAGTTCCTGGTTGACCTCGTCTGCCGAAGGTTTGGCGGGAACGGAGACACTTCGCTGTCCGCAGCTCAAACACGGGTGCATCTGATCTCTACTCATCTCCTGCCGACGACGGGTCGAAGGCGCCTTCAGTCCGTACAGGGGTCGCCGTGCCCCTCCGGGATGCATCAGGCTGTCGTCGAGCTCCATGCTCCTCAGAAAGTCGACTCCTATCTCGATGTTGTCGACGTCAACAACGTCAGCTTCCCCATAATACACTTCGGCCAGCCTCGCCATGTCTGCCAATGATATGCCGACATCGATTTTTTCCTCATCCCGGGTCATCTGTGAATTTTTCTGCGGCGGGACAACCTTTGGTTGATACACCGGCTCGTGCATGTCGACGTCGTCATCCAAATCAATCTGTTGCACATGTTGTCCACCTAGGACTGTGTAGTAGTCCTCTTCAGCAGGCGTGATTTCGCGAGCGTCGCCCATCATGTTCTGCTGCGACACTTTTCCGGCTACCGCTGCTGGAATTGACGCAGATTCGGCCTGTCGTCGCTCATGAGGGGCTCCGTAAACGTCGGAAACCAGACACAAGACGATCACCGTCGATACAACATAGAACGAATTCATTGTTGCTGCTTTCTGCTCTGTCGACTTCTGCGGAACAGGCCTACAACTTATTTCAGAGGCTCGTTATCGATGATTGCGGAATTGTTTTTATCTACATGCAGTGCCCATCTCGAATCTGTTTGCTTACGTTGCAAACAGTAAGAGGTGGTCAAAGATTAACGCAACCGATAGCGAAGAACAAACATTAATATTAGAATATGATCATAGATAGAAAGGAAAGAACTTTGCACTCGCAAGCTCGCAAGCCTTATTGTTCGAATAAAATATAATTATTCTAACAATAACAAGTTATCACAACTTATCATTATAATTGATATATGATTACCTGTTTCATTGTTTAAGCCTCATAATCACAGCGATAGATTATCGATATGTTTGTTTATTAAAGCAAATGCTTATGCTGACTTATCCAACAGGTTTTGTAGACCTGGACGTTCGCCAAATTCACCTTCACCATCAAATTGCACATTATGCACTCGTGAGTTGATGAACTGACTTGCTGAAAATAATGCAAATTATTATAAAGGCCAAAATGTGACCTGGCCCCTCAAAAAAAAAAAAGAAAATGAAGAAAGAAGATGCCATCATAATATGATAGGTTTGTGCAACGCAACGCAAAACTGATACGTCAGTTTTTCCTTACATTTCATGTTGAAAATGGAAATATTCGAAGACTTGTGTATTAGAGATTGAGGGGTATGTCGTGCAAGACCATAACAACATCAAAGTCCTCAACCTAATTTGCATAATGTAGTCAGTCCGATTATCAGTGTTCCGTGGAAAAAAAAAAGGTGAAGATTTGACTTCCTTATTAACCGCTTCAACTAAGGTCCGTTCTCAGTGACACTGATCGTCTGGTTATCATTATGATAATAATGTATAGCCTAATGAAAGAGCACTTGACTTTCCTCTTTCGAGAAGCAGGGGAATGCCATTACCCCAATTTATGTCAGTAACAATTCGATGAAATGAAACATTAAATTTTTGTGGAATTCTCTGTATATTTTCTTTACATTATTGTCCACATAATAACGAGTGCAGTTGCCGTTTCGATTTAGGCCTATTGGCGTGTAGTTCGTGGATGAACATTTTGCCAATAATATTATCATTACATGAACAAAACAAGACATGAACAGTATACAGTACTGTCAAAAAAATACAACCGGATTTTTGCATTGATAACTTCTTATATGATTAAACTGTCTGCATGCTGTTTCAGGGTCTTGAAATAAAACATTTTAGCGTTGTTTTGCAGAAAACTCCATTTAGTTTTGTTAAGTGTTCACAGTGGTGAAATGTGGATTGTTACAATTAAAGCAGGTCCGTGAGTCTGATTCTTCCCAGTTTAGCACTTCCATGCTCTTGGAACTGCATATTCATGTGTGAACACAATGGACAGAACTTGGAGGGAACCGATTCCTGACATGCTCTACAAAAATCCTGTAATTTCTTTTCGACCGCTGAAGCAAATCGAATGGGGTTTTCTGTAAAACGTGGGTAATAAGTTTCACACCCTGAAAGTATATTTGGATTGATTATCTATTTTTAAACTTATTGGTGCGGAGGGTGCCGTTGTAATTTTTTTCTGGGACATACTGTACTATGAAGTCTTCTTATCCAGTGACGCCGGTGCCGAAACTTAAAAAAAAAAAGGGAAAAAAAGCATTTTTTAATCGATTGTCCAATTTTCCTCAAACTTTCACTGATATTGTGTTCTTCTAATGATTGCTGCTTTCACTCAAGTCACATTATTCAATTTATACTTGTATTTGGGTTCTGGTTTTCCGTAAAAACAGTTACACAATGTTAAAAATGAAATCCACCTCAAACACTAATAAACTTCAAACGAAAGAGAAAGATATTCCTTACAGAATGATGCAAAAATAATGACAAAAATCAGAAAAGAAATAAGAAAGATATACGACATTGATCTCCGCCCTTTTTTAGAACATTATTTGACCAGTCCTTCTGAATATTTTAATGAGCGAGTTGATGGTGTCGGACCCTCACAATATTTGTGTGTGTGTGTGTGTGTGTGTATGTTCTATAAGAAATTCGGCGAAATTATTATTTTTAGCTAATGCAAGTAAAAGCATGTTCCTAGTATACCGAGATATACACTGTATCTGAGTTAACATTTTTTTTTTTTTTTTTTTGGGGGGGGGGGGGTAATTTTTAAGATAGGTTTTATAATCATGCAACTGAAATTTGATATTTTTTTCATTGCTGTAAAAACTATGAAATGAAAAAGACATTTTGAGAGTATGTCATAAGGACTGGTCAAGAAAAAATGTTTTCTGAAAAAAAAAATGTGACATTTCAAAATGTCATATCTTCCTTTTTCTTGTCCGATTTTTGTCATTTTTGTAAGGTTTGGTAGGGAATATTCTTCTTTTCTGTTTAAGTTTATTTCATCTTAATCAGGGTAGATTTCCACCTTCAAAGAGGACTCTTTTGTATTATACTAGTAGTACACCAGTAAAACATTTTGGTACAAAGCAGTCCTCTATGGAGGACGTTAGACTGATATGGGCGCAAGAGGGCATCATTAGCATTTCATGTTTGATGATCGCTCGTATTGAATTCAAGAACGAAGATGAATGTCAAGGAAGGTGAGTGAAAACGAAATATTGATTAGACCCATCCCTTTGACACTAGCATACCAGTAGATCCAGTGCTACATATGTTCAGTTAAGACTGTCGATACACTTTTGGAAATCTAGCTAGAACAATCTACCAATATACTAGTACTTTGCACTGTTACTCCTCTATCTTTGTGTCTACTGTCTAGTGCGTCTATCAGTGGTAACGGTCCCACCCGTCCTGTAATATGTAGGTTCGTGTAATCAATGATCCTCTGTGAAAAATACAGCTGATTTTAGCTAGATACTTCACTTATTTTACTCAAGTTCACCCTTCTTTGCCCATATATATATACACCGTAAATATACGCCATGATTTGTTTCACACTCCATAAGTATTCCTGTTTTGTGAAATACAGAAGCAATGGAAGGTGTGTCGTCTGAAGTGGGCAAGATTGCCAAGAATGCTCAGACGATGAACGGATCCACCGCAGAAGCTGAGAGTGATGCTCTTGCTACTGCTCCAGTCAAGCTGGCTGGAGATGCCCTCGAAGAACTGCTTGGTCAGATGGAGGAATATGCACCCACGGTGAGTTACACTTACAGATGAACATGTGAAAGACAATCTATTTTTCTTGACAACTCTGTCTGTGTCCATAGATCATGAGAAGGTAGCCCCGGAGACTGCGCCGCCAGGCGCGGTCCTGGCGGCTTCCCCGCAGTTTCGCTTATGTGAGCTCCCCTATTGCCACATGCGGCGACTTCACAAATAAACAATAACTAAATTTTGATAATGAACACAGTAACAATCAAAATTGAAGTATAGATTACTTCATTGGCTTGGTTCTTCTCACCAATTCATCTGGAAACTGCAAAATTTTCCACATTTTTTAGGAGTAAGCGACCTGCCCCAGTGAGGAGAGCCTTGCTGCCATTTTGAACGTGTATCCATTTGCACGCATCTACGCATGCGTAAATAATGACGTCATCGGTAGGGAAGCTCAAGGATATGAATAATGCATAATTACTCAGTGCATAATTACAAGGTGAAATGAATATGCATCAAACAGTTCATTTTCAATGTTTGCAATACTGTAGTACAGTACAGGTACTGTATCATTTTGTATACAATTACACGGCTGGCTTAGTTACAACTACTAACAGTCTAGTTCATATAGAATTGTGATTTGAATCACAGCATCATGGATGCCATCTTCAGTGAGATAGAGGAAGAGGTGGGGTTTCAGTTTTTCCTTGTTTTTTTTTTTTTTTCCCCTATCGGCCGCATCGTCGATGTACATAATACTAGTAACATTGTAAATGAATATTCATGACTCAGTGTGCATGATCAAGACATTATTATCATTATTATTATTCTTTTGTAAGCGATTCAAGCAGCATTACTAGAACACATTTCTTCGGCGTATTAAGGGTACGGAAAAAAAATGCCAGCAGCATGTTGTTGTTATTTTATTTTTATTTTTTTGGCGTGTATCATTCATTTATGAATATTTACGTCTGTAGCAAGTGATACGTAGCCTTTTGTCAAGGCCCTCTCGCTGTATGGTGTGGAGAGCCAGCCGAGTGGGGTACCGCTGTGCGCTCGGATGGACTAGCTTCGCTCGTCTGTTCGCTCTTCCGTTACAGCGAGAGGGCCTTGACAAAAGGCTAGCAATACAGTTCAAGTATTCTGTGCGCTTGTCCAAGTGATTGTGAATTCTGTGAACATCGGTGAGCTGCTTATAAGACATCATTTTGTGCATCACAAGCAATGAAATGCATCAAACAGTCGCCGATGATAGTCATTTAGGTTTCATCGACCCATGTAAGTATTCCTAGTAGTTTCTGTTGAAAAATTAAGGAAATATAGCGCCGCAAAGGCACCCGTTTGTTCAACATGAAGATCTTGAATAGGAGCACGGCGCAGCCGCCACACTGCGTGTGGCGGCTGTCGCAGTTAATGAAAAGGTAGCCTGACCAGACGCTGTTACAGTAGTACGCTGTCACTACCTACAGCGACTGGGCTGTGTATAGTTAATGAGAAGGTAGCATACACTACGAGTACGTCACTACAAGTTGTAGATAGTCTAGCAGTAGTGTTAGGGTAATTTGCAAAGCGTTGCTTGCACGGGCCCTCCTCCCATACTTCATGACATTTTTTTTTTTCACACTGGATATGTATTTAATGTTGTTTATTATCAACATAGACTTTTATAAAATCAATGTTCTAACCATGCTAACTGAAGTCGATTTGACGAAGGGAGAAAACTTAATGTAGAACTAAGAATATAGACTGCTTCCTAACAATTTTATAGGCTTATGTACTTGTAACTTGTTTATAGTCTAGAGAGAGCTTGGAGAAGACACAAATAGAGATGAACTGATCAGGATGAGTACGAGTTCTGGTAGTGGTAGGGCTCTGATTTTAATCTGATGCTACTTACACTCAGCAGAACTTCCAATTGAACCTCTTTTTACTAATACATTAAACAATATTTTCATATTCAGATATGAACCAATAAAAATGGAAGGAATAGAGGACTCATTTATTTATTTTATTATTTTTTTTTTTGAGCAATCTTATTCAGTCAACGAATAGGTGAAGGAGGGCATAACATGATTAGTAGGTGGGGATGATCACAAAAAAAAAAAAATAAAAAATTGGGAGATGTCTGGGTTTAACGAAAGGATCAGGTTTGACTCGTGTGAGGCAGAATGAGTGAACACACCTGAATAGAGAAAGGGTGAAAGTGACAAAACTGAACAAGATGGAAGGTATCATGAGCAGTGGTGATGGGGATGGGGGTGAAAACTAAATACCATTTACTGACAATGTATCTTTTTAATTTATGCCAAACTGCAAGGCAACGCTGAAAAGGAAATTAATGCAAATTAATGCAAGGTCTAGATAAATAATTGCAAAACTTAAAAAGGAGAGTAGATTCTTGACAAACAAGATAAACGGCAGAGTGAGTGACAGTAAAGTAAGTCTTACAAACAATATGTTATGGTTGTTATGGTATGGAATAAATGCATACAAGTCTATAAGAATTTGGAGGACTTGATTGAAAAGTGCATACTCAAACTCTACTTCCAGTAGTTGCCTATTTATCTTTTTTTTTTAAGGGGGGGGGATGGAGATACTGATATGTATATTGCAGATGATGAGAATCTCTCAACTGTGTCTAAAGTCTATTAAAAGGATCTGATCATGATATGAGAAAATGACGATAATGCCAAAGAAACCTAAGAAATATAAGAAATATTGTGTTTGTAATGCTGAATGGTATACAGTTGAGTTCCATATTTCTGACAGGTTTGCACAAGCAGTTTAACCTGAATTGGGCTACTCTGCATCAGAGACTGTGCTCAGTCACCCTAGACTTTATGTCAAGTCCATTTTCCACCCATGACTCACAAAGTGCTTCTTGTGTATTGAAGATATTGAATGATAATGTTTGCAATCATCAATAATATGATGTGGGTCGGATCATTCTTCCCTTTGTAACTGGTCATTGGCACTTCAATATTTATCTCATGTAAATACATGATGAAGCTTCTTTTCTAATTGTGGTGTGTATTCTCTTTGTGCAAAATCCTGGTTAAGTATTCCTTTCCTCTCTTTGTTTTGTTTTGGTTTTTTTTCACTCAACAGATACCAGATGCAGTTACTGGCTACTACTTGAACAGGGCAGGGTTTGAGGCTTCTGATCCAAGAGTGTAAGTGTTGAGTGGACAATCTTGTCAATCATTGGCAGTGTCTAGGTACATAAGACTACACAGTCACTGACTGCTGTCAACTAATGAAAATGAATCTTACATGTGAAAGTCAGAATTAACCCCCAAAAAAGTATACCAAATGATTCTACTGTACAAGGTACATGTCATAGCAAGTCAAACATGGATTCTGACCAAAGGATCAGCCACACTTACAGTGGAATGTTAACAAGATTTTTAACATCAAGGATTTTTGCTGGGATATGTCAATTGCAGGCATGAAAACATTTGTGCACGCTTTGCGAAGTATCTATTGATTCTTCTTTTCCTGCCAGATCTGAAGATTAGATTGCACAGCATAAAATCTTTGAGGCTCTTTTCATATAATATCTGGTACTGCCTGTAGGAGCTTATAGGATATGAAGCACAAGTCAAGAGTACAGTGTATAAAAGCCTCCAGATGGTTAATACATGCTGCTAGTGAGTTCCAAAGACTGGAAGTTATGGATGTGTGCTGGGCAAGGGCAGAATGGTTTACTGCATTACCACAGTGTACACCTTGAAGTTAGAGGAAAGATCTATGAATATGTTGATCTAGCAGAGTGGGAGATTATACCCTTAGCACTAATTCTTGTGTTTTCTAGTAGGAATGATCCCACTGTAGTGACATTTGTGAAGCTTTTGGGAGTCAATACTTCTTATCATACCTGTTATGTTTGACCAATTAGTCATATGTCTTTCAAGTAGCTATTTGTTATATTATACTTATTTTGTTTTAATTTGTTTTCTTCCCTTCTCTGCAGTGTGCGTTTGATATCTCTAGCAGCTCAAAAATTCATCTCAGATATTGCCAACGATGCCCTCCAGCACTGCAAGATGAGGGGCTCAGGTCAAAGTTCAAAAAAATCTGTCAAGGTCAGTTGATATTTGCTCTCCTTTTTGTTTTGGTATTAATTCATAGAAACAGTAGCCTAGCAAATAACAAGTTTAGAAATTGAGTGCAGTAAAGGCTCTCAAAATGTACATGGTGTTCAACTTTCAAGTGAAATGATTTTAAAGTGCATTGAAAACTGTCATAGATTATTGACTACATAAAAGTGAGAATAATTATCGGAGTGGAAAGTGGTTCTTGAAGCATCTGTTACAACCGGCAGTATTTTTTTTTTTTCAGATTTTATTTTGTTGATGTACTAGTATTTTTTTGTTTTTTGATTTGATTTTTCTTTGTTCTTTGTTCTTTGTGTTCTTTCCTTCATGCCCAGGACAAACGCTACACACTGACAATGGAGGATCTTAATCCAGCGCTGACAGATCACGGAATAAATGTGAAGAAACCATATTATTTCACATAGCAAGTTAAGCGACCACATATATATGTACCAAACTGTTGACATATGCAGGAACTCCCAAAAAAGGGAGATTTGAGTCACTGCAGTGTGGATTCTTACAAAATGGCAGAATTCTGCACCGGAATGCATGTATCTTTAATAACTGCCTGCACCTGGAATCACAAAGTGAGCTCATTAGCATAGAATGCTTCAATGTAAAAAGAGAATTGGAAGAAAAAAAAAGGAAGAAAAAACATTACAATGTACAGCATGGACCCAAAAGATCATGTTGCTGCAGGCTGTACATCATCCAAAGCGGATGCGGCATTGAGTGTGGACAGAATGACAGAGAGAGCATCTTACGTCTTCTCCTGCGTATCAGTTAGTGCCGCTTGTTGGAACTCATGTACTGCCTTTGCGGAAGGTTTTTAGATTTGTTCATCTTTGTTTTGATCAGCCTACGATAGATATGTGTTCGCCTGCAACTTGTAGGATAGACGGTGTCTCTGTATCAGCACTCTTCACTGTACAGTGCACTCCCGTTATAATGAAATGCTCGGGACCAGCAGTTTTCTTTCATTATAACGAAATTTCGTTATAACCGAACAAAAACAAAACGAAAACAAGGAACCACGTATAGATGTCTATATATCATATTATGTTTGCTGAATTCTCATCATACACTGGAAAGCTATGTGAAATGTGATGGGATAACTGTGACAGTATCACAATAACAAGTTCCCCTCAGAAACTGTGCGTGACACAAGGAGCGTACACCCATGCAGAGACGTTATAAATGCTTGTTCCGCTACGTATTTTCGAAAGCAATTTGCATTTCGTTATAACAGAGCACATTTCTTTTGTTTTTCTTTGTCTGTGGCACTCAGAAAAGACTTAGTTATACAATAACGGAAATTTCGCTATAACCGTGTTCGTTATAAGCGAATTTGTACCATAGACTTTAATGGTGATAATTTTGGGACCAGAAGATTTACTTCGTTATAATGAAATTTCGTTATAACCGTGTTCGTTGTAATGGGAGTGCACTGTATTTATTGTGCAGAGCCTCAGAGATGGACAGATGGAGTGTCACTTGATTATTTCCTGTGACTTCTCCGCCAGTTACCCTGCAGAATGCCGCATGCTGTTATCCTGCATGTCTTGCAAATAGTTCACTTTCAAACGTGGCATTGCGGTGTGGCAGTGGGGATGGTGTGGTCAATGTTTCTATATTTGTACTACCGTAAAAGTGATATTTTTCGCGCTCTGTCGAGTAAGATGAATTTTCCATGTTTTTAATCCTGCGGAATCAAGAGATCACTTGGTGGGACATATGACAAGCAACAATAATTCACACGATGAGAGTTTCCTCTTTTACAGTACATCATACATGTATTACCTAAAGTATTATGTGCAGATATGAAATGATTGTGAAATTGATGCATACCTATTCTGACTTGCACAATTATATTGATTTCTCGTCCTCATGTTTATAACTCATAAGGAAGTGTCAAAATATTGTCTCTTTTTACCCCATCATATTATAACAAATATATTAGTAAGTTTGCACTTTTTGTCCATCATGGTAATTAAAAAAAAAATGGGCGGAATGAGGATTGGATTGACCATAGAAACACAGAGTGGGACTATTGAACACTCAATGCAGTACACCATTATAAAACAGCTCTTGGGCAAAGTTATACTGATGTCACAGAAGATGAATAGTGCCATAGGGTGTGAAAATGATGAATGATAATTATGAAGATAGTTTCTTGAAGTAAAAATGAGGTTTATTTTGAGCAATGTAGTGAAAAAGAAAAAACTTGTTTCATGTTGTTACACCGTGGAGGGGCACGCAGGAGGCCTCATCACTATGATGGTAGGCAGTGCAACCTCTTTTGATCTTCTGAAGAGGGCAATTTCAGAATGTCATCGAAATTGTGTGCAAACACGTATTAAACCTGTGGTAATAACACACTTATTGGACATTTACTCCATGATCTGTGTCTGTTGGTCCACATAGACAATAAGCCAGTTCATAGTTCCAATCTGAGCATGTGCAGATGAAGGTCATTGCAGACCTTCTCTTGAAATGGATTTGAAACTGAGATATTCAAAACCTAGATAGGGCTTCATGACAAATGTGTTGTAAATGAACCAGGTGCAGATTGGTATTACATGTGAATATGCATTCTTTTCAGCAAAATTAACAAAAGCCATTCATGCAGCACTGACATGTAAATAACCACTTCCTGCATGGCTATTTTCGACTGGTCTTCTTGAAGACGATTCATGTTTTGTAAAGTGTGTTGTTGGAGAGGTCATTTTAGACTAGCGCTAACTGTGAACTTGCTTTAATTGCGCTGCCCTCCAGTGTATAGGTTAGAAAGATAAACTGGGTGGATTTGATGCCATGCTGGTGTATGATGTGGTATGCCTTCTGGGGTAATTTTTTGGTGTAGATGAGAGGTGAGAATGGGGCATCAACTAGCCAGTGGGGTACTCAGAATGTAGTGGCATGGGGCACACTGAACAAGCAGTCAACTGCTAGTCATCAGACATCAGGTAGTCATCTGGACCAACTGTGTAGGACATCCCACTGGAGAGAAGAACAAGTGTAAACTCCCTGTGTGCCACATTGTTCTGAGTCTGCAATGCAGATGTTCTTTGGGAAAACATTCTCTTTTTAATCTCTATGTAACTTCTTGTAGATGTTTGTTTGCTGGGCATGCAAAGAGCAATGTTATAGAAAAAATGCCAAGCATTGCTTTAATGTAAATCTTATGACAAATCTGTGATTTTTTTTTTTCTGTCAAATGACCAGTAGCTACATGTACATTATTGTCTTGGCATGACCTGTGCTCACAAAACAGGAAGAGAAACTTAGAAATCACTCAAAAATCCAATAGGGAACACCGCTTGATATTCAATCACCACACAGTGCAAGATATACAAGTATGTTAGATGAATAGGTTTGCGAGTGAAGCTTCATTATACATACTGTGGCATTTGGCAATTTATAGATCAGTTTGGGCGAGTTTGAGCGAAATGTGTGAACTTCGCAACCGAGTTTGGCGTGCAAACATGGCACATAGAAAGATGTAACTGAGTAAAATCAGACAAACACAGAATGGAAGAGATTTCATAAAACTAGAATCTGAGATTAGAACTTTATGGGATTTTAGAGGAAACCTCTTGATGAATTTGAGACTTTTGCATTTTAACGTCTAGAAATTGGGTATAATGGGTAGGCCTACAAAGTTTTAGGATTTATAAAGATTGGAATGAGGAATGAAAATGTTTTCAAAATTCATTATAAATCATAATGAATGGGGATGACAATATCGCAGCTTTACATACACATAAGAATGCCTGTTTTGGTGCTCAAGGAAGCAGAACAACAGAAGAACGTACAATGTATGCATAAATCATTCATAGGTGAACGTGAACTTGTTCGTGCAAGTGGTATTGTAATGAATTACATTGCGACGTTACTGGAATACAGTACGTAAGCCCCCATGTCATCATCCTTGTGCAATGTATCACTAGGTAAAAGGCAAGGGATCGCATAAGTACCATGTGATACAGTATCAGCAATCGTTATATCAGGCCTCGGTATGACAAAATTCCGCTGTACAGAGAGGTCCATGGAAGAGTGAAGTTTTTGCATATTGTAGCAATTTTGTTTTGTTTTGTTCTGTTTAAAGCAGCCACTCAAAAGTGGAGTACGTGTACATGTATTCGAGAAGTTCTACTTGGACCGAGAAAACAGGTTACATCAGTCATTTCTAATATTGTAATCAGATCTCAAGTCCCCACACTGTACTTAATGTCATATATGCATTAACATCAGTGTGATGCATGCTGTTCAGATACTCCTGCAGCTGTTGTTTTAGAGTGGCAGCATTTAATCATCGAATCAGTATAAAAATAACACTCTTGAGAAATGATGTGATTGTGTTTGTAATTGTAGATACATTGTACATGGAACAGAACTCGTATACAAGTAAATATAGATTATATACATTGTATTTATGCAATTGCCACATCTTGTGATATATTCTGCCTGCACAAATTTTGAGGGCCATCAGCCATTCTAAAAGCAAGATCTCCCATAGCCAAAATCAGATTCACACTTATTCTCCTGCAGCCCCTTTCCCTCAGACCAAGATGGTCCCAAACCCAGGTCAGTCGTACAGTGCACTCCTGTTACAATGAACATGGTTGTAACAAAATTTCGGTTACAAAGAAATAAAAAACCAGGCCCAAAATTATTTGCTCTATGTTTTTTTATTGTTTATTTGTTACAATGAACATGGTTATAACAAAATTTTGGTGACAAAGAAATAAAAACCAGGCCCAAAATTATTCGCTCTGTTTTTTATTGTTTATTTGTTACAATGAACATGGTTGTAACAAAATTTTGGTTACAAAGAAATAAGAAACCAGGCCCAAAATTAATCGCTCTATGTTTTTTATTGTTTATTTGTTCGCTTATAACGAAAGTAAACTGCTGGTCCCAAGGACTTCATTATAACGGGAGTCCTGGGGGGTTTTTTACAATGTTTGTCGGTGCCGACAAGTGTCAGCACTGACAATTTCAGCAAAATCCTCGGTTTTGATTGGATGAGATGCTCTGGTTACTGACTGTTACTATGGTGATTGTCAGCAATGACAACTTTTTGCGCTGACAAACGTTGATAAAACACCCCCCAGGAGTCCACTGTATAGGTCTTAATGTTTTAGAATAATAATCATGCATACCTGGTACCTCTGTTTCAATACTGCGTCTCACCAGAATCGAGAGTCTGTGCTGTATTCGTACATTGACACTTAATATTCCTTGGTTCTTGCTTGAAAGTACGTATACAACTTGGTGTGTGCTTCAAAAGATGCTTGAAAATAAAACAAAACAAAAAAAATCAAGACATATATAACAGGAGTCTGTGTTCCCTGGTAATGCTAGGTAGATGTGTGTGTTGCTTGAATCATGTTTTGTTTGTTTGTGTTTTTTTTTGGTTGGATATTCTACATAATGAACTGTCCAAACAAAATACCTGGTACCAGGTAACTCATTTACAAGTGAAGGTACACTGTACTATTTCTATCCTAGAGGATTGCTCAAGTTGCACCATAATGTACTGTAGATGGGTGATAAAGGTAGACTGTGATCAGCGAATATAATCTATGCATGATTGACTTTGAAAACGCATAGGCCCGAATTCACGAAGGTGGTACAAATGAAACCATGGTTTAAACCATGGACAAAAACCATGAAGCGGCAAGTGTCGCATGTAATATTTCGTTGCAAAATCAGTCATTTAGTCGATGAAATGATTATTTTGTAACGAAATGACAACATTTTGTAACTAAATGAACACTTTCATCCACGAAATGATAATTTCGTTAATGGTCGGTCATTTTGTCGACGAAATGACTGATTTCGTAACGAAATATGCCATGCGACACTTGGCGCTCCATGGTTTTTGTCCATGGTTTAAACCATGGTTTTATTTGCACCACCTTCGTGAATTCGGGCCATAAGGTCTACTACAGGTGTGTATCTCACACATGACTTGCATAGGCTGTGTTTGATCCATGCAATACATGTCTAACTCTTGTAGGTTTAATAATCTGATTGCGCCATTGCCATTGTATCCAGATAGGTTGCCACTGGAAATAAACAAGTTTGCTGCATTGTATGTCCTGTGCATGCGAGGCCTTCCTTCAATGGCAATTTGTGTTGAAATTTGCTGCTATTCATTTATTCATTCATTCGTTTTATTTCATTCTTCAGATAAAAATTGGAAAATAACAATCATTCATGTATACACAATATGTACAGGTATAAACTGTGAAAAAGTATTTCAGCAAACAAATACAATGAACAGAGTGCATTATAATATTTAAGAAAAATGAAATAGGATGTACCTTGTATCAGTAATTAAAAATTCTATGAGGGTTGACAGGTAGATACACCCATTATGTAGGACATGGAAATAAATCTACGTTTTGTTACAGCACAAAATTACTCACAGCACAAAATTACTCAATGTGTGTTTGTGTGTGAGCGTGTGTATGAGTGTATGTAGGATGTAGGATAAGACAAAAGATAAAATTTATACCCCAGTTTTAAATGTGTTCAGTTGAATATTGCGTAAAGATGGAGGCAGAGAATTCCACACATTTGGCCTAATATACCGAATTGATTTATACAGGGAATGAGAAGTTGCTCTAGATCTGTGAAAGAGTTGTCTATTTCTAGTTTAATAATTGTGTACATCCACATTCAAAGAAAACAATTGATGACTTCCTATGACTTTTTTTTAAATGCTTGCCAGAGAGAGAGAGTACTATACTGCACTACATTTCAAAATTCTAGTGATGTTTATTAACCTTTGTTCTCAAGCATTTGTGCTTGGTTTTTGTTTGTGTGTGTGTGTGTGTGTCTGTATGTGTTGGTGTTGTTGTTGTTGTTATCGTCATCGTCGTTGTCGTCATCGTTGTTGTAGCTTTGTAAGCAAATGGGAGAAGGATGGGGTGGAAGGGGAATGTGAGATTTGCATGTGTAGTATGGGTTTGCTTCCTCTATCTCATTTCTGTACAAGAGTAGTGCAAAGCAAATTAATCTTGTATTAAAAGATAACATTGTAACAGAAAGTCCCCATGTATCACACACACTCACTGAAATTCACCAGTACAGTACATAATTTGTAACCCTGCATCAAAAATATCCCAACGCACCATAGAGTACACTTGATAAACATGTTCCAAAGAACATTCAATTGCAGTATTCCAGTCAGTCACACACAGCAAACAAAAGGTCATGGCTCTTCAATTCACACACACACATTCACAGAGAAGATATTGGTGTCAATTACAGTCAACCTTGATCAAGTCGAATCTACTTGGACTGACGAAATAGCTTTGACTTTAGAGGAAATTTGACTAATATGAAGAGGGATTTAAATCAGTACCAGTTGTACATGTACAATATAAAAAGAAGAGGACTTGAAAAGACCCTTAACGGGGGCGATTATTTGACTTAATACGCGAGGTCGACTTAAGCAAGGTTGACTGTACAAGTGACTCATTTTAATACAAGTACATGTGTACTTATGTATACATTTACAACCCCTTTTTTGTACATGCATTTGTTATTGTACACACACACATACACACACACACACACACACACACACACACAATCTGTGGGGTTCTCAGCATACTGTTGACAAAGAGCTGACTCATCCTCCATTCCAAAATATCTCTTGCAAAATACTGGTACCTCTAATGACTTAAACACAAAAGAAATCATCAAAACGATACATCACGGATGGTATTGAATATTATATTTGTTTTGTTTTCGGGTTTTTTCACACAGCCTTTGACAATGATCAGAGACAATAAATCAACAACTTCAAACCTTCCAATACACTGCTGCAAACTACCAAATGGATGCAAATACCACTTTGTATGTGACGGAGTACAGCCTTGGCCTCTACAGCATACACCTACGCTTCTTCTGAATGAAGATGTTTTTGACCTGTATAGTCCACGAAGACGACATGTACGTGTACAATGCAAGTGTCTAGATACCTAATTTGCATTGTTTTTTACGACATGTACCCCAAGTGCTAGCTTTTCAAGATACGTGTACTTACCTTTGGCTTTTGCAGCGGCATGTTCAAGCATAATGGCTTATATAGACACATGATTGAGGCACAATGCCACATTTGAGAATTCTATCAGCTCTTGCAAATGCAGAATGAAAATCCCACAGCCCTCTACTTATATACAAAGTTTATGAACAGTATGCAAAATAAAATAAATAAAATAAGGATAACAATAACGGCAATAAACTTAAATAAAAAGAATTAATAAACAAATGAAACAAATAAAATCAAAATCTGTCAAGTTTTTGGCTGTATCATACACAATCCAATCACCCTCCTTATAGTAAAATTTCTTTAAATAAAGAAGATTCTACTCAGGACTAATAAAAAAGACCCAAAGACTTTCATAATCATATTGCAAACCTTGTGGGCAATGAAATACTGCTATGCAAGATTGGAAGGGGGGGGGGGGGGGGGGGAGGGATTCCAAAACCACACAACAAATAGCAAAAACACCCACAATGCAACATCAGGCTAAAGCTGTCTTCTTTTTTTTTCATATAGATGCTGAAGTAGCAATACATTGTGCAGGTATCACACCATTGTGTTCAGCTTGACCATGCATACATAATATTACATATCATTAACAGACGTATTTACTATTATAAGTTTACCAAAACAAAAAAAGTCAAGTATTAAAAATACACACAGAAACAATACAAGCTCTAAAGCTGAACCAGAACCAACATGGTAAAAATTCACTCTATGTTTCTATTCTATTAAAAAAATAATAATAATAATAAAAAAGGTGCACTTTTTGAAATCATTGTTTTGTTCAATATAAATGCAAGGACTAAAACAAGTACAGTGTATACTGTTTGCTGCTTTTGAAACAGAGGGGTCTTTGAAAAAAAAAAAAAAAAAGTTCAAAAGCCATGGTCACGTTTGATTCCCTGTAACACCAAGCTGATATGAGGGAAAGTCATGTTTCTAATGTACTTTATCCCAGGGTTAACTGTCAGTTCACTTGAATCAGTGGGGATGAGTAAATGATTCTCAACACTATAAAAAGCAGAACATGTAAAACACACACACCATAAAGTGCTTTAGGTGAAATGACTGCAGGTTTTATATGTATGTGACGCACAGAAGTGTCTTTCGTAAGTTTCATTATACACTTCTTGAAACTGTGCAATGTGTTAACTGCCAACTCCCCCCACCCCCCCCCCCCCCACAAGACCTTTCTATACATGGTATAAAAGGCAAGATCTCTGAACTTCCTCACAAGTTTTTAATTCACTTTCATTTCACAGTGACAGCGTACAGCTTACGTTAATGGTTTCACAATGCATGGCAACATATTGTACATACATGTACATGCATGTACTCAAAGGCTGCACCTAAAATTTCTTGACAGAAAAATTCACGTATCCGCTTATAATACAGTCAGTGCACCTACAAACCAGATTACACAAAATTCTACATGCATATAATAATTACAGTGTATACACACATTGCATTATTTACATTAAAATATAGTTGTTGAATAATATCAGCATGATAAGCTGATATCGCTATCTCTAGATAAATGACAAATAAGAAGAGTATTAATTAAACAAAGGAAAAGCCTTTATTACCAGCACAGAGCCAAGGCAAAAAGAAAAAAAGAAAAAAGAAAAAAAGTGCTCTTCCCATACTCTCTATGTAGAGCTCACAACGATCTTTATTTATTTAATCATTTCTTTTTCTTTTTCAGTTCATGCTTCTCACTTTCCATCTTGACTTCTTTCAATTCAAGGTTGTTTCTCGCTTTTTTTTCTTTAAAGTTTAAATATCCTTTTTGTTTTGTTTTGTTTCCTTTTTTTCTTTCCTCCAGTGTATTATTGATTATATGATTGTGTGTCGACAAAGCACGGAATAAGTGAGAGCAGCCGAGTCCGTGGATTGCACTCTATGCTCCGTATACACTCTCATCACTGTAGGCTATGTACAGGAAGAAATCCTCTTCATGGTGGTCCTGTTCAAAATGAAAGCAATGAAATAGAAGAAAATACAAGTATTGGGCTTTAAACACACACAAATGTAAAGTCAGAGGTGATAACAGCATAAGGCGGGATGAAGAACAGCAAATACTTTTTATTTCTTGTGGTGGCTACACAAAAACATGATTTTATTTTAACAGTGGAATATTTACACTTTGCTAATCTAAGGAATGACTTGAAATATCATCTTTAACAAAAATATGATAATCAAATACACAGCACGTACTGTACAGTATATTGTATGCAGGGTGACAAGACCTTGTACCTCAATAGGCATCTACATAACATGTACAGTGTGTGCTAAAAGCTCTATATTCAATCATAAACATCAAACATCAACTGGATTTAAAATAATGATTTGTGTTTTAAAATGTTAAAATCATCAATGTAATCTAAAATAATGTTATTTGATACTAACAATGATGTTATTTTTCATGTAGCAAAAAATGTTGCGAAGATTAAGAACGTTTTTTTGACTCTCCAAGGGACGATATGCTACTTGTCAAATTGTACAAATCATTCGAAGTTGTAAGAAAAGAAATGTTCTACATACAGTGTATACAGCATTTTTACTCTATAACTGTTGAAGGCAGGTTTAAGCTTCAATTTACTCTGACTGAAAAATAATATATCCATCGATCTACAAGCTTTCAGTTACTGTAAATTGAGGCAGCATCTCTGGTGAGGTGAGTTCACCATTCTCGCGCTAAAACTCACCTGGTACAACTGTCCCATTGTTGCGCTGGTTGGCGGAATGACATTGTTTACGAAGAAAAACAGGGCATCCTCTGGTCTGAGTTGAATTCTTTTTCTGATGAGGAAGTAGAACTGACCAACTGTATGGGGGAGAGATAAAATAAGAAACAAACAGAAATAGAGCAGGGTTCTAAAACCCTCTACATGCAGCACAAAACTCATAGAAAACTGCACCACGGATTTATATTCAACAGGCCTGAAAATGTGTGATTATAGAGATGTATGTACATGTACATTTTGTAGGGCCATTTTCTTCATCATGAGATGACAACCTGTCATATTTGTTTGCCAAGCAAGTCACAATTAACTCTGGAAGTAAGTGTGTACTATGCTAAGTCACTGAATTATCTGATTATCCCTTTGCATAGTTTCAGTCTTTCAGAGTATCAAATCCTTGTTTTGTCAAGCACAGGAGAGAGAATGAAAGAGAGAGAGAGAGAGAGAGATACCCAGCACAAAGGTGCATAAAGATCATGTTTCCAGGTTTTCAACTTCCAAATCCTTGTTTTGTCAAGCACAGGACAGAAACAGAGAGAGAGAGAGATAGTCAGCACAAAGGTGTACAGTACATGTATAACGATAATGTTTCCAGGTTTTCAACTTCAAAGCCCTTTTCCTACAACAGAAACTGAAGACTGGATTTCCCATTTATTTTTTTATTTTTATTTCATTTTCTTTCTTTTTTTACTGGGATAGGAACATCCAATACTGATGAGTTGAAATATTCACATCAGTCTTAATGCTGAAATTTTCTACCAATATTTGAAGCTGAAATTTTCTACCAATATTTGATTTTTAAGAAACATAATCTGTCAAATCCCTGTTGTTTTGTTTTTGTGGTGGAGTTCTCACATGTACCACGCAATTATTGACACTGCCCTGTCCAGCATTGGCTGGGTTGTACATTTACTACTGAGTGTTTGTCAATGAAACTTACTTCCAGGTTTGCTTCAATGATCACTTTTCACCTTGGGTACATTGCATTCACATAAGTGATGTACAAAGCACTTTTGAGGGTGAGGGTAGAACCCTCTGCATATACTGCTTTAATGACAATAATATGCTTGTCAAACTTTTATTACTGCATTTTTTCCAGTAATGTTTACACAAGGTCATGGGTCAAGAGGAACTACACTTGTACCTCCTTGCTGCACATTTGCTGACATTGTGTACACATTGGCACGTACTGTACAGTTTGTGATGTACAGCTGTGTGAGTACAGAGTCTGTACACCTACACTGTACATAATACGAATACTGTATGTTAATGTACTCTGTCATAATAAACATGTGCAACAAAATGGATTCTCATTCCAGTAGGCCTACGTTAATTGCTATAATCTACCTTCCCTCTGAATCCAATATTGCTAGACAAAAGATTCCTGAAGAAGGAAAATGCAAGACAGTGCTTGATGCATACCAGCAGGCAAACACCAAGAGGCATACAAAATTGTATAACCATTCATGGCAGTGACAATTTGGTAGCACATACACATTTGTACAAATCCACAGATCTAATGAAAATAAATTACTATCAATTTGTATCTTCATGTTTTTTTAAACTTCAAAAGGACTAAAAACTTATCATGCTCTTTGATATCAATGTTACAGACTAAGGACTGTCACAACCTTATCACCAACACAGCATTGTGTACGAGCTGTAGAGTACTGAAGTTACAAATCATCCACACCAAGTGGTACATAATGTTTGTATAGTGCACTATATTTCCTCTAGCAACAATTGGAAGCAGAACTTTGCATGATCCCCCCCCCCCCCCAAGTTTGACTGCAGCTGTTCTTGGTAGGATAAAAAAACAGATAACTTTTTATCCCCCCCCCCCCTTTTCCAACTAAATTAAAAGAAAGAGTAGGGAAATTAATCACCTCCCTGTATTCAAATACAAACTGTTGTTGCAGAACACATAGATCTGTTGTACCTCTTGAAAAGAATTGGGAGAACAGAAACAGGTACCCTCCCTCTTTTATCATTATCTCCGCCAAGGGAGGAGGTTATGTTTTCGTTACCACTGGTTTGTGTGTTTGTTTGTTTGAAATTAATCACCTCCCTGTATTCAAATACAAACTGTTGTTGCAGAACACATATATCTGTTGTACCTCTTGAAAAGAATTGGGAGAACAGAAACAGGTACCCTCCCTCTTTTATCATTATCTCCGCCAAGGGAGGAGGTTATGTTTTCGTTACCACTGGTTTGTGTGTTTGTTTGTTAGTTTGTCCGTATGCAAAATACAAATTGTAACTCAAAAAGTAGTTAGCGGATTTGGATGAAACTTGCAGGAAAGGTTTAGAATGATACAAGTAATAGATGATTAAATTTTGGTAGTCATCCGAGAATTTTGGGGGAATTTATGAAGGATTTTTGATATTTTGACAGGTAGGGTCAATGAACTTGGGAGTTCAAGCTGCACATTTTTGAGGTTTTCAAACGCGCACTATTAAAAGTGCGTGCTCTACGTAGTTTCTGTAATACTGTAATGTAGACAATCACTATTACATATCCCATGATGCTGCATGAAAATGGAAAGACAGTGAAAAAGTTGATGGAGCACATTTCAGCACTAAACTGGTAGATTGTGATCCTACTGATAGGACATCCAAGTGAATACATTGTATTTGGCTTGTACTAACTACTCTTTTTTCAGCATTTTCAACTGCACAAAACAGTGACTATTGGGACACAATTGCAGAATGATCACATGCAAAACATACCTGTCAGATCTGAGGGAACAAGGTACTTCTTCTTGTCGAGATCTCCAATGCGAGCTTTGGCTGCCTTTTCAACAATGACCTGACAGAATAAAGGAAGAGACATTATATGCACTGTAACACACATTTACACAAGACATTCTAGAATACATGTTACAAGTTTTTATGTGTGGGTACAAGTTGTGTAAACTGTATCTATCCCCCCCTCCCCTTCAGTTTTAGTTTTTAATACAGGGGAATCCCGTTATAACGAGAATCCGCTTAAAATGAGATAAATCGTCCGGTCGAAAATAAATTTGCGTGTTGTTAGCCTATGGAGATTTGGATTTCCGGTTATTGCGAGATAATTTTCGGGCCTAAAAACATACACATGGTTTTTATCAATAATTTGTCATAGAATGAAAGATAAATTCGGATTTTAGTCACAGCTTTCATCCATGCGAGTTACGCTAAACGCAGCGTTAATAGCGCGATTACCTTACCTTTAATTTCATAAATTTTGCTTCATCTCTCTCTCTTCTCAGATGTGCAGATTAATTAGCAAGCGGATAACAAAAGGCAGGTCTAATCTATGACATGATAAATATGCAGAGCTACCAAGTCTCACGCATTCTGCGTGAGACTCAAGCATTTATGGCCTGTCTCACGATCTCACGCAGGGCACCCATTTTTCTCACGCATCGGGTGAAGTCTGCAATTTGTGCCAAAAATAAGGAGTATAGCTCAAAGGATTCAAGTGATAGCTGCAATTGACAGTATATTTTCCTTTGTCTTTCAAACTTAGTCAAAAAAAGTCACTTAAGTATGCATCAGATCGCATCATTAAGAGCTACATGTAATAATTTAAAAAAAGCTCCCTACCGTGGGAGGGGTGACACCCTCCTCGTTTCAGCGCGCGCACGCGTGCTGAAACGCCGAGTCATGAAAATCTCACTCATAAAAGTTTTTTGAACTTGGCATCTCTGAATATGATTTGTCAAATCTGAAATATTCGATAGGCAAGCATCTAGATTCTACTGTAATTATCATGAGAATGCTCTCACATTTTCATCAATATAACGAAAGTACTGTACGGATCTAGTACTAGTCCTTAACTACACCAGGTCACTACTAGCTGTTTTACTTTTAGTTTTAAAATACCGTTACAATATAGATTTCTAGTGCTCAACTCCCCGATTCTACTCAGTTTCGTAGACACTGCACTGCCACGAGTACGAGCAAGTTTTATTCAAATCAAGAGCTAATATATGCCGTGTTTTACGCACTGTTATTTGCGAAGCAGTGCAGTGGTTTTAAGAAGTGCAGGTGGTGTTTACGTTTATAGACACGTCATGTTTTCCCATATTTTCTTGTTTTCGCGTTCGTGTGTATGTGTACCGGTACGGATTCCATGTATGACTATGACAATGTACAAATTACTGTACTGCGGTACTACTGGTGCATGGTTCGCTGCAATGCGACGTAAACGTAAACGTAGGCTACGTGATATCCCATAGACAATCTGCACACATATATGTTCCGTGTACGCGTATGCAATGTCTGATGTACTTTTTTCAACAGCACGAAGAACCTAAACAAGTCACTCTCTGTGTGCAAAATTGTACATTACCGGCACTCTGTCGGGATATTTCTTCCTGATTTTTTCTCCTTCTTGCCTCCTCTTTTCGAAGGGGTGTTCCTCTTTGTACAACCACTTCATTTTGAAGATTTATCAAATTTGTGAACTAAGAGTCAGATCACTGTGTCGGACACTTATCTGCGTGCACATCCACTTTGTTGATAAAATGGCGACCGAATTACTCCGCTTTATGTTACTGCCCTCAGTTTTTTCACACTGGTGTGAAAATGGGTTAACACTATGAATTTACTGCATTCAATATCTCTCAAAGTTTTAAAGCAGCACTTGTTATGTGCAACTGCGCTCTAGTTTAATCAGATGGGATGACATGACTTAAATTTTGACGGATATTGTTTTAGTGAGAAAGTTTATTTTCTATGTGCGACACATGCGGAAGGATATTGTTATTGCATGTGATTGCGATTCCCACGATTGCGTCATAGATGTGGACATCCCCGATGAAGTGCACTACTACTAGTACAACACAGGGTCGGTTGTCAGCTGTGGTCTGTTACTATAAATAGACCAAGCGTAATGTCAAAATACCACATCACGAGTAGGAACAAAAATTGATGTTCCTGATTACTTTTACTTCGAAGACTTAGGCACCAAAGAAATATAGCTGTAAACATGGAGGTGGGAACTGCTATGATTTTATAGCTCTCTAGTTTGACAGGTCCTTCCGATCCCTTCTCGTATTGTCCCCTTCACAAAACATACAGTACATTGCTCGCTGATTATTCTTTTCAATTTTATCATCGTTACTCCGTTACGTATTACAGAACCGCAGGTGGACGATTCTGCATGCATTTTGCCCTTTCTTCTCTCATTTTGACACGATATGCGACCACAAGGTCGAAAAATTACTGTAGTCTATTATGTAAACATAATTTTTGCCGATGATAACAATTACTAGAATACAACATGATGTGCCAGAAATATAGGCCTAACCAAGTGCGAAGTTGCAGGAATGAACGATTGATAGGCCAAGTGTATAGGCCTACGCCGACATATAGGTCCTATACTCTATAAGAAGTATTATACAAACCATCCTAAACCCCTGCAGAGTTTTAGTTTTTACCACGGTCAGTAAACGAAACTAGCAACTATACAATCACGCACTATATCTGCTTAAAACGTCACACACATACTATTTTAAATAGTCAGTGAGAGAACCGAAGGGGCACAAGTTATATTTAAAAAATGTAAGAAATAACATCATTAATTTTACCCTTCGTTTTGTATTTTTCAATGCAGAAACGACATGTTTTCTGACCTGCGCAAATGGACGTTTCGCTCACATGCACCCTAAATTGACCCTTCATATTGCACAATAAGGGAAACTATTGCAGGCGATTCAGGAGAAAACGGTGGGAGACATTGTTAGTAATAGTGTCCTACACCGCCATGACAATCATAATGTTATTACCCACAGGAACACATCTTCAATACTAGTATCACTCCTCTCCAAAGTTCCATGCGGTATATAGCAAGGCTTGACACTATAACTTTTGATGACCGGACAATGAATTTGATGTCCAGGGGGGCATTTCATGAAGCATTTTGTCCGACATAGAGAAATTTGCTCTCAGTCAATCAGATGCAAGGATTTCAGTAGCTTGTAACAGTTTGTCAGAAAAATATCCGACCAAAACGCTTCATGAATGCTTCCCAGATGTTGGCCCGACATTTATTTCTGGTAGCCCCGGGCCACCGGGCCACCGCTTTAAAGGGTGTGTACAGTTCTGGTCGAGGTGAGGATTTAGATTATAACGTTTTGCGAGATATTCAGAAACCACTATATGAGATGTCAAAGAGGATGCAATTCTAAGGGGTATCAAAAGTTTATTTAATGAAAATCGGTTTTGAAGTGGCCGAGATATCCAAAAACAAGGTGAAACAAAGAGATCCTAATAAAGTTGTGGCCTGTCGCCTTTTATTATTAAAAATCACTTTTTTTAATATCCCAGCCATTTGAAAACCAATTTTCATCAAATAAACGTTGAATCCTTCTAAAAAATACATGCTCTTTCATATTTCATAAGAGGTTTCTCATTATCTCACTTATAGGAATGTAAAAATCATGAATCCCCACCTCAACCAGTACTGTTCAGCCCCTTTAATGTCGAGCCTGCCTATAGTGTAACCCCATTGCCACTAACTCACTCACGCACCTGGGTCGAGAGGGACTTTGTTGCCAAAATAATAATATGATCGCATTGAGTAGAAAACACATCTTTACAAAAGTAATAGTAATAAATCACTCTTTTTTTTTTGGGGGGGGGGGCATTGTCATTGCGAATGATTAACGTGTAATGCAGGCAATATCAAACGGGTACTCTAAAATGAGATTAGGCCCTATATATGTCATATTTTAGATTTTAAAAATGTATTCTATTAGTGGTTGGTTGAAAGAGATTCACGGGATCAGCGCCTATAGGCATTTTCAGTTATGTCACGATGTTGGCATATTTGATTTTGACACTCCTTGGAGTACTATTTCCGAAATGACGTCACAAAGCAATTGTGACATCACAAAACAATTCTAAAATTATGCACAGGTTCGTACAATCGTACCGTCCGAAACATCGTCATATTTCTTTAAAACAACAACAACAAATGTGACGTCACAAAACAATTCAGACATTGCGCATTGTTTCATACCGTCACTCTCCATGAAATGTAACCATTTATACCAAAAAAAACAAACAATTGTGACGTCACAAAACAATTCTGACATTTGCGCACTGCTTTGTGCACGCACATCAACAAGCAGTTCTGACATCGTTCGCAGCTTTCGGTCAGTGTAGGAACATGCCTTCACAACATGGCATCCACTAAATGAATTCTCGCCTCTCATCCCCCCCCCCCCCCCCATTTTTTGCATTTTTTTTTTTTATCAAACCTATTACGAAAAAAAAGTAACCTCTTCCCATAGTTTTAACCAGAAGCTCTCAAGGCTAAGCATATTTTTTTATACTATCTATAATTAATTTTCATCGCATGGCTACGTGTGTGTGTTGGGTTAAGCCTCCCGCCAATTAGGTCCCTAAATGATATGAAGAAACATGCGATTTAAGTTATGAGTATTTGAAATCTTAATAACTAAAGATGATTTCTTAAACAGATCAAACGTGTTTCTTCCATGGGAATCAAGGGAATCGTGTTTCATTTCATAGTTCGGATATAATGATTGTGTGTGTGTGTGTGGGGGGGGGGGGGGGTCTGCAGTAATTCCGATGAGAGCTGTAATCAGGTTTTGTTTTTATTTTGGTATTGTCAATTTGCACCAATATAGGTCAAAAAGGCTTGCTGACCTATTCTGAAGAGGACGGGAAAGGAATAATAATAATAATAATAATAAGGTCTTATTTACCCAGGGTAGCCTCTTCAGTGTTGCCACTGCTCTACCAGAGGGCCCTGCTATTATCATTACCCTAGCGCTGCCAGGTTCCCATTTATACACCTGGGTCGAGAGGGACACAGTGGGTAAAAACATCTTGTCCAAGGACGTAATCACTGGGCGGGATTCGAGAGTCGGGTCCTCAGATTGGGAGTAGGGAGTCTTTTCCACTATGCCACAGTGCCCCCATACGTTCAACCTCAAGAATGATATGACAGCAATAAAAATACATGTATGCCATTTCGTAATTAGCTCATGTGCACATTTTCGGAAAATTGTCTTTCTCTTCTCTCAGCTCTCTAGGCAATTCACTTTTTTTCAAAGAGACACAATGCACAAAATTTCCTGACGTAGCAATCTCTGGAAGTCATGTTCAAACAAAAGAATGAAATTGCATCGACCAGCTGACCATTCACAAAAGCTTCTCCATCAACAATCGCGAATGCATCCTTTGTTTTATAGGCCGGCCAATGCACTGTATGCAGTAACAAACTATTTTCTGTATTATTGCCAAATAAGCTTTAAAGAACGCTTAGTTGCTGTCAGGTGGATGTGCTGGCAATAACCATGACGCACAGATTTTTATCTCAAATAAATCGATGCCTGTTGTGGCAAATAACCTTCTTTTTTTTCTGCTCATGCGCGCTCATGCGCAAAGTCGAACTACGAAATTGCTTATTCATACGAACTTCTGATTCACCCTCATCGCAGTCGAGCAGTCGAGTGTCTTTAAACGCCCTCTTGCGGTAATTGCAAGAGAAGGATCGTCACATGGGACAAAGTCGCGTCACCTGTCCACTGTGGCTGGAGGCACAGACCCATAGGCTTTCGCTTGTTTCATTGTGATCGACACTTTATTACAACAATAGATGGCGATGCCCTTTGAGAATGGCCATTATTCCTCACTGACTGCAGTTCACTATTTTCATCATGGGCTAGCATTGTTGATCTTTCTTTGTCTATTTCTTTCTTTCTCTTGATAATGCCTTTATCTCACTGATTCACTGGAAAACCTGTTTTATTTAGACTCGACCTAGTGGGATCCATAACAATTCAGTTGTACATCAAGTTATTGTTTCATTTTCATTTCATTCATTTCATTACGGAAGTTATGTTTTATTTGTTTGTTGTTGTTGTTGTTATTTTTACCGGAAAAGCAAAACTACGTTGGGGTTATTAAGATAAAAGAAAGCTTAACCTGTTTACCATTAAGGGCCTTCAATCGTATTTTGTCTCATTTGAGTACATAAATATTTGTTTGTCTGTTTGTTTGTTAACAACAACATTCATTTTGAATAGAAAAGAATAGTTTTGGCCGTATTTTCTTTTCAAGGAGGGTCAATAATATAACAACTTTCATTTCATATTATGTTATATACATCAATACTACAATATAAGAATTTTTGCTGTTTGGCTGAAGGAGGTGAAAAATAAATTTAAATCGATGTTTCGATTCCTTCCCTCAGTCACGCACACACACACACACACACACACATACACACACACACTCTCTCTCACACACACACACACAAACACAGTAACATACATTTTTACCGCTCTCATCAATATTGAGGCAGATATCCAATTCATTTTCAATATTTCATTCTATTCTATTCTTTTCAATTTAATTCAATTCATTTAATATACTTTATTTTCATGCAACGAAAGGTAATACATAATATAAAGACTTAGTATTCTCATATATTTGACATAGTAGGTGTGTAATAATCTGTAAAAAGTCATGTGTGCCATCTAATACAAAATGTAAGTATAATACAGAATTTATTTGATAAATGATGACAAAACAATGCATACTTTGCATTGTTTCTCATAACTTTTGTAGTATATGAACTTGCTCTTTCAGTTCTATAATTCTAGACTTTCATCAAAACTAGATAATAATGTGCATTAATCTCTGCTCGACCCAGGAGAAAATAGCGATGCATAACGTTTTGTAGGCCTAAATATCCAGTTTATGTGTTCATAAATATGAGGTAGGTCTACAGTGATCATGTATCGAAGAAAAATGGAAACAATAAAGGCATAATTTACCATTTGATGAAACAAAAACCCAGCACTAGTGCTTTAAAATAGTTCTAAAATGTGAGTTAGGAATAGAAACAACCATTGTAAAATTTTAAAATCCGTATAATCGACGTTAAGTATTGTTAAACGCACACAATGTGAACAATAATTATAATATAAATGTTTCCAGACTAGTTAAAACCGTCTACAGTTAAGGTTTATGGAGAAAAATACTGATATCTCCTTATACTTCAGGATTTATTGCAATATATATATATATATATATATATATATATATATAGATGGCAGAATATTTTGTGATACAACAAACCCACACATATGCAGCAAATGTGATATCTTTTTTTTTTAATCACTACTCTCAAAGGTAAATGGGACCTTTAAGATGATGCCTTCCTATCAGAGGGCAAGCTTGTTGAACTATACGTATAGACAATACAATTAGAAAATGGGATAAAGGAAATGTTTTGTAAAGTAACGTATCCACCGTAAAGCTCTGTCTTTATTGGACCACTCTTTTCCACCATTACATTCCTGCTTTATTACGTCAACTTTGCAAAGTATGCATTGTTTCTCTCATTTTGCAGTTCGTTTGTATATAATCGTTCCATGTCTTGTAATATACTTTATGATCCACCTTGTACCAGACGTATCTTTTATAAACTGTTCAAACAAAAAGATAACTATTAAGCTTTACCCTTTTGTCGGATGGACGAAAAATATGATTTAATTCTTACCTATAAACATAGCCGACTGCCATAACCTATGCCGCCCTCTTTTAATGAGTTACAGTATAACCCTCACCCACATACACCCTCTCTCATTTTTATTGTCAATTTGGACAAACTTTGAGAAGTTGAATTCTGGCATTCTCGTGCATGGCTGATATACAGCAAGTTTCCGCTGCATAAAACGTTCATGCTTCGGTATGGGACGATGACCATTTGAAGACTCAAGTCAGTTTAATCATTAACTTGCTAAACAGGCAGATTATGTCTCAAGCTTAACCTCTTACGGACTGCTTGACTATATTAAAATCCGGTGTGGTGAGGGCAAATTTGTTTACAATATTATTATTGTATGCATACTTCGATCATCAAAGACACTTAATCTGCAAGGTGTGTGTGTGTATTCTAACTCATTATCAATATACATTATTAGGTGATCCGAGTATTCTGACTTTGTGTTTGTTTTCCGATAACACTCCCGGACATTTTTACGTAGGTGTCTGCAAAGTCTTCCAATTACAAGCTGAGTGACTGGAACCAGTACTAAGTAGAAGAATAACCATAGGCGAAGTCTACATCGTGCTATATGTAACCAATGCAGTACCATGTTATACTGGCGCGTCGAATGGTCGTTTTGTGAAAAATAAAAGGGCATTGTCATCTCAGTGACGACATCATGAGAAGTGTGGCGTCTCTCATCTTACTAGCGATCCTGCTATTATCAAGAGCCCACAATACATTCCAAGGTAAGAATAGCTTTATTTTAATGACAAAACTCCTCAAAAAGTTCGTTGAATGTGCAATTTCGGGAGCGCATTCTTAGGCCACTAATCGGAACTAAGATGTTGGTTTCATTCATGCGCGGAGTAACAGCGCTCTTAGTAGTCACATTGGAAGACTACCATCGCTTATATGGTGATATACTATAGTCATTATTAAAAATAGAATTATATAATAATTTCTCACTTCGTTAAAGACAAAAGAAGGCACTCGTTAGCGCTAAACCAAGATCGTTTGACGTCTTAATGTGGACACCATCGTACATCTTGGATACAGGAGCGTTATTCCATGTTTGTGCGTAGATGTTATAATAATCATCATCACACGGAATGTATCCATCATGATCATTGCATGCACGACCCACTTGAGCAATATGGATGAAAGCATTTACTTTTTCTTTGTATTTCCGATAATTTATGTGTTAAATTGTTGTTCCGACGAATACAGAGAAATCAGCCACACACTAAGTGAAAGGTTCAGGAAGATCGGACAACCCGCTCAACAGTTATGAATATGATTATTCTTAATATTCTCGGGGTAAATCCAAAATGCAATCCTCTCTGGATTGGAACCATTCCCCCCCCCCCCCCCAAAAAAAAGCTTACTATTACAAAAAAAAAAGAAGAATGAATGACTTGTATTTGGTCTGTAATCAGATTATTTTCTCCGGGTGCTTATTGACGGGTGCTTGTTCTATGATATATAATACAGCGATTTAGAAGACCAAAAAAAAAAAAAAAAAAAAAAAAAAATCGATTTTGCAGAAGAACTATAGCATAAATAAAGTAGAACAATTACATTTTCCTGTGATACTTTACAGTGGCCAACCAAACTGATGCACAATAATTTGGAAGTTTGGTTTTCGTATTAAAATATTGTAAAATTATTATCAGTTGCGTATCTGTGATTAGTGTTTCATGTCTGTTTCATGCTTGCAGGCTAACTTTGCATTGGTTTAAACATATGAAAATTCATCCAGCACTACATTTATGTATCATAATACGCACAACATACAATGTAATCACATCATAATGTTGCAATCTATAATTATGAAAACTGGCAGCATGCTCGAGGCCCTCTGTCGGTGACAATGTTGTAATCACACCGGACAAGGACTCGTACTCGGACTGGGAGGCAGTGACCATATCGTGTGAAGATGGTAGCTCTCCCGGGCTCACGTACAGCTACTGCAGCACTATCGTAAGCGACTGGGATCCCGACCCCTCCACCGCCGAGTGTGCCGGTGAGCATGAGATTATGAGCAGTCATGTGGTAGCATTATGCGGAGATGGAAAATGGTTAATGGTTAACGGCCGTGTGTGTGCGTGGTTGTGTGTGTTTACTTGTTTGCTTGTTTAATCTTGTGGGGGCTTTTATACACATGGTATTTTTCTTTTGTAGACATAAGTTGCAACCACTTTATAAAATGGAGGAATAATAATCCTCCGAACATGAAATGATACAAGACGAAAGCATTGCCAAACAAGGCAGTTTCCATTAAACATGCATTGTCTTACTCACGCTATCACCTTTCTTGTATTGAAAGTCGAAAAAGAAGAAGAAGAAAAAGAAAAAAAAAAACAGACCAAAAACGTGTATCCTTGGCATTAGATTATTGCAATCTCATATTCCCTAAGCATTGCAACATTATAATGACATTTAGCTTGGTAGGTTACAACTGCTGAAACACGGAATAAATGTTACTATTTTGATTGTGTGTGTATGTGTGTGTGTGTGTGTGTGTGTGTGATCTTTTTGTTTCTTTTTTTTTGCATAAGGAATATAAGGGGGTGAAGGGTTATAAGTAAATTGTTAAAAGATGTGGATATCGTTTGATCAATATCAAAGTGTGCTTTATGGGATTTTAATTTACTGCAGGCTTTCATAATTATCATGCTGTCCTTTCATTTTTCTATTTTGTGCGATTAAGCAGAAGTGTATGATCATTAGTTTGATCAAGGTATTGATTTGTATTGTAAGACTTATGTCTAGTTTTGTATTGTAACATTTGAATATTTGTAGACTTTGGTATAGTCTTTTTGTTTGTTTGTATGAATCTACACGAAACCATTGTTTGTATTCGTTTCTTTGTGAAAATTGGTGATATCGAACGATATTCGAATAAAAATATAATCAAAAAGTGTGTGTGTATGTGTATGTGCGCGCGCGTGTGTATATAAAAACCCAATAACAACCACGGGTACCAATAAAATCTCATGCCTTTTCTCCAAAATGCCCACAGCTCCATGTTCTGCACCGAACGTTGGCGACTCCGTATCCGTCACACCGGAGCAATCGTCCTACAGCAAGGACGACACCGTCACGTTCTCCTGTGAGTCCGGGACGCTGACGGGGTCAAGCAGCGGTATCTGCGGCGACAACTCAACGTGGATCATTCAAACAACCCCAGGATGTTCAGGTGCTGGAGTCATTTATCTTTATAATGAAGACATGATTATACATGAACACGACAAAATTATGACCAAATAATTGAAAATAATTATGATAATCACTATTGATTAGATAATTCAATATGAATCACAATATCATAATAATATTGTGTTTAGAAACCTAATGTCATATCAAAACCTTCCATTCTGCCGGGGAAGCATTTCTTTTTCTTAAAGATTACCGCTGATTATGATTCAAGTATTAATTTTACATAACTAATTTGCATGATTAATTTACACATGTCTTCTAGATTACTTCTTTCTTCTCATATTGAAGATATGACAAACTTTATACTTTCTTTCACTCCTTGCTGGGTGAAAAATAAAACTGATCTGAACTGAACTTAACTCTCATCGTTCAAAACGATATTTAGCATTCTTCTGTTCAGATTAATCACGAAAGCCATAATCGTAATTGTTAATAACATGACATATTATGCAGGGCAAAAATGGTCTGTAGACAGAATCTATACACAACATACAAAGCCTTGAAATAATGAAGTAACGGGATATATAATTTGCTGTGGGATCACGGACTGATAAGAGTATTTTTTCACTAGGGAGATTACAGGTTATAATATAAACTTTCATGGATTTTTTTTTTCCAAACGATTGATTTACTCATGTTTTTTAGATACTCTTTTTCATCTTACTTTTACCATTATCATGATTATATCTTCATCTGTTATTATTTAGGAGATTTCTATTATATCGAAAATTACCTAAACAAGACAGCATGATAATCAAAACAACATTTTGTGGATCAAAGACGCCATCTCCACATTCTTGCGACATGGGAAAAGGGTCATGAGTCTGTGGCTAAAACCTTTTGGATTAAAAAGTATATAATTGTCTTGTTTATATGGAATTTTGATATACTTTTTCAAATAACATTGTGGCGACTGGAACTAACAGATTATACTAACGGATTTAATGAGCAAAATGAGTCTACAGAGGAAAACGATGAGGGGGGGGGGGGAGGGGGTATTAGATGATTTCTGCTGACAAATAGGTATGTGTAGATGATCTAATCGTTATTGATTGTCCCTTTATATAAGAAAGACACGGTTGTCACCAGGGTATAAAAACTAAAATTATCTATCAAATAAACAAAGGTAAAAACATACCCCATGATCAGCAAGTAACTGTACTGTACTTATACTAAAATAATAATAATAATAATAATAATAAGAAGAAGAAGAAGAAGAAGAAGAAGAAGAAAAAGAAGCGGAAGAAGAAGAAAAAAATAAAGAAGAAAAGACCCTCCTCAGCGCACATACTTTTCATACACATCTAGCTCAAACTAACGGGAAGCCTTGCTTTTAGATGTGAAATCAAAATCACTGTAGCACTCTGATATAGGCCTAAATGAATGGCATGAAACTAATGTCAGTATCAGTATAATAAAATTATCATAATGTGTATCGCACACACACATGCACAGCTGGCTGTGAGGCGCCATCGAACACGAATGGGACGGGAGAATACGACCATGGTGGTACGGCCGTCTTCTCGTGTATCGACGGATATCAGCTTACCACCAACGAGGACACGATCCAAACGTCGTGTGACGACGGGTCGTGGAGCCCCGACGTCGTCTGCGAGTTCAGCGGTTAGTATGTGGCTTTTTTTTCTTTTACATGGTTATTTGATTGAAGTCTATGCCCATGTGCTCGGGACTACACCGAACGTAGTGGTTTAGAGGATGGCATTGTTGGGTTTGGAGGACGTCGAGGCATGCGCTACAGTAGCAGCTGGTGTCTGGGCGCCTTGTTGGTGAAGCCACGCCCTCGTGCGTTGCTCTTGACAATATTCCCCGATTAGTCTCGTTTCATTTCACTTCGTTTCATTTAGTGGTTCTTATAGTAGCATCCTTTTTTATTTCTTGTACAACTTTGATATGAGAATTGCAAAACAGTAGAAATACTGTAAGTTCAAACATATTGGTTGGCACACTGGGGTGAAAATGAGATTTTTTCTAAAAAGTTATTTTAGTCTGACACATAAGCAAAGCTTGAGGATGGAGAAACGCGTGATGAATAAGACGAAACTGGATTATATTTGTTCTCTTCATCAGAAGGGGTATGTGTGGGGCTACACAGGGAGAGGTTGCTGAGGAGGGAGTGCTTGCAAATTTCACACAACGAATGATAATGACAAGGTCGAGATTAACGCAGACCTTGGATCAAATTTGATTCAATATGATTATACTGAGTTATAATAGCCAAATAAATAGAGCCTACTTAATTCATGGCCCATATCCCGATTGAAAAAAAAAGTATGATAAACATGTATCTGTTAATCATGTTATGCGTAATAAATGCTTCTGTTTGTCACAGAATAATCTCTGCATGATGACTGGCATAACTATGCTTCTTTTAAACACTCATCATAGGCTGCTCTGCTCCGGAAGTGAACGCAAACGTGACCATTGATGGGGACGATGCCACCTACGGTGTGAATTCCAGGGTGACACTCTCATGTGCCGACACCATGTCCCCCATCGGACCGCTGTACTCCTACTGCAACTTGACAGGTGGTTGGGAGCCCGATCCTCTCCTCTTAACCTGCTATAGTGAGTGAACCCGACTATACAATTATTGTACTTCCTTATCACAAAGAACTTTTACTTTGCTTTTCGAGTATTTGACTATAATTGTCATGATTGTATCTATCTATCTATATGTATTTGTACGCAGCTATCTCTCTCTCTCCCTCTCTCTCTTTATATAATTATATATATATATATATATATATATATATATATATATATATATATGTGTGTGTGTGTGTGTGTGTGTGTGTGTGTGTGTATTCATTCATGTATATCACAGATGTGATTATAAACAGAAAGAAAGAAATATGTATAATAAGTATATTATAGGACATAAGATACGCAGTAACGAATAGACCAATGAAAAATTGTTACCAGAAATGTTCGGGTGCGAACGTCAGTCGAATTTCTCGGTGTACATAGCGGATTTGATATTATTAAAGGTGACATAAATATAACTTAAAGGGATGGCTAGTAACTGATCAGTGGGAATCAGTGGGAATGCTGGAGGGTGATTGTTCCAATCCTTGTGGGATTAATTAAAGAGTACACTATATATCTATTCTTGTGTGAAAATTATTTGCTTCAGAATGGTCTCATATTCAAGTAATGTGCAGTTTAATGTTTCCAGGTAAGCGTCCCTGGTCAGTGACGGGGCATTAATCTGCACATTACTTGAATATGAGACCGTTCTGAAGCAAATAATTTTCACACAACAGTAGATATATAATGTACTCTTAAATAAATCCCACAAGGATTGGAACAATCATCCCTCAGCATTCCCACTGATTCCCACTGATCGGTTACTAGCCATCCCCTTTAATATCCATAAAGCAACACATCTTCTTCGTTGCTGTCCTCTAGATCAATGTGAAGCTCCGTCTTTCAGCGATTCTCGGCTGGTCCACACCTCGCTGAGCACGGGCGAGTCCGGCCTGACCTACTACGACCACACCGACACAATGGTGTTCTCGTGTGGCGGTCTATACGTGGAGGGTCCCTGGAGGGCAACCTGCAAAGATGGGGCGTGGTCAGCTGATATAAGCGGGGGTTCCCCCGTCTGCAAAAGTGAGTTTATCGAGAGAAGGTATATCTCACGTGACATTGTATGCTACAAGTTCGTGCACTGTTTGCGGTATAATGACTAATGGTGATGTCTCTCTCCCAAGGAACCTTTTCTGTACAAGCTAGTCAGCTTCTTAATATTCCCCTCCAGCTAAAATCAAGATTTGCCTGATTTTGCATAAAATGCTGCAATATTTCAACGTTTTTATCACGCTATACCTTCAGATTACATTCATTACGATGCATATTTTCTTACTCTAATACAGGCAATCAGTAGGACCTATTTACCAGAAAAAAAAAAAAGTATTTTCCTTCTACATTTCACTCTTTGGTCTGTTGGTAAACATACGGATATTATCGTATGCTACTTAGTACCAGTGACATTTGAAAATGCGATGCGTTCTTCTTGTGTCCGGGGAAATAGAAATAAATGTGTAATCAAAATATCTGCCAATGACATGCGACAAGTAAGAACTCCGATTGATTGAATTTCAGATAACTGCACGGCGCCGTCGAACACGTTAATCGAAGGCAGTGTTTTCGTCCACGGTCACGTCGAAGAGGTGATCGACTGCGTGGATGAAGAAGGAATAGTTCGACTCGGTGGACCGAGTGCTTTTTGTAACGACGGCACATGGAAACCAAATGTACAATGCAGATGTGAGTTGCTTTTTTCACTACAGCAAGGAGACGGAGTAATATTCCTTTTAAACTATAGATTTCTACTGAAACCAGGCAACGTTTTCTGTACGATTCTGAGATTACAGGTCAATTCCCCTTATATCGGTGTATATCGAACAAGGTTATAACAATACATTCTGGTTACAGCGAAGTAAAAATTTAGGCTTCAGAATTATTAGTTACAATCTTTGTGTACTTTTTTTTTTTAAATTATAACGACATGTCGTTATAATGAAATCAAACTGTCGGTCCCGAGGATTTCGTTATCATGGGAGTTGACTGTAAATCTGTATTGATTTATTTAAATATTAATTAGGTGTCTATTTTTTATTTAATGATTATGTTTGATGACTTCTCCATTCTGTTTTTTTCCTAGTTGCCTCCTTCCTTCTCCTTTTCTCCTACACTCACTTTTGTCTTTCAGTCGTTTCTTCCGTTCATCGTTCACTTGTATGTCTTTCATGCTTTTCCTTGCAGATAAGACTGAACTGTGAAAGGAATACAACGGTCGAATGTCGTCAGTGTTTAAACAAACAAACAAACAAACAAACAAACAAATAAACAAACACAGCAATCAGAAATTAACCCCTTCAGTGTAAAGACAACCTCCACACCAGACCAGCATGCTACTGCGTGTACCTACTTACCGCGTTTTATTAAAATCATTATCCCAGACAATACATGGTAGTTATAATGCATTCCTTAAAGTACATCGTGGAAAAGGTATTTTATTTCGAGAGTCCACTGTAGCGACCACTTAATGACATTAATTTTTCATTTTCATTGCTATTTTTTGGTTGTTTTGTTTTAAAGTTTCATTGTCCATATTTATTTCTTTTAAAGGACACTTCTTCATATTTCATGTACAAAACATGTACGGTGGCGAAACGATATCATTTAAACGAGAGTACATTAGCCTATCCCTATATAATAGAGTGGAAATCTGTTCTTGACCTTAATCAGTGGAGTATTATTCAACAAGTTACTAGTAAGTTATGGAGTCTAAAATTTCAACGTTCTGTTGGGGACAGAGATATTTTACGCGACAACGATGATACGCTTCAAATTGATTTTTGAAGCAATTGAATCGTTGTCAGTATTTTCCATTCAAAGTTATGATTGCTAGGATGGACAACGCAATAATGATTTAGGATACAACCTGTGCTTTTTATTTCGGTTCATATATAAAAAAGGAGAAGATTATGTGAAGTTCGTTTCATTGTCAATTAGAATTTAGAACAGTGAGATTATGCTAATGATAACATTGTCTTATCTAAAATTAAGCTCTCACCACTGTATCTCGAAAACGGATATATAGTTCGTTGCTGCGCGCAAAGACTCATTATTCCAAAGCTTCGTTATTCCAGGGTTCGTTAATCCAAAAAATGATATAAGGTATGCTATTTAGGAGTATCGTAGATCCGAGAACAAACTAACGTTTCTAATCCCGCACATTTTTATAAATCATTTTCGGATTAACAAACCTTATTCCATTTGCAGACAATTATGAAACCATTGGAATAACTAGCCTTTTTCACTTTTGGGCTAATAAAGAACCTTCGGAATATCGCACCTTGACAAACATGTTATGACTAGACGAACCTTTGGAAAACGAACACTGTGATTAACGCCTAAGATTTTACATTTGCGTGAGAAGAGATACCTTGACAATGTAACAAGTATCGTATAAGATGTTTGCAAGTTATCAACCTGTTCGTTTGCTCAGACTATATTATGCATCGGGATTGATTTAGTGCAGCACCTAACAAAACAAGGAGTCTTGATAGACGTCATCATTCTGGTCATGGAACATTCCGCACTTTCCCTGTTCTCATGTCAGAACAAACAAAAATGACTTCTTCAAGTGTTTCCAGCAAAAATGAACGATTTCTCAATATCGGTGGAAAGTCATTATATTTTCCTTTTGGAAGTCTATTTCAGAGAACTTAAAAATGTTATAATTTTCCCACAAAATTACGTAAATGGTGACGCACATATTTCTTCGTACCCTGTATCGTATAGTCAAATCAGTGTATGTCTCAGTTCTCTTCGTTTCCTCTAAATCACTAGGAAGTATTTTTGTCACGTAATAAACGCTGGAGTTAATGCAGTATTAAGTGAATATTTTCAGGTAATTGACGCTTTTGTCTATATTGATGTTAGTTATGTTTCCAAATTGGTAGCATGGCGATATATGGTGTAAGGTATTTGATGGTGAACAAGATCTTGTTGTATCAGTGATTAGATTCAGGAACCTCGATCAAAATCACCATGTATTCAGCATGAAGGTGTGCGTGAAAGCAAAGCAAAGCAAAGCAGAGCAGAGCAAAGCAAAAACAATACAAAATAAAATAAAACAAAACAAAAAAGAAACTCACACACACACCACCACCATCACCCCAAACAGTAACAACAAAACAGATACAAAACAAACAACAAACAAATACACCACAAACAGTGCCTATTTGTAGTTCACGGCCGATGGTGGTTTATTTCAACATTCAAACTACTATAGATTATAAGGTTTGCACCCACATTCCAAATTCCAAATTATGATTAGGTAGTAAAGGTATGGGAAATGAAATTTAATGAAGGTTGCTTATAATGAGTGGTTTTCAATGTATAATGCCATGTGATTGTCCCTTCATGACATACAGCTCAGGCACATGATTGTGTTACTTGTATTCAAGAAAGCATTTTCTTGATACAGCTGCATTATATCAATCAAGTCAATTCATGTGTTGCGTCAGAAATATCTTGCGATCTAACATCTTTGTGTGTGCAGTGCGCTCAATGAAAACGATTGAACTATTATTGCATGTGAACACTCTGGAATGAATCTGCATGAGACATAAAGAAGAAAACTGAGACAATGATGAATATATTCACGTCAATGATCATAATGACAGAAAAAGTAAAAGATAGAGAGCTATGATGTATACAATAATTGTTTTACTCTGCAACAGCGGTACCAAGATAAAACAATACATGGTATTCATATCTAATGTTGCAATGAGTTTGACAGTATCACTCAGGCTGCCTTTTTCACTTAGTTATTGTAATGTGATTTCAGTACCGGTACCTTTTCGGTGCATGAGAAGGGGAAACCTTTTCGATAGTATTGCTGATTCTGATATGGGAGTACTGTAGTATTAATCAATAGTGATAATGGTGATAACGTTCATTGAAATGATGGTGAGAATGACGAAAATGATAATGATTTGGTCTTATATCAACACAGGTTAACTTATGTTCCAGACTGAGGTCCGAATTTACAAAGGTGGTACAATATATTGAAACCATGGTTTAAACCATGGACAATTTGTATGGAGCGCCAAGGGTCACGTGGCCTGTTTCGTTAGGAAATCAGTCATTTTGTAACAAAATGACATTTCGTCGACGAAATAAGCATTTCGTAATGAATTAGGCCATGCGACACTTGGCGCTCCATACAATGGTTTCAATTGTCACTTGATTGTATCACTATCGCTAATTCTGGCCTATATGTTTCTAGTCGAAAGGGCTTTCAGTCACTTTACGCACAGGGATCAGGCAGGATATATAGGTTCTCTTATTTTCTTCTCTTTTCTGCTTTTCCTCTCTTTGTCATCATTATCACTATAAAGTATAAACGAGGAAATCTTGTGCATCATAATCATGTGGTGCGTTTTTGTATGTTTTACTGGTTTATCCTCCTAATAAAAAAAAATTCTGTTCAGATCCGTTTTTCTACATCTATTTATAGCTGTATAGCTGTACAGATTATATACTATCTATGTCTCTCTCTATATATCTGTGTGTGTGTGTGTGTGTATATAGATATATATATACATATATGTTAATATAATATATATTTAGATATAGAGTGTGTGTGTGTGTCTGTTTACATAAACAATAGGCAGAACGAAAGAGTGAGAGAAACAGCTGAGAGACAGGGCAAGAGAAATTATTTTCTATATTTAAAATGTTCTAAAGAAACGGAGAAGTGGGCGGGAGCAAAGAGCACTGATGCGATTCAAGATTTGGACTTCGATGTTAATAATGTTTAAAGATAACAACAAAGCCGTGTTGACTGACAATATAATGACCTCATTATGGCACAAATTACACACACATGTACACATTATGTATGTATATGTGTATATTCTATATATATATATATATATATATATATATATATATATATATATACACATATGCATGATATATGAACACATACAAAATAGCGCCTACATTGGATATATTCACACCTACGCAAGATATGATGATTCAGTAGTTCGCTCATAATTGTGTGAAATGTAAGTTCACACTGGTCGTATCAGAGATGTAAAGTATATGATATAGCACCCCACCCCCCCCCCCCCCCATTTGATGGCGAGCAGGGTCCCCTTGAAAATATATATATTACTCAGATGTGCTGCAGTAAAAAAAAGAAAATTGGGCAACAGTTATAAAATATTTTGTGTCACCCCTACATTTTAAAAAGACCCTACCCCCGGCCGCTCGATTGCTTTACTCCCACAGAAAGGCCCACTGTTTTGAATTTTGCAACCACCCTATTTTAATCATAAGGATCTCACCCCCTCATTTGACCCCTACCTTCGAATCGAAACAAGACTTAGCTTCAATTCCCCCCCCCCATACACACACGTTTGTTTGTGAGCAAAGGTGAAACCACTGTGACAGCTGCTTATTCGTTAATGATCAAAGCCTTCGCCATATCATGGCCAAAGTTCAAATATATGTATATGTATATGTATACAGAAATGTACAAATCGTGTTCATCACTTTGGACGGAGAGCCACTGGAATTGATCGCTGTCCTTACTCTCTTTTCTACGTTTTTACATTTTTTTTTTTACTCACACTCAGAGGGAGAAAATCATGAGTTGGAGATTTTGTGCTTTTCAGCTTTTCATAGCAATCACACTCTCAGCGGTGAAACACTCCACCTCACGTAAGAACTTTGTTATGCCTGAATATTTTAATGAGTCCGTGTGCGTCTGTGCATGAAAGTCGCCATGGTGTTTTGCCTACCCTCATAAAGAGGCAAATTCTGAGACCAGCCATATAAGGTGTTTGTTTTTTTATAGAGAATATCACATGATTAACGCTGATAAGGCACTGACTTTGATGATCTATTGTAACATCATGTAAGAAGTCTCGAAATTTTTAGCTTTGACCAGAACAGTTCAAATGTTGGCAAAATACCCAAATGTCTACATGCATATATCATCTGTTTGGCTATAACTATACAGTGATTCAAAAGGGGCCTATGCTGGCTTCCACCAAATACACCGAACAAGATCTCTTCTTCCTTCAATTGTAGATTTATGTCAAACTTTGTATGCCACCATTTCACAAACTCTTCCCCCAAATCACATGCATGTTGACATTCAGCGAATATATGTTCTGGCGTTTCCTCCACTTGCTTGCAAAAGGTACACAATTCAGAGTCAACAATTTTCATTTTGTGTAATCTTTTGTTCAAAAGAAGTGTTCTTGTATTAATTTCATACTGAAATGTTCTGCTCTTAGTATCAGCTATACACACAAAGGGCATTTTGTATATAAGCTTCCATGTAATATCATCTATCGCATTATTACTCCAATAGATTTCCGATGTTGGAGTCTCAAAATTGTTGCCTTTCAAAATACAATTAATAATCTGCGTTGTTAGCTTCTCAAAGTCTACTTCTTTGCCTTTAAAAAACACAACTGAGTTTGAAGGCTGGTATCGTTTCCCGATTGGAAAGGCATCTCAACTTCAATTCTTTTGGAATAGCAGAAACAATCGAGCACCATTTCATATACATTTGCTTTTCAAATCCCCTCCTCACCCATGTGTTGAAATCTATCAATCTGCCTTCTCTATCAAACAGATCTGAAATATACCATAAACCAGCCCTAAAAAATTCTCCAAAAAACACCGTTCTACCATTTACTCTAACATATTCATTATTCCATACAATAATCTCACCTTTTTCTGTATGTTTTTAATCTAAAAGTCGAAAATCAAAATAGGCACTCAGTATATCTCTGTAAAAACTTGGGCACTGGCCCATTGTTTTACAACTCTTTTTGGACATGTTGCAGTATAAGATAAAATAACCTCCAAATTTCTTCATGAAATACCTAAAGATAATTGACCACAGAGAGCTACCTTCATTCAAAAACCTTGAAATCCATTTTACCTTCAATGCATTGAAAAAGGAAGGGATATGTATCATATTTAAACCACCTTGTTCATACGAACCAATTAGGGTTAATTTTTTAACATATCTATTTTTCCCATTCCATACAAAAGCTTTAATAACACACTCTAATTGTTTCAGTATATGACTTGGTATTGGCAAAACGGACCCACAATTAACAAATTTTGATATAGCAAATGTTTTTACTATTTGTATTTTCCCTATCAAACTCAAATTCCTTTTTCTCCAAACATTAAGTATAACTTTCACATCTACTGAACATTTCTCAAAATTTAATGATATCATCTGTTCCATATCGGAAGACAATAATATGCCCAATACCCGAAAGGGTTCAGATGGCAAATTAATATCAAGAGGTTTAAGTTTACAATTTCTTTTTGATCTCAACCACATAGCATTCGTTTTGCTTTTATTAATTCTGTTGTGGTCAAAGCTAAAAATTATATATGTGACTGAGAAGCAAATTGGTTTTCAAAATAGACAACTAAGTAAACTTGAAAGGAAGTGGATAAATCTGCATGCCTCCTTGACATGACATTCTGGCCGTTATTTTTATTTCTTTGGTATGTGATATGGATAGCATAATTCAATATGTTATATGTGAAATTTTAAAAAGCACAAACTTGTGTGGACCTGCTATTTTTTCCCTCTTTTTTGTCTGTTTTTGGTTTTTGTTATGTATAATTATGTACAATGATTATTATTGTTTTTTTGTGAAAGGATGGAAATAAAAAAAGATGAAAGATAAAAAAAAAGAATTCTCGAAATCCAAGAATGTGTTGTGTTTCAATACGTTATCTGCTGTAGACTTTTTGACTGTAGTAGGGTTAAGTGCCACTGGTTGACTTGTTTCTCATGGTTTACTAGAAATATACTTTCGATAGACATCCCAAGGACATACTAATAAGAAAGACGATGATCCTGATATCAATAGTATTAGTAGTACAAGAAGTAGCAGGTAGTAGAAGCAGTAGTAATGATAATAATATATGATAATAATTATAGTAGTAGCATCTATAGTTGTAAAACTAATGATAATGTATTTAATCGATATTGATAGCATAATCAATAGCAAAAATAGGAATATTGTAAATTGTAACATTAGCTATGATTACCTAATAATGAAAATGATGATGATGATAATAATAATAATAATGATAATGATAATGATAATGATAATAATAAAAGTAATAATAATGATAATAATAACAATAATACTAATAATAATAATAATAATCATAATACATTAAATGGCAAATATAATTGACATCCCCCCATACACACACACCTTCCCATAATCGGGTATCCTTTAAACAGACCATTTCTCCGTACCTACAAAATTGGTGTAGGACAGAGGAATAGCAAGTTTTTGTTGAGATTGGGATTCGGGTTTTAATTTTTTTTTCTTTTTAGATATTCAGGGGCCGCTTGTCTGAAATATCAAAGAAGATACAATTCTCAGAGGTTTAACAGTTGTTTTGATGAAAATCGGTTTTGAAATGGCTGAGTTTACCTTGACAAAGTAAAACCAAGTTTTCCCAAGCGTGGGACCCATTTTTTATTAGTCTCTGTTTTTGGATATCTTAGCCATTTCAGAACCGATTTCAGTCAAATAAACTTTCACTACCTCTTAGAATTGTATGCTCTTTAGTATTTCATAGAAGTGGTTTCTAATTGTCTTACAAAAGGTTAAAACCTGAATTCCCATTTCAAACGTAATTACAAAATAAACCTTTTAAACATATGTTTCTTGTTCCCTATCCCTTTGATCTGCCTGAATGAAAGCAGAACTATAGGAATCTGCGTTCTTTCATTATGATTGCTACCATTAGTCTAACGAGGATTTCAGCTTTCACGCAGAGGCCTACAACATCGCAATTTTAACAGACGCTATAAGACGAAATACTGACAAGAGGTTAGCATATTGCCATGGCAGTTTTAATAATGAATACCTGATGGATGAGACATTAGTGATTCTGTTTGTTTGATGTAATGGATAGAAAGATCAACAATTTCGTATGTGTGTGTGTGTGTGTGTGTGTGTGTGTGTGTGTGTAAAATCAAATGATATCATTATGCATTATGTGTGTGCGTTTGTGGATATTTGTGTGTGTTGTCACAGCATGTTATCTGTGTAGTAGAACCAAAAATATTTCTATGAATTGTGTGTAACCTCTTGCGACTTTTTTGTTCACTTTTCTATGTCTGTATGCAGAAACATGCATGAAGCCAAGTCTCAATCCAAACGTAGTGATTTCTCCCGACCAATCAAGCTACTCAGCGTGGAGCCTTGTGGATGTGTCATGTTCCGATGGGAGTGCTGTAACGGGCCCAACCTATGCCTACTGCTCTGGTACTGATACTTGGAGTCCAGATATCACAATTGCAACATGTCCAGGTAAGCAACTCACCACGTTTTGTCCTCAAAATGCTTAAAGTATGATGGTTACTGGTACATCTATCATTCCTTTTATAAATGACATTGTTAAAAATATGATTTCAGCAATTAATTTTTATAGCAATACGTTGTTATGATACACGGTCAAGATCATGGGAGAGAGAGAAAAAAAAAACTTTCGATGGGATGAGAGACTTAGAGAGTGATAAAGAGAGAAAAAAAAATCAGGGTAAAACGATATTATATCTTTGTAGATATAATATGAGCTCTGCAGGTTCCCAAGTTTGTATTAAGATAAGTATTCATGCTAGGGAGGCTTTAGACTGCAAGAGATTTTGAGATCCCAACCTTCAATAAGATGGAATTTCATAGAGTTCTATTTCCAGTTTACTGTAGTTATGCAGTGGCATGCACTGAATCTTCGATTCCTTCGAACAACGATCAAACCCCTTAATTGGTGTAGGGTGTCTGGACAAACGATCGGCCTGTGGGAGCATGATCTTACATTGAAAAGAAATGCAACCTCAGAAAAGAGAGAATACTCTGTCGGAATATACACGAGTATAATGCAGCCTACAGGTAAGAGCTATTGAAACAGGCAACCCGTGCTATCCTGAATGACATGACTCTATATATCATTTTTGAAGCTATTGATATATGTTCGTAAAACCCAATGTAATAGGGCAATGTAAGAATATGATTAGAAAAAAAAAATGTGTAATGATGGCAGCGATTATTTTGATAATCGCAAAAGAAGTGGTTGTTATAACAATGGTAACAACATTTCTTTTATCCTTTACAGAAGTGGTAATTTTATTCACTTGTTAGAAATTACCTTCAAATGAAATTAATAGCGTTATCAGCGTTGATAGGTAGGGTACATCAGCTTATACATGAATATATACAAACGTCATTGCTTAGATTTTCTCATATATATATTGTGGCTAAGATAAAACCTCAAACGTAATCTAGAAATAACTCATTTCATATATATGTATTTCATATTGTATTCAGGTCTTCGAAAGAATTTACTGAATATTGTTTGCAGATTGCAAATATCATAATGTTGTTTATATTTGTTGCCAAGGATCCATTGTCTGAACAAAAAGTGTGTCACCGAAAGTTGATATAGAAAGGTTATGCAATAATGCGTTTTCAAAATATAGACACTCTTTGACACACCAATAAGAATATGAATGTATTATTTTAAAGATTTTTGTAACAAACAACTCGTAAGGCATCATTTAGAATTTCCGTTCGAAGAGATTTACAGCTATAAAGGAAGAAAAGGATGTAGCGTCTTGAAATTTCATTGCTTCACTTGGTTTTTTTTTTTAGTTTTCGAACGTTGAATTTCCAAAATCCTTCCAATCAAAATTGGTGAGCAACATTTTTAGTTAAATGTGGAAATGATGGCGTGACACTGATGAGAACGTTCATAATAGCCACATATTGCACCAAAACTATGATGACAACGGTAATAATATTAGTGATAATCATATGAATCATCATTTGAAGCATATCCATTGTCGTTCCAGTCTCATGCGGACCACCTGCTGTAGGTAGCGGTGGTGTAATCACCACTCCCGATAAAACGTCGTACGATTCCGGGGACGCGGTTCAGTTCTCTTGCCCTCAGGGAGGAGTCACAGGATCTCCTAATGCCACCTGTGACAGTGATGGTACCTGGAGCTACGGGGGAACTGGCCTACCATCGTGTCCAGGTATTTTGAAGAGAGTAGCTGCACTCATTGACGAAATCAAAGTCAAATCGAAGTCAAATCAAATGGTGCTGATCACTATAGCATGAAAATAGCATGAAAATTGCGAAAGTAATTCCTATTTATAAGAAAGGGGAGAAGGATGATGTCAATAACTATAGACCCATATCTTTATTATCTTCTATTTCTAAGATTCTTGAAAGAATAGTCTACATCAGGACAGTACGTTTTCTTAAAACCTGCGACATATTTTCAAACTTTCAATTTGGATTCAGGGAAAATCACAGCACAACACACGCACTACTTGCCCTCATCGACAAAGTCACACATCACGCACTCGACACACTTTCACACACAATAGGTACTTCTTGGACTTCTCCAAGGCCTTTGACACGATTAACCACGGAATACTACTCGCCAAACTGTCTCATTATGGAATACGTGGAAAGGCCTTGGAGTGGTTCACGAGTTACCTATCAGAAAGATCCCAATTTGTACATGTCAACGGCTTTGACTCTCAAAGTAAAACAATTGCATGTGGTGTTCCACAAGGGAGTTTATTAGGCCCATTGTTATTCATTATTTATATTAATGATTTTCATAGATCCTCGGAGAAACTATCATTCATATTATTCGCGGACGACTCTAATCTTTTTTTTTCCCACCCTGACCCAAATATCTTAATAAGAACAGTCAATGAAGAATTGATAAAGGTCATACAATGGATATACGCAAACAAATTGTCATTAAATATTCAAAAAACAAAAGTTATGCTTTTTAGTAATTCTTTAGATAGCCTCCCAGGCAATATAACATTTGATACTACTCCCTTAGAAGAAGTTTCTTCTTTTAAATTTCTTGGTGTTTGCGTTGATAACAAGCTTTCATGGAGGAATCATATTGATAACATATGTAAAATTATTTCACGTAACATTGGCGTAATGAATAGATTAAAATATTATCTTCCTTCATCTGCATTATTAACTCTTTATTCTAGTTTGATACTCCCTTATTTAAACTACGGGATTCTTGCTTGGGGTAATACATATCAGATGTTACTTGATAAACTTCTTTTATTGCAAAAGAAAGCGCTTAGAATTGTTTTTATTTACATACCCGAGAACATGCAGATGCTTTGTTTTCTGACCATAAAATATTAAAAGTAAATGATTTGTATGTGTTTCAACTTGGTCAGTTTATGTTTAATTACAACAGTACCTTTTTACCTAAAATATTCCACGATTTATTTCATCGAAACAGTCATGTTCATAACTATCCCACGCGACGATCCGACGAATTCCATCTTCCGTTAATGAGAACCGCACATGCCCAAAATACATTTCTTTATACTGGACCCAGACTTTGGAATAATTTAGATAATAGTTTAAAAGATTCCCCCAAATTTGCCACATTCAAATATAAACTCAGAAAATATTTACTTTCTACTTATAATCTTAGATAATTTAAATTGCTGTAATTTATTTTGAGCTTTCACCTGTCCTGATGTCGCAGCACTTGGCGTGTTCTGTGTGCAGACCTCTCTTCTTTCTTCTCTCCTTTTCCTTTCCTGTCTATTGTTCTTCGTAGACTTGTATTGTTACCGTCTTCTCTCCTCTCGGTACTGTCTCGCGTCCAACAGTGTATATGCGTGTGGGTAATTAAATGTGTGTACGAATGTATTGTCCTTGTCATATTTTCCCGGTACACGTGGTTCAATGAACAGTGTCCGGGCACTATAGCATTGGTATTCTATATTTTTTTCCCGACCTGTGTATCTCAAAATAACTACATGTATATTGTTATAGAATAGTATATCATTCACTCATTATTTATCTAGCGATCCACGTCCGACAAGCTTTGCTTTTTAGTGGATCACTATTTTCCATGATCGAATTTATTTTCCGCTCGCCCACGTAGTATTTGTACAGTGTTCCTCTTTATTATTGTACATATATGTTGTTCTATAATTTGTCTCGTATATTACATGAATCTTTTGCAAGCGTTTGAACAATATCATTTAATAACATGTATACATTGTACTATGTTTTTGATTTTCGTTGATTGGAAATAAACTATGATTGAACTATGATAAATTAGAAGTGTGTATGGCAAGGTCATGGACTTGCAACATACTGTAATGAAGGAATCACATTGTACAAACCACTGATTGGGCTACCTTTGGTACAGAATACTAAATAGATATAAGTAAATAGATAAATGAATGAATAAATAAATAAGATCAAGTGCTTACTTCAACTGTCTCCCCAAACAGTACTAGCACTCTTAATTCTAAGTTTGGGGGGGGGGGGGGATAATGACAAGATTTAGAGTAACTTATGGAGCGTGGCTTCATCTTTTGAAGGGAAAGCACAAAAAAACTGATGTACTTATGAAATGAACGATATGTGATATGTATAAATACCAAGTGGGGATTTGTATGTATTTATGTAAGAATTTTATATTACCAAAAACTCTTTTGGACTCTTTCACATACAATAATCAAATTCATAATTACAATACGCGAACCGCGAGTGATTTTCACCTACCTCTATCTCGTACATCTGTTTATCAACGATCTATTCTTTACAGTGGTCCTATTCTGTGGAATTCTCTCCTCTTTGAAATACGCAATGCTAACTCTTTGAATATATTTAAATCTGGTTATAAAAAATTCTGTTCAATAATTACAACCAAATTCATTTAAGTTAGAGTACCAGTTTTTATCCTTTATGTTTTGAGACATCGGGTATTTTGTTATTTGTCACTGTGTGTTGATTGTCATGTCTTAGTCTTGTCTTGTTCTTATGTTTTACTTGCTTCGAACACATTGGTAACAGATGGTTTTAGGTCAGCCGAAAATAAGGGACATTTCCTTTCTGGCTGCTGCCTACCATAGCAATTCCTTTTATACTGTTTAACTGATATTTTGTAATTGTATTCTAATGTTGTTGTATGTGCTTGTTTATTTTTATATCTTCTTTGCTTGGTGAAATAAAGAAACTTGAATGTGTGTTGAGATATCATGTGGAATAAGTATTGCCCCAAAAAATCAAGCTATCATCTCATATAGGACGCAAATATCTCTTGAGATGTTGGTATGTATAGGCCTACACATATGAAAGTCATGTTTTAGAGTGAATGTGACATTTTTCTTTGGGCGAAATTCAAATCTGAGGAAAATCATATATGAAGAAAAATGTTGAATAACAAAAATGCAATTGTAAGGAATATCTAAATCCCATCTTAATGAAACAAAAGTACGTTTTTCGATAATCTTTTATTCTGCCTTTTACCATCAAACCTTCTAAAAAACTTCACTGAATCGACAAGAACATCTCTTAATTTATATTTAAAATCATAGAGGTATACGGCCCTAAGCAAGTTAAGATTGTTCCCAATTCGTGTAAGCTGGAGGGATAATATTTTCGGGTTGCCCGTCTGCCCTTCTGTCTGTCAATCTGTCCGTCTGTCCTGCCATCTTTCCGTCCTTAATCGATTTTGTAGACAGCGTAACTTCGAAATGTTAAAGAGATCCAAATGAAACTTGGCATGATTGGACGAGCTGTGAAAATCAACTTGTAATAGGTCAAGGTCAAATACTGAAATTGTTTTAGGCCATGGGATCTAAGGCCAAAGCTAAAATTAAGTGTAACTGCTGAAATTTCATGTTTTTCTGCGTATGTCGAAAATGGCTCAAGGTATCTCAGTCTTCTTCAGATATGAATTGCCTGGCAATGATTCTCTTGGGAAACTTTGGGTCTTGAGGTCAAAGGGTCAAAGGTCAGGTTAAAGTGCTAAAATTACACCATTTATTTGTGAAATTACAATTATTTTGTCCATACAGCTCAATGCACCGTACAAAGATTTAATGATTCAATGTAGTTAAACTTGATGTGTACATGAGCTATACAGCACAATGATTCTGTAGAAAGGGATTTGCATCGTGCATGGGGTTAAAGATAATACAGTGTAATAAGTTTTGGTACCTCAAAAGTTTCCTTAAATTTCCTTGTCTTAGTTTGTATTTCAGGTTAAAGTACCTTTCATATAACTAACACTGTGAGACTTACTCGCCCCAACGTGCTCTCATGTCTTAGTAATCATGCAATTAACTGCGACCAGCAGCCCCATACGCATAGCGACCAGCAGTCCCATACGCATAGCGTAATCGGGCTTCGCATTGTAGCATTCAGGATCATAACAGATTTAGTATCGTAGGATAAATGTCAACTTAAAATCCCCAAAATTCTTTAATTTGAAGACTTACCAATTAAGGTGAAGTATTGAAAATAGGCTTCGGGCAAAGTTTGGTTCTGCCTATAGTCCCGTTCTGTTCGAATTGATGACTGAATGTGACTCGGTCGAGAGGACCTTGGGAGAGCTACCATACACTGAATACTACAGCCAGCGCATGCGAACACATCACATGCGCACAATTTCAAATCCATCAACGGATAAGATGTTTGTGTGCGCATGCGCTGGCCGTAGTAGTCAGTGTAGTAGCTCTCCCAAGGTCCTCTCGACCGAGTCACATTCAGTCATCAATTCGAAAAGAAAGGGACTATTGGCAGAACCAAATGTTAATCGAAGCCTGTTTTCAATACTTCAACTTAATTGGTAAGTCTTCAAATCGAAGAAATTTTTGGATTTTAAGTTGCCATTTACCCGCGATACTAATTCTGTAATGATCCTGAATGCTACAATGCGAAGCCCCATTACGCTATGCGTATGGGGCTGCTGGTCGCAGTTAGCTATGCGTACAATGGGCTGCACGCTGCTGGTCGCAGCAGGGAGGTGAGTCGCAGTCAGTGGTTTCGTACGGCGACGGCTCTGGTACGAAACCATTATTGCATGATTACTAAGACATGAGAGTACTTTGGGGCGAGTAATTCTCACAGACAACGTACTTTAACGTGAAACACAAACCAAGACAAGGAAATTCAGGGAAACTTTTGAGGTACCAAAACTTTTTATTATCTTTAAAGATCAAGAGAGAATGATAAAATGCACTTCTTTTGGCTCAAAGTATGTCATGGAACTTGGTGTATTACAATTGCACCAGAAAGTGATTATTTGCCAATCCTGTGAAACCAGTGTCTTACACTGGTAAAATGTAAACCTACTGGGAGAATAATGGGCATACAAGTATGCATACAAGTCGTCATATCGATATTTCTATATAGGTTGTTGTTGTTTTTTTTTTTATTTGGGGGGGGGGGGGGGGGTGGGGTTGAGGAGAGTAATGTATTTCGCAACCAAAAGCATTACCGGTATGCAAATACAGAGAACATATTAAATGTGGTGCTGATATCAATTTCTTCATAAATTCCCATAATTTACTTTCACATTGCTATATCAATCTTGTTTTGGTCAATAAATTAGCGGCCTACCTTAATTCCTCGTTAACTGATGAAATAACTGCTGAGTTTCTATACAGCCCTGCAATTTGACACGGAAAGCACATTCTGCGGGTTTTTTTTTTTCTTCACTCAAAATATGAACTGTAGTAGGCCTATATTAGAAATCTGTGTACAGGTCCATTGAAAATCATATTACGATATTAAAGCTATTACAGATATTGTGAATTCGGCCATGTCCTTGCACATTAATACCATTATCGACTGTTATATCACTTTCAGGGATCCTTTTGAGAGACTTGCTTGCAACTTAAACCTGCGTATTTTGCAAACACCATGGAAAAAAGTTCATAATTTTCATTCTGACAATTGATTAGCTGAAGCAGCCTGGTTTCACGACAGTTGTGATCTCTTAGGGCCACATGATACGAGTTTCATAAAAAGTAAACTTCAAGTCAATAATTCTGTGGGGATCTTCTGAAAAAAAAAACAACATAGAATTTCCTGATTGTAGTGTTCAAGTATAATTTTGTTAATTTTGGTTAGTTTTCTTTTTAAGTACAGTTACTGGCATTGTCCATGAGCAGGACTGCAAGATACAAGCCTTGCTTTTAAGCAGTCTCGTCCATTTTTCCACTTCCAAAAACTTTATATTTTCGGTACAGTCTTAAAAATCACTACGAGGAATTGTATTGTATTTTTCACTTACAATTTTCTTTTTAATTACAATTTTCTATTAATCTTGTTTAACTTTACAATACCTAAATGTTTAACTACATTTACATCTTTGGGGGGGGGGGGTGAAAAATGATGAGTGAATGAGGTGTCAAGTTTCTTCAGTCCATTTAACGTTTCGAGCAATCAGTGTCGACCGAAATGCGATCGGTGTAAAGGACAAACTTCAAATTCGTCTTTGGCTCCTCAGTATCAACAACTCAGCGATTAAATTGCAAATTTCGCCAATCGATGTGACAAAATGAGCAATGGCATTCCCCATTTTAAAATTTCAAATTCGACCATTTGCACTTTTCCGTCTTTTCGGCCATTCAAATTAATAAGGTTAAGTAGAAATTCAAAATGGGGTGGGATTTTGGGAACAATGGCTCAAGTCAATACTTTGCGAAGGTGTTGTGATGCTTTGAATTTTTGGTAAGTAGCCAGAAACATTGTCCTTCTATTCCTGTCAAATCTGGTTAAAAATTCTATCTCTACACATTGTGAAAATGACGTTTAGATTACTCATAAGGGGTCTGTATGCCCTGGTTTAACTATGCACAGCCCTGTCTGGCGTCTGGTCAGGCTTAGCCCTGCTGCTCGCCCTATACCACTATAATCAAGATGAAAAATATAAAAAGATGAGCATAGACATGCAGGCAGAAAAAAAAAGTCACAAGATGAGCTATGAGGAGATTACAACAGTATGTACGAGAAAAAAATGCACATTAAAGAAAACAAGAATGAAAAAAAAAGAAGAAAGACACAAGAGACCCATGCCAGTGGATCTAGAGTTTATGTGGAGTTCAAATTCCACCGCACACGAGCGGAATTATTTACCTATTAAAATTTTTTTATCTAATAAAAAAAAATGCGGGTTCTGATATCATGACATTTTTTGCTGTTAAATACAATGCGACTGGTATCTATGAATTTTGAACTACCATTTTACGTATTTGATTGCAGGGTTTAAAATTGACCTGGAAAACTAATGTCTTCATTTAATTATTTCGTCTTTATGTGGCCTATGTGTGCGTAACTTTGCAGGGAATGCTATAACTACTGTTCACATAATCTTTTCTACTGTCTCCTTAAATCACGATACCTTTTTCTTTGCTATTCCCGTATAGATCCAAACACATGCGTGAAGCCAAGTCTCAATACCAACGTAGTGATTTCTCCTGACCAGGCAAGCTACTCACAGTGGATGCGTGTGGATGTGTCATGTTCCGATGGGAGTGCTATATCGGGACCATATTATAGCCTCTGCTATGGCAGTGACACTTGGAATCCAGATATCACAACGTCAACATGCACTTCAGGTAAATCAAGTCACCATAATACTTCCATCGTTCAAGATATTGTCGTTGATTACAAGGAGATGAAGAGGGCGCTATGGACTGAGACGCACGCGGCAATTTCGTTTGTCTCGCAAAAGTAACAAAATTTCACCAAATTGGGACGTCTACTTCATTTTTTCGGGTCTCACATTCTAACAAAACGACAAAGTTAGAAACATCGCCTGAGGATGGACCAACAAAAATCTGCTCGGCCGCAACGGTTAGCCGCTACAAAGGCAAAAAACTATGGTCCTTCTGTGAGAAAACCCGCAACCCAGGTACGAGCAAACAGCCCGTCAAGTCCGAACCCGAAGGTCACTAACCCTGCGCCCATGACTCCGGCCGCTTCCCAGCGAGAGTCGTTGGAAGGCCAAACAGCCAGCGATGCGGAATCTGTTGAAGTGGTGCCTGATGACGTCACAAATATGGCTGTCGCATCCACGACGGTAACCAACCCAACGCACCCAGATCGAGGCACCACTATGCCCGCCGACAAGGAAGCACTGGCCTCTGCACCTCCCAATGTGCAAACCCCTGGAAGCTTGGACGCATATTTCAAGGAAGCTACCAGCGGATTCAATAAAATGATCCAAGACGCTGTCGACAAGTTCCTTGGGAAGTTGAGCGATCTTGAGGCCAACATTGAAGCTTATATCCAATTTCAGAGCAAACGGGTCGATGATCTCGAAGTCAAACAAAAGGAAATGGAAGGTAGAATGAAAAGAATGGAAAAAGAAATTGCCGAACTCCGCTCCGAAGTATTGAAGAACAAAGCGGAAACAAACAAAACCGAAAGAATATCTAGGAGGAATAACATCCGCATCGTGGGAATCCCTGAAACACCAAATGACCAGAGGGAAGACTGCGCCCACATCGTCGAAGACATCCTGCGGTCCAAATTCAAGATGACCACAAAGGTGGAGCGAGCTCATCGTGATGGTCGCAAGGTGGAAGGTCGTCCCAGGCACATCTTGATAAAGTTTCTCTCATACAGAGAAAAAGTAGATGTCATCCGTCGTGCCAGGGAAATCCTAAAGGACGAGCGATATTTCATGATCGACGACTTGACGCAAACTGACCTGGAAGAAAAACAGAAATGGAAGAAACAAGTCCAAGAAATGTACAGCAAAGGTACCAAGTTGAGATTCTATGCCGGAAAATGGCGCCAAACCGGAGGCGCTCCCTTTAATTTCGAGATGGCATCTGCAAATGGGTACCATCCGAACTGAATACAATATCAGCCGAGTATTATATTTTTCTCTACTTATGCAATGAACCGGCTGCACAGTGTATTATAGCAGGTGTGACTTGCTCAAATTTAGTTTGTGTCTTGAACCAGCTGCACAGTGTATTACAACCCTTCAGCAGTTAACGTACGCAAGCTACATTTCACTATCATTAATGAAACACGCTTAAGCATGACTATTCAGTTTGTATAGTTGCCCAGGGAGAATTATACAGTCGGATCTTTTTGTTCAGTATGGCATCTGCAAATGGGTGCCATCTGAACTGAATTCAGTATCAGCCGACTATCACATTTTTCTCCACTCACGCAATGAATCGGCTGCACAGTGTACTACAGCAGGTGTAACTTGCTCAAATTTGGTGTGTCTTGGTTACTAGTGTTGCCCCTGGCAACCTTGTTCTTATCCTAAATCATGTAAAGAGTTCCTCAGTGTTAGTTTTGTTGGCGCATAGGGAGTGGGTGATGTTTTGCTCTCCAACTGTGGGAGAGGAGAAATCCGTATTGAATGAATGATAAAAAAACCCGGTTTACTTATAGATGTTCCTGGTAAACAAGTCCATTACTGGTTTCCTCCAAATGGATTCCTCAAGTATAGGTTTCCTTTTAGGCTGTAGGAGTTTTACCTGGCCGACATGACGGTTGTCAAGTCACTTCATTGTGATTAGAGTCTGCACGATGTCATGATCCATCCCAACCAAATCTAAATGTATGAAGTGATAAATACATATATATATATATATATATATATATATATATATATATGTATACACATATATATTTCAATCAATTGGTAGCTCAATTCAGAACCTTAACAGCCGATGTTTTGAAAATAGAGCTATTAGTATGATCCCAAATTACCCAACCTTTTAGCAGTCAACGTACGCAAGCTATACACACTTCATTATCATTAATGCAAAACGCTTAAGCATTTTATGCAGATTGTTTAGTCAACTAGGGTGATTTGTCCAGTCTGTTTTTTTTTTTTTCTATTCAGAATGGCATCTACAAAGGGTGCCATCTGAACTGAATACGGTATCAGCCGAGTGTTATATTCTTCTCCACTCATGCAGTGGACCGGCTGTCTGTACAATGTATTTATAATATGTTAACCTGTATTTTGTTGGAATTTGGTGTGTGCTTTTTTCGCTATAGAGTTTTCCTTGGCAACCGTGTACTTGCACCATATAGTGATGGTTGGCGGTACCAGGGTGTTGGTCTTCTTGGGGCATAGGGATGGGGTGATCTTTTGCTCCGTAGTTATGGAACAGGAGAAATCCGTAAAAATGATAAAAACGGTTTATTCATAGATGTTCCTTGTGAACAAGCCCGTTGCTGGTTCTTTCCAAATTGATTCCTCAGGCAAGGATTCCCTTACGCTGTAGCTGCCTGAGATCTGTACCCTGCAGGCATGATGGTTGTCAGATCAATTTATTGTAATCTAGAGCCTGCACGGGATTAGGATTCATTGTAGTTAAATTTATGGTTATATCATAGTGTACGTGATAAATATATTGATATGATTGCCGGAATTTTATTGCGATTAGATCCAGCACGGGATATGCTCCGTGACAACCAAATCCACGCCTACCGCATTATCCATGTGAGAGATATTTGTTATGATTCTCAATATTCACCAAACCCACCTGCAATTAAAGGTTTTTTTTTGTTGTTGTTGTTGATAAATACCCTTATGATATAATGATAGTAAGTTATATCCTTTTGATGAGATATAGTTTGTTTTTTTTTCTGATTAATTGACATCAGCCGAATGCTATATTTTTCTCCACTCACGCAGTGGACAGGCTGCACAGTGTATTATAATACAATTAGCGTGACAATAGGCCCTACATAATTCTGTTAACCTGCATTTCGTTCGAATTTGGCGTGTGCCTTGCGCTTTAGAGTTGCCCTTGGCAACCGTGTACCTGCCCTATGTAGTAACTGTTGGCGGTCCCAGCGTGTGGATCTTGTTGGGGCATACTAGGGACGGGGTGATCTTTTGCCCTGCAGCTATGGGAGAAGAGAAATCCGTAAAATAATAAATGATAAAAATGGTTTATTTATAGATATCCCTTGTGTTCAAGCCCATTGCTGGTTCTCTCCGAATTGATTCTTCGGGCATGGGCTCCCTTAGACTGTAGCTGTTTGAGATCTGTACCCGGCAGGCATGATGACTGTCAGGTCACTTTTTGTAATCAAGAGCCTGCACAGGGTAATGGTTTATTGTAACCAAATCTGTGTTCATACCATAATTTATGTGATAAATACGCTGTTATGATTTTCGGTATTTTATTGTGATTTGAGTCTGCAAGGGGTTATGGTCCATGCAACCTAATCCACGTACACATTACAATACATGCGAGTTGTTACGATCTTAAATATTTACTAAACCTACCTACAATTAATATTTTGTTGTTGTTGTTGATAAATACCTTTCATGATGTAATAATAACAAACAAAATATGAGTTTTGGGATTTTTTTTTTCTTCTCTTTCTCTTCTGGTCGAAATATTTTTCTGATTAATTGGCATTCTCAGTCAAAACTCCAACAACTGATGTTTTCTTTTTTTTTTAAATTAGAGGTATGCTCCCAAATTACTCATTTTTTTTGCAGTAAACGTATGCAAGTTACATTCCATTATCATTAATGCAACACGCTTAAGCATTTGATGCAGGTTGTGTATGGTTACCCAGGGTGAATTGTACAGTCTTCTCTTTATTGTTCAGGATGGCATCTGCTACGGGTGCCATCTGAACTGCATACAGTATCAGCCGAATGCTATATTCTTCTCCACTTACGCATTGGACCGGCTGTACAGTGTATTACAATACAGTAGGCCCTATGTTAACCCTCATCTTGTTCGAATTCGGCGTGTGCCTTGCGCTTTAGAGTTGCCCCTGGCAACCGTGTACTTGCCCAGCGTGTGGATCTTGTTGGGGCATACTAGGGACGGGGTGATCGTTTGCGCTGCAGCTATGGGAGAAGAGAAATCCGTAAAATATTGAATGACAAAAATGGTTTATTTATAGATATTCCTTGTGTTCAAGCCCATTACTGGTTCTCTCCAAATTGATTCCTCGGGCATGGGCTCCCCTAGACTGTAGCTGTTTGAGATGTGTACCCGGCAGGCATGATGATTATCAGGTCACTTTTTGTAATCAAGAGCCTACACAGGGTAATGGTTTATTGTAACCAAATCTGTGTTCATACCATAATTTATGTGATAAATACGCTGTTATGATTTTCGGTATTTTATTGTGATTTGAGTCTGCAAGGGGTTATGGTCCATGCAACCAAATCCCCGTTCACATCACAATACATGCGAGTTGTTATGATTCTAAATATTTACTAAACCTACCTGCAATTAATGTTTTGTTGTTGTTGTTGATAAATACCTTCATGATGTAATAATGATAAATAAAAAATGAGTTTTGGGATTTTTTTTTTTCTCTCTCTCTTTTGGTCGATATATTTTTCTGATTAATTAGCATTCTCAGTCAGAACTCCAACAACTGATGTTTTTTTTTTAATTTAATGAGAGGTATGCTCCCAAATTACTCAACTTTATTATTATCATTAATGCAACACGCTTAAGCATTTGATGCAGGTAGTGTATGGTTACCCAGGGTGAATAGTACAGTCTGTTCCTTTTTTTTTTTTTTTTTTTTGTTCAGGATGGCATCTACAAACGGGTGCCATCTGAACTGCATACAGCATCAGCCGAATGTTATACTCTTCTCCACTCACGCAGTGGACCGGCCGTATATACAGTGTATTACAGTACAATGATTATGTTAACCTGTCTCGTGTTCGAATTCGATGTGTGCCTTGCGCTTTGCAACTGTTACTTGCCCTATATAATATAATGGTTGGCGGTCCCAGCGTGTGGATCTTGTTTCGGCATAGGGATGAGGAGATCTAATGCTTTGCAGCTGTAGGAGAGGAGAAATCTGTATAAGAATGAATGATAAATACGGTTTATTCGTAGACATTCCTTGTTTTCAAGCCCATTGCTGGTTCTCTCCCCTGTTCTCTCCAAATGGATTCCTCGGGCATGGGCTCCTTTAGATTGTAGCTGTTAGATTTGTACCCGGCAGGCATGATGGTTGTCAGGTCACTTTATTGTAATCTAGAGCCTGCACGGGGTAAGGGTTCGTTGTAACCAAATCTATGTTTGTATCATAATCCATGTGACAAATATGTTGTTAAGATTTTCGGCATTTCATTGCGTTTAGAGCCTGCACGGGGTTATGATCCATCGCAACTAAATCCACGTCTATGCCATAACCTATGCAAGAAATATTTTCAATATTGACTAAAACTGACTGCAATTAATACTTTGTTGTTGTTGTTGATATATACCCTTTACGATAACGACAATAAGTTAATAAAATGTGTTTGGGTGTTTTTTTTTCTCTCTCACTCTCTCTTGGTCGAAATATTTTTCAGATTAATTGGCATACCAATTCAGAACTCAATCAGCTGATGTTTTAAATATCTAGGTATGCTCCCAAATTACTCAACCTTTTAGCAGTCAACGTACACAAGCTAAATTTCATTATCATTATTGAAACACGCTTAAGCATCTTATACAGGTTGTATAGTTATCCAGGGTGAATTGTTCGTTTTGTTCTTCTTGTTCAGGGTGGCATCTGCCAACGGGTGCCGACAGTATCAGCCGAGTATTGTATTCTTCTCCACTCACGCAGTGGACCGGCTGCACAGTTTAATACAATTTATTACAACATACTATGTCAATTTGTAACTCGTTCGAATTTGGTGTGTGCTTTGTTCGCTATAGAGTTGCCCTTGGCAACCGTGTATTTGCCCTACATGTTCTTTTTGTCCACGATGGCATCTGCCAACGGGTGCCATCAGAACTGACAGTATCAGCCGAGTATTGTATTCTTCTCCACTCTCGCAGTGCATGGACCGGCTGCACAGTTTAATACAGTTTATTACAATATATTGTGTCAACTTGTAACTTGCTCGAATTTGGTGTGTGCCTTGTTCGCTACAGAGTTGCCCTTGGCAACCATGTATTTGCCCTATATAATATACTGGCCGTCGGCGGTCCCAGCGTGTTGGTCTTTTTGGGGCATAGGGATGGGTGATCTTTTGCGCTGCAGTTGTGGGAGAGGAGGAATCCGTATAGAATTAATGATAAAAACGGTTATTTTTTTTTTCATTTCTTGTAAAATTGATTCTTCGGGTAAGGATTTCCTTCCTAGAGTTGCCCTTGGCAACCTAGTATTTGCCCTATATACTGGCGGTTGGCGGTCCCTATGAGACTTGAGATGTCTTCTCTTCTGTCATAACGCAATACGTATTACATACATGTGTTCCTTCTATTGATCGGATAAAGAACAATTACCGGAGTTTTATTATAACTTATTTTGAATATTAGTATTCATGCTTATGACAAACTGTTCTCTTTATGTTTGTGCCTACTTAGATCGTATTAATGTTATGTATAGGACGATCCTATTTTCCTTTGTAGACAACGTTATATTAAGAGACAACGATAAAATGTGTAACTGCAATATTGCAACAATCTCCACAGTCAAATTGTTCTATACTGCCCTCTACAGGTGCCCTCGTGGACTCAAGCAACGGACAACACGCTCACCCTTTAATACGCAATTCTATAGACACAGCATTCAATTCAATTAATGATGATGACTTTTTTGATTTGGCAGGACCTTCTTTTGAACAAAACGAATCAAATATCAATCAAAATGACAATTTTTTTGATAATTATGTTTCTGACAGTTTTAATTCATCGCCGCAAGAATTAGATTATGATTTTGACACAGAGAACCAATTGCAAAGTCCGTCTTCTGAATATCTTACTCAATCCCAATTTACCAATGTTGTCAAGGAATATGATAGTACTACTTTTTCTCTTTTACATTTTAATATTAGAAGTATTAATAAGCATTTTGAAGAATTGAGGTTATTTTTAAATAGTCCCATCATGCATAATATCTCGGCGGTAGGTTTAACCGAAACCTGGCTCTCTCATGACTCCAGTCTTCCCTTCGCTCTCGACGGGTACGATTTAGTGGTTAATAACAGACAAAATAGGGTAGGTGGAGGCGTTGCCATATATGTTAAACAAAATTATGATTATGTAGTCCGCGATGAGTTCACCAGTATGACTGATTTTTTTGAGTCTTTATTTATTGAAATCACAGTTCCAGGCAGCAAAAATATAATCATAGGTGTAGTATATAGACCACCAAACGCGAATACTAAATCATTTTTAGATTATTTTTCGGATCTGGTTAAAAACCCACTTTTTATCAATAAAAATTGTTTTATAATGGGTGATTTCAATATAGATTTACTAAAACAGAATAATATGTCGCAAGATTTTTTGGAAATATTTTTGTCTGCCTCTTTTTTACCCTTAATATCTAAACCCACACGTATAGTTAATGAATCTGTTTCTTTAATTGATAACATTTTTTGTAACATTCTTCCTCCTCCTGATTCTTTTGTAGTACTCTCAGATATCACCGATCATTTCCCCATCTCGACTGGTTTTTCTTTAAATGAAACAGTTAATAATAAAAACAACAATATATTTAAACGAAGAATTACTCATGAAAGTATAGCTAGGCTAGGTGCTAGCTTAGACACCGCAGACTGGTCCTGTATCTTTGATACAGATGATGTTAATTTGTCTTATGAATATTTTATGAAGATTTTTATCCAACATTTGGACATTTGTATTCCAAAACGTAGAGAAAAATCAGCTAATTACAAAAAAAATACCCAGGCTCCCATGGATTTCAAAATCGCTCCTGCGTTCAATAAATAGAAAGAATAATTTATATTACAGATTTAAAATGAAACGTACTGAGCAATCAAAGTTGAAATACACTAGTTACAAAAATACTTTGACGAAAATTGTACGAATAGAAAAGAAAAAATATTATACTAATCAGTTACAATTTTACAGGCATGATATGCAAAATACATGGAAAGTTTTAAAGCAAGCCATGAATATATAAAATGTTAAGTCAAATATTACAAAAATTAGATTTGATGGTGAAATTGTTGAAGATTCACAACAAATTTGTGATATTTTGAATAACCATTTTTCTTCAATTGGGGAAAGCCTGGCAAGTAATATTCCTCCCTCCACAAAACATTTTTCCGAATTTTTGGGTCCCCCAAATTCTAGTTCAATATTTTTTAATCCAACATACACTCAGGAGATAATTAATATTGTCTCTGATTTCAGTTCCAAAAAAAGTGCTGGACACGATGACATCAGCAATTTTCTTTTAAAGGGGGTAATATCGTCAATTGCGGATCCCTTAGCTCATATATTTAATCTATCCCTTTTTAATGGCAATTTCCCCGAAAGTATGAAAATAGCAAAAGTCATCCCCTTGTTTAAAAAAGGTGACAAATTAGATGTAAATAATTACCGACCAATTTCTTTGTTAAGTGTATTGTCAAAAATTCTTGAAAAAATTATTTATAAAAGAACTATTAATTTCTTTAAATTTAATAATATATTTACGAATTCTCAGTTTGGATTTAGGGAGAAACATAGCACCACACATGCATTATTGAGTTTTATAGAAAAAGTGGCACATGCTATCGATAAATCTTCTCATTTGATAGGTTTGTTCCTGGACTTCTCCAAGGCCTTCGACACCATCAATCATGATATTTTACTTAACAAATTACACCATTATGGAGTGCGTGGGAAGGCCTTGGAGTGGTTCAGGAGCTACCTCATGAACAGGAAACAATATGTTTCTTTAAATGGTTGTAATTCACAAATATTAAATATTAAATGTGGGGTGCCACAGGGAAGTTTATTAGGTCCACTGTTGTTTACTGTTTACATAAATGATTTTTGTAGATCATCAGATGTTCTTTCTTTTATTCTTTTTGCAGACGACTCAAATCTATTTTTTTCACACAATAATCTTTTTACCCTTGTTAATACAATAAATTTAGAATTAGAAAATGTTGCCCAGTGGATAAAAGCAAATAAGCTATCTATTAACCTTCAAAAAACAAAATATATGCTCTTTAGTAATTCTACTGAGGCAGTACCTGTTGATATTGTTTTAGATGGTACTCCACTCAAAAATGTTTCCCATATAAAATTTCTTGGAGTAACAGTTGACAATAAGCTGTCCTGGAAATTTCATATTGACAGTATATGTAAAATTATTTCACGTAATATTGGTATAATTAATAAGCTTAAGTTTTGTTTTCCTTTGTCGTCCCTGCTCGTATTATATTCATCCTTAATATTGCCATATTTAAGTTACGGTATTCTCGCGTGGGGAAATACATATAAAACATTCTTAGATAAATTACTATTATTGCAAAAGAAATTACTCCGTGTTATATGTCATACTGCATTTTTGTCCCATACTGACCCACTATTTTATGAGCATAAAATATTGAAAATTAATGATTTGTATTTGTTTAATCTAGGACAATTTATGTATAATTATAATAAAAATAATCTCCCAAATATATTTGAAACAATGTTTCAAAGAAATCAATCCATTCATAATTATCCAACACGGCGATCAAATGATTTCCATTTGCCATTTCTGAGAACTTTGTTGGCTCAAAACACATTTATTTACGACGGGCCAAAGTACTGGAATTCACTTCCCAGTAACATTACTACTGCTCAATCTCTGAATTCCTTTAAGAATAAATTAAAATAATTTTTATTGAAACTTTACAACATCCAACAGAGTTAGTTTCCCTTTATCATCTCAGTCAAGTCATCATTCTTTTTTATATAAGTCCTCCTATTAAACTATGTCCCTGTCTGTGTTCTAAATATAACGATATGTTTTTTTTCTCCTGCATTCTTACCAACATAACTACGTATAAAAAATGTTTTGCATTACATTCAATCCAGCTTGTATTTTATCACTTATTTTACATTATGAAATCCAGATTGCTTGCGTCCACGATGGCACATGCTGTAGTTCCCTCTTTTTTCTCCCTTTTTTCCTATCTTTTTTTCCTCTTTTTTTCCTTTCCTTTTCTCTCTTTTTCCTCTTCCCAATCATTTTGATGTCAGTTGACATCGGTTCGTTTATTGTGTTTTATATTGATGTTTTGTGTATTTTTCTGAGGGTCCCATATCGTACAAGCTTTGCTTCTTAATGGGACCCTCCACTTCCATCCTCATCCTTAGTTGACTTGTATTATACGCTTTATGTATTTAACAAAGATGTAATCACATCTACTCTTCATTTTCATAATTTTCTTATGTACCTTTTCAAGTTTTGTTCTGTATCACAAATATCCCGTGTATATGCAATGTACATAAATTTCTTTGTTCATTTTGATGGAGGTGAAAATTAAGTTGAAAGTTGAAAGTTGAACTACATGTATGATTAGATTTTCTGCAATGCTATATTGCTATCAGTTTTCGCAGATGTAATTTTCACACTAATTTTCTAATATATATATATATATATATATATATATATATATATTATGATATAGAGAGAGGAGAGAAGGAGAGAAAGAGAGATATTCCATATAGAGAGGATAATGTACATTTATAGTAGGACATATTTGTAATGGACATATTGTTTATGTGTAATAACGCCCGTTTTTTAGTTTGCCAATGTTATCATTATTGCTATCAGCATCATCATCATCATCAAGACAGTGATTATCATATATCATATATCATATATCATGATAACTGTTGTCATGTACACTATTTTTATGAGTTCCATTGACCAGTTCCTACACGGAAATGCGCAATACATGAGATAATCACATGAAAATGGAAATAAGAATATTAATGTCTTTTATCATGATCCAAATAAAGTTTACAGTAGGAATTTGTGCAAATGTGATTATGATGATGATGATGATGATGATTATTATTATTATCATTTTGGTAGGCACGGTTGTTATATCGGCATAACACCATTGACATCACATGATTGTTAAACTGTCATCTTCATCATAATAAGAGCTAATTGAAACTCTATTTGTCTCGTTTTAGTTTCATGTGGACCACCTGATGTCGGTGATGGCGGTGTAATCACAACTCCTGATCAAACTTCCTACGATCCCGGGGACGTGGTTCAGTTCTCCTGCTCGCAAGGAGGAGTCACAGGGTCTTCATCCGCCTTCTGTGACTCTGATGGTACCTGGAACTACGAAGGGACCGAAGTACCATCATGTCAAGGTATATAGGAAGCAATGCCCGCAGAGAAAACAGTCTTCCCAAAGTTATGCTGTATCACCATGCCTCACGAAATGAGGCTGCGTGAGGAGTGTATAGGGCATGAACGATTATCAACTCCTGACTTTAATACGTGTAGTTGAAATCGATTTTTTTGTTTAATGTTAATCTGCGAAATTTTGCTCGAAAAAAACAATGACTTATTACACATACACAGACCATCGCATTCAAAATAAATTGGCGCAACACTCTTAAGTTTGTCGTCATAGGTCGCAGAAAGTGTCATGAATGGTGCTTGAAGAAAAAGACTCAGTTTTGTACCTGATAGTGCGTCATATGAATGCTAATAAATGTGAAATAAATGCAAAAAAAAAAGGGAAGGTAATCCCACGGAAAAACAAATCGGTGTACTCATTCAGACATTATTACTCTTAAAATGTTCTGATTACCTTACAGCGGCTTGTGCAGCTCCAGACAATACGAACGGAACGGGAACGTACGGTACCGGAGAAGTTCTCTTGTTCCAGTGTCTGCCCGGTTATTCTCTACAAGGCTCGGGTGACACTGTCACAACGACTTGTGACGACGGAACCTGGAATCCTGCCGTCGAATGTGTCTCAAGAGGTGAGCGTTAAAAGTCTCTATAGCAGCAAAACAATTTAACTCACATAGCTAGGCCAATCATAGGTATAATGAATGTGTATGATTATGTACATGTATGTTTGCATGTGTTTGCATGTGTGCATGCAGGTGTATACTAACCTGCAAGTCACCTCAGTTTTGACTTGATGCTAATCTTGGTCTTATCCTTTTCATTTTAACAGTACCTCTTAACGTATATTTTCAACTAATTGTTACACTCTTTGTCATTTGTAGGCCTGTTTTTACCCAACATGTATGAATGTAACATCATTCTGTGTACTGGAACTTTCAATGATAGTACTTATTTATCGTATTCCTGTAAAACTCGCCCTCTGTCACCCCCTCCCCCTATGTCAGTTTTTATCATTAGCCTCTCACAGGAGAGAGAGAGAGAGAGAGGGGGGGGGGGTTATCGATCAAAAAAAGAGTCACAATCAGCAGTGGAGGACATGGAATAACAGAACGCTTGGCATTCCCCAGTGTCCTCTCAATCGATGCTGAAGTGAAGGTGTTAAAGGGATGATATAGTATTGGTGGAGATGATAATTGGGCTTTTAACTTTTTTTTTTGCGGGATATCAAGAAACCACTTGTGAAATAGTACACAGCGTACCATTCTAAGAGAATTCAAAGTTTATTTGCTGAAAATCTTTTTTTCTTTCCAAATGGCTGAGACATCCAAACACAAAGTAAAACAAAGCGTTTGTAATAAAAGGTGGGTCCCACTATTTATTAGGATTGCTCTGTTTGGGGTATCTCGGCTATTTCAAAACCAATTTTCATCAAATAAACTTTTAATTCCTCTTGGAATTACATGCTCTTTCATATTTCATAAGAGGTTTCTCGTTATCTCACCCAAAATGTTGGAAACCTGAAGTTATGTTTCAACCAAAACTATACGATCTCTTATGGGCAGAATCCCCTCCAAGTAATGGCTCAAGGACCTGACGAGCAGAACCATTCGTTGACAAGCTGTTGAATATACAGTACAGGGTTCCTACTTATTCGGTTGCTTTACATTGAATGCATTGAGAAGTTAATGCTGGTACCCTCACTGATAAAGTTGAATTATTAGTTGTGATAGTAACGGTATTTTTTTTTTTCAGCCATGAGCAGTGTGTTGCCATGTTCACAGTATATTTTTTTAAATCTTTTTCTCTTTTTTCGTTTTTCTTAAAGCAATTCTAGTATTCATTCATTCATTCATTCATTTTTTTTATTTCATTTCCGGCCAAAGCATAATATGACAATTACACATAAACAAATTAAGTACGATGTAACTTTTACATGTCCAAATGAAATTTAAATACACCTCATTTGTTTACATGAAACAATAAACATACTTCAGTTGAAGAAAAACATGGACAAAATGTGACTGAATCATAACAAAGAAAAGGTCGGAAATGGAGGGGACTGCTAAAAAACTGTATTGATTGGGCTGGTACCTTCACTGATTGATCATTTGTTTCGAGACTTGCCACGTGTGACCACTGTAATATTTTTTAATATTATGTCTTTATATTCATTGTTTTTACAGAGCACTGACATAATCTAATGTTATGATTATGATAGTAAACATGTGCATTCAGCCTTTGGCTGCCAGACATGATTCTTGATAAAACCAATTCAATTCAATTCAATTCAATTCAATTCAATTCAATTCAATTCAATTCAATTCAATTCAATTCAATCAATGATAGATATTCATCTGGGAACATGCATTCTAAAAGTTGTAAGGGGAAACTTCTAGCACTATGCACAGTGCCACGGCCATGAGATCTTTAGAATGACCGTATTTTATTATGTCACCTCTTAGGTATGTCAACACAATTTCAGGTTGGTAACATGCTGTTGAGCTCTACATTCCATCTAGGGACGATAATGATTACGATCCCTGTTACGTCTTCTGTCTCACATCGCAGGCTGCCCAGCACCAGAAGTTCCAGACGGTGTCAATTACGACGGGTATCCAAGGGACGGGTACTTCGATCATAACCAAAGAGTCGACCTAGAATGTGATGATGACAAGACTCCCATTGGTCCACAGTACTCCTACTGCAATTCGACCGACCGATGGGAACCGGATCCAATGCTGCTACAATGCTATGGTGCGTAGATGATTATGGAATTTGATCATGGGCCGCATGGGTCTTCATGATACACAAGTCATGATTTTGAATGTCATGCATGAAATAGTGCTTGCATACAGTTACACGCCATCATAAAATCATGTTGGCATACTGATGCACAAAACTAGATTTTAAAAGGGAACTTACAAGGTTCTCACAAAAAGAGCTGGTTGCTCTAGGGCCGCAGACGTATTAACCTCTCTGCAGAATTTTCGAAAGCGGTATGTGTTGTGTGTCGTAAACAAAATATCAGATTATACATTAGACGAAAAATGTAATCATTACTTTTTTTTTTAAATCCAATCTCATTCGTTTAACAATTAAAAGGGTTGCGTCTAGGTGTATCATCATCAGATTTTGTCTAATCTAATCCTATTCACCATTAGACAAGTGCCAAATTCCATCCTTTGCTGACGCTCGCCTTGTTCACAAATCCACCATGACGGGTGAGTCCATGCATTCCACGTACAACCACCGTGACACGGTCGAATTCCTGTGCGAAGCGGATCTATACCTGCACGGCCCCCAGAGCGCCACCTGCTCATCAGGAACCTGGTCCTTCAACATCGGTGGACCTCGGCCTGCCTGCAGAGGTATATAGGTCTCACACTGTCCTGCTAGCTATTTCCCTAATTGGTGACATGCGTTAAAAACACAGCAACCTACAATGATTATAGTTAACAATGAATAACAAACTGTAGAACAGAAGCATCATTAAAGTGTCAATGTTATTTACAGACTCTGGTGTGAGACGCAAAACGGCACGGGCTACAACTAGCTTGTACAAGTGCTCTCATCCTTTTGTTGTCTGACTTTATTTTCTCAAAACGAACTTTCCTGTAACTCAAACATAGGGAAAGTGGACAAAATGCCAATAGCATAACTTTCATTTATGTGTATGGGCCCAGACACGACGACGATGGTTGTTTTTTTTTGTGTTTTTTGTTTGTTTGTTTGTTTGTTAAGAAACATCAGTAAATAGGAAACTCTCAGAAACTGTTCTTTCCGATGAATCTATGAATGCGTTCTGGCATACAACGAACACGGGGCATCAAGAAGCATCTTATATGCCAGGTATTGACATGTTGAAGGAATAAACTCATTAAAATGATGTTTGGTTAGAAGGGATGGACGGTATCCAAATCTCTCGCTGAATGTCGTTCACGCAACTAAACATACATTCATTCATTCATTATTACCATGATTACCTTGAAGCCAACTGCACGGGACCAGTGAGCACGGACGTGGCGGACGAATTGTTTCGCCACGGCGACGTACACTCCTTCCAGTGCGCCCAAACTCCAGGGATGGTCAGACTAGGTGGTCCCAGAGCATTCTGCGATGATGGAGCATGGAAACCCAACGTTCGTTGTGCTTGTAAGCAGTTCATCACCAGAACTATCGCTACGCATCTTCCGTTGTATATTCCTCATTATTTTGAACATACACTGTATAACTATGATGCATATTTCTATCTGTTTCTGTCTGACTGCCTTGTCACCCATGCATTATAATAATGTTCGTACATTATTGTATACATACAATATATAATTATGAAGAGTTTTAAGGCAAAAATCGACATATTCGTCTTTATCAGTTTGAGATATTCGATAGCGAAGGTGCTGAAAAGATAAAAATATGACCAAAATGTATATCTGACAATTCTACTTATGTCTCTAAAAAATACTTCCTGTTATCTAACGAGTGCAGCATCTTTGAAAATATTTTTTCTTCTTTTTCAAAGCTTTGAAATCAATGTTATAACTCTGCTTTTGCATTGAAACTCGTCATTAATGTACCATTAACTTTCTTATATACACACACTCAGGAAGACTAAGAGAGTAATGTGGGTGTAGCGTCTAGTAAATACAGGTGTTCGGTATTACTCTGGCTAATCGTGCAATACGAGAAATCGCTAGTGATAGAATCGTATCGAGGAAGTAGACGAACAAGAAAAAGTAGCCAAAGAAAAGGATTCAGAATAAAATCAGCTGATTATTCTGTTAAAATACATTTATTCTAAAAAACAACGTTATTAGGTCTTTACATAAAAAAAGAAAATATATGTCCCTTTTGTGTGGACAGATCAAATTACTTTTCATAATGTTCGGAGCTGTTAAATTGTAATATAGTCAACACTATTTCCACCTTGGATGAATACGAGATCATGCACTCAGACGCAATTTGATTACCAACAGACCAGTGCACTTCGCTCTGGTTAATGATAGGACCTACTCCCGTCAAATGTAACACCCATGAATAATCTAATTTGCATGTTCTTTTTATATCACGCAGTGAACACCGAACTGTGAAGAACCATGTACCTGACATACGTGTACAGGGAACAGAGAACGGACAGTGACGTACCCATCGTTTATACAAAGCATCAGTTTTGTATGTTGCGTTTTCATAGTTAGAAATCACTCAGAAACATTATTCCTATTTAACCCATACTACTGATATTTCATCAGTGGTTTAAAATCAAACACTTAGTATTGCTGATGGCAGTTTCCGCCTCATGCAGTCATTGGCAGTCACTTAAACTCATCTCGGGGAAGCTGTAAAATCGAGCGCACCTGTACATGTACGCATGATTGTACAAGTAGACGAAGACATCCGAAGCATTCCTAGACTTGTCTGATCCTTCATTACATTTTAACCAATCACGGAGCTAGAAGAAAGGCAGGCACAACAGCCTAGCTGGATATTTTTCTTTTCACTGGAAAAGTACTCGCCATGATCATTGACCAATGTCTTCTTTTACGTGTTCCGATCTTCGATATTGATCGAAGGTTGTTATTAACATTGACCCGAACTACATGGAGATGAATGCGGTAGCACATACGGAGACTAATCAACGGAAGAGCTCCAACTGGGTTTCAGCAGTTTCTTCGTGTTTCGCGGGGAGGTATAGCGCCCATGCATTTTTACAATTTTCTTTAGACACATGTAGAAACGTGTAGGAGATCTAAAAAAAAAAAAACAAGTTGATTCACAAGAATGTTCCATGTTCGCGATATCATAGATAATGAAGTAGTTTTAAAAATACAACATGATAATTTTCAATTGAAGTAAAAGAAAATAATTTCGAGTTTAGAAAATACATATCAATCAGTATCTTTGATGACCAGATAATTATTTGGTCACACATTTAGTATTGGCTTCCATAAAAAGTCTGCAAAAGAGATTGTAAGATGGATTTTAAAGGAAAACTCAAGCTGTTGCATCAAATTACTTGGAATTTAAGGACGAGATTTTGGAGTTTTCTTCCACAATAAAAGCCGCTGAAAAGCATGCAGAATAAATGTAAAAGGAAGATATTAGCTGAGGTGATTAGTTGAGTCAAATTATTTGAAATTTGAGAATAAGATTATAAGCTCTGAAGTAGATTCGTGAAGAAATGATATGGTTGCTGAATTATCAACAGCAGCTTTGAAGATGATAAGACTCTGTCTATAAACCAATGGCTTTTGGGCAATAATATCCGTACGTTAATGGTATTGTTACAGATTACACTACTGGGGAAAACATACCTGAGAAAGTGTCTTTATTCTTAGACATAGAGCTCTTGTTGCGAAAGTGTATTTCAATGGATTGTTGTTTAGATTTAACACTTTATGTGTATCTATAAAGACAAGAAAGACCTTTTTGCTTTGCTAAATACAAATTTTTTTCCGATGTCATAAATTAGAATATTTAATGTTCGTCTTTCCCAGTGAAAACAGAAGCGAGAATCATTCCCCTGAGTTTTCCTTCGTGATATATATATATATATATATATATGTATATATATATATATATATATATATATATATATATAAAAACATGTATATTGTATATATACATACGTATATATGTTCATCTTGGAATTTTCCACGTGCTGGACTTCGAATGTTATAATAATAAGAAGTATGAAATACTAAGCTGACGAAGGGCCTAGGCGGGTTGAAAATTTTGTGAATAAAAACCTTCTTTTTGGATCTACACACGGCGTATTTGAGACTCATTCTTCATTTAGTTATTACATAATAAAAAAGTTACTATATATTTATAACATGTATGACGTACTGTTTATATGCTGCATATAGTTTATGTGTACATGTATATAAATAGAAACAAGTGATTTACACTGTGCACTAAATACTTTTGTGTAAATTTTTGATGCAGATATGTAAGATTTTATGTATAATACACACAAACACAAACACACACACGCGCGCAAACACACAAATGTGACAATTGATGACAAAGGATATCGCGGCCGGGAAGCAAGATTTATAAAATTTGTCTTCCTAAGCCTTCTTTATGTACACATGCAAAGAATAATAAAGAAAATAAAGTTAATAATACCTTGCCTTCTTTGAAATCAATGTTTGGCATTGAAAAGGTAAATATGTAGCCCACTGGAAGTTTCTCGTATAGCAGTGCTTCCTTTTAAGTTTAGTCCAATTGAGTGATTCGTATATATTTAGCACTCACTCAACACAATGAAATTCACTGGAGTAACCCCATTAGAAAAAAAAAAAAAGCAAATGTGTGTTTTTTCATCTCATCGAGTCAGCATTTTCCCAGCCCCTTTAAACAAAATGAAATGAAATTGATATTCATATATAAGACATGACATATATATTATATATATATATATATATATATATATATACATATTTATATACTAGGTATCATGAGAGAAGAAAAACATCTCTCTTTTGATCCTTAATAGTTCAAAAACTATTCATCAGATAACACTGACATTGATATGAACAAGAGCTGAATAGTGTACAATTTTTGTTGGAGGTAATTTGGAAAGTAAAGCACAAATCAGTTTTATCAAATCAAAGATTTACTTTTCGGTTATGTTTTAGATTTTGCTCTATTTTCAACCCTTTGTACAAAACTTTAATTTTCAGAAGGGTTAATTGGTGTGAATGGAAGTGTGTGGTTAACACCCAGACAATTGTCCTGAACAGCAAACAGTGACCAGGGTTTGAATGCTCTATTACATATTCATGAGAAGTTGCACTTTCATAGGTGTCTTTATTCATTATGAATATAGGGTATGCAAGCACATGCAAACATGCGCTTGCTTTTTCATGTGCATGCATTTTATGCTTTACCATAAATTCAGACTACCACTGCCCATGGCAATCCATCATAAATTATTAATAAAGTACGCATGTGCCTTGGAGCAAGAGCTAGACCAAAAGCCTGGTCAGGAGTGCTCTGAAAAAGTGTTGTTCATGTATTAATTATTGTTCAGGGTCATTGTAAGCACAAACTCACATACACTTCATTGGTCCTGTGACAAGTTCAAGATTGTATACAGATGGTTCAAATTTGACCAAAATCTAGAACTTAGCTTTAGAGTTAATCATGGATTTAATGAAGGTGATTCATGCTCTTATATTCAAATCATCTCCAACTAAATTGAACACTATTCATGCTATTCAACTATTACTCATATCAATGACAGTGTTATCTGATGTATAGTTTTCGAACTATTAAGGATCAAAAGTGGAAAATGTTTTATTTTTGTAACAGGTTGTATATAACGGCATATATATATATATATATATATATATATATATGTATATAGATATGTGTGTGTGTGTGTGTGTGTGTGTGTGTGTGTGTGTGTGTGTTTGTGTGTGTGTGTGTGTGTGTCTATGTACATGTCTAGGCGTGCCTGGGTGACGGTCAAACAATGATTTGTTACATACTGTCTTCCAGGATTGTCTTTGGCTGCATTTATCAACTTTCCCCTGTTTAAACGACTTTCGAAAGCCCTTCCGATAGCCCTCTCGAAAGCCCTTTCCATAGCCCTTTCGACAGCCATTTCCAAAGCCCTGACTGCCTGTACTATCAATGTGCCGCTTGTTTTCTCAGAAGGGACGGCGAAAAACAATTACCATCATAAAGACATATCTTCCTTTGAGAGTGACGAGTCATGATACAATCGCTGTGTTCAGACGGAGGCAGTTTTGGTCGGAGTAACTTCGGAGGAAGGGTCGGAGGAAGCTTGGTCGGAGTAACTTCGAAGGATAGGTCGGAGTAGTGCCCGTCTGAACAAGGTCGTGGTAACTTCCTCCGATCGGAGGAACTTACCACGAACTCTTCCTCCGAACGAGATACTCCTGAGTTTTCTCAGGAGGATCTCGCTTCCACGACTAGCCGGTCGGAGTAAATTGCCCGTGCGGACAAGCCCTCGGAGTATCTATGAACTTACATACCTTACGACCTAGGTAAAACTTCCTGGGTCAAATCGCAATGTTGACATTTTGCGAGTACACGTGCAATTTTAACATAGTCGATCGCGACGAAGAAAGTTTTTATATAGGGCTTATGCAGAAATTTCCTTCAACAAGAATGAAGAAGACAAATGGCACTTGTAAAAAACAATCGCATGGTCGACGTGCGCGGCGCTACCACTTCCGGAAGTTACACCGACCCTCGCTCATAAATTGGTCGGAGTTTCTTCCCATGACCGTCGTGTGGACGCAAGGGTCGTGGTAGGATATGCATTAATGTGAATATTAATTACCATGCCATAAATTTTTACTCCGACTAGAAATACGTCTGAACATGGCTAATGACACATGAATCAATTGTCTTCCTGTCTGTGAGGCAGCTCCAGTTTAGCACATACTTCAAATATTTCTGAGTGGCGGCATGAGACATGGGATCAGACAGAATGAGACTGTTGTTACTCTATAGCCATGTTCAGACGTATTTCTAGTCGGAGTAAAAATTTATGGCACGGCAATTAAAATTCAAATTAATGCATATCTTACTACGACCCTTGTGTCCACACGACGGTCGTGGGAAGAAACTCCGACCAATTTATGTGCGAGGGTCGGTGTAACTTCCGGAAGTGGTAGCGCCGCGCTCGTCAACCGTGCGATTGTTTTTTACCAGTGGCATTTGTCTTCTCCATTCTTGTTGACGGAAATTTCTGCATGAGCGCTAGCTTTTTCGTCGCGATCGACTAGGGCTGCGTTTATCAACTTCTTTTCTCGGCAGAAACAGGTTATCCAAACAGCTTTCAAGGAATTTTTACGAGTTGACAAACGCAAAGCTGTTTTGAAAGCCCTTTTCAGAAACCGGAAACGCATGGTTGCGTAACCGCAGTGGGGCAACCTAAAGGGCTTTCAAAACAGCTTTGCGTTTATCAACTTCGAAAGGCTTTTACAAACAGGTTTCTGATAACCTGTTTAGGAAACCTGTTTGGATCGTCACAAAATTTGGATCTTTCGAAAAGGCTTTCCTAAAGGGCTTTCAAAACAGCTTTGCATTTATCAACTCGTGAAAATTCCTTGAAAGCTGTTTGGATAACCTGTTTCTGCCGAGAAAGGAGAGTTGATAAACGCACCCTTTCGTAAAAGGCTTTCCTAAAGGGCTTTCAAAACAGCTTTGCGTTTATCAACTCGTAAAAATTCCTTGAAAGCTGTTTGGATAACCTGTTTCTGCCGAGAAAAGGAGTTGATAAACGCAGCCTTGGACACAAGTGCAATGGTTTTTGTGACACTTAATAAACTGATGATACCCAAATTCTTGTGTTAGCTCTCTCCACTGTGTATGTGTTTTGCATTGTATTTTTTTTCTCGATTCACAAAATTTGGGATGTTTTACAGATTTATTCCCCTTTTGTCGATTTCTGCAAACTGTGATCCATGGTAATCTTTACCACAGCATGTTATGATTAAAAAAAAAAAAAAATCTGTCTTCATTATATGGTACATCTCATGTAAGAGATTAGTAACTGTAAAATGTCTGAAATCTTTGAAGGCTTCCGTAGTGGTAGAACGTTGGGTGGTAGAAGGCTTCACGGTGCACCACGTATTCTTTCTGGAGTATGTGAGTGGTCCTGAAAAGGGCCACTCTAATTTGCATAATATTGCATAATATTTATAATGTTTCAGTGTCACCGAAATCTTGCTGTAGGGAGAAAAAGGATTTCAATGGTTTGTTTGATATTTAATAGTTAATCTAAAATGACTCGATATATTTAATCTAGAATCTTCAAGAACCTTGCAAAGAGGAAAGTAAACAAAATAAGATTGCTTGCTTTCATTCTTAACTGACAAGATGACTGGATAGCCCGTATCAATGAAGCTGCCCTAACTGCGTGGTCCTCCACTGGGCTTTGTGAGTACCTGGGGTAGACAACTTCACCGGGTTATGCGCCCTGCTTTGTGCGATGAATAGATGAAGCGGGTTCTTTTTCATGAATGGACTGTGTACCTCTTTCACACTCGGGACCTCCAGCTTATGTCCTATCAGGGGACAAAGTGTTTGTCTCTTCAGAGGGCACGACATAATGATAATAATCAATAACGATTAATGTGGTTATTTGTATAGCGCACATGTTCACCTTTCGGGAGTACTTTATAGGGGGAATCTGGCTACACCCATCATGTGTTCCTCTTACGAGTACTGTATAGCAATATGGGCTGTTAATTTCAACACCGCATCACATTTCATTCGAAGTGGTATACAGTGAATCATTGCATCATATTGTTCTCTGGGTATGTTTTGGATTTTTTTTAAATACTATACCACAACTAAGCGTGACTGTAAAAGTGTATAAACAATTATGTTACGTCCCATTAAAAAGAGAAACGTGCAGATTTTCTGGATTTGTGGTGAAAGACATCTTTTATCGTCATTAACACCATTAAACTTGTCCTTCCATCTCAATTCAAATATTCAAAAAAAAAATCCCCTTGGCATTCATTTTATCGTTTATCTTGTAATTTGTGTGAACAATGATACAGCAAAGAAAAGAGAATGCCCCTTCGCAACCCCCTTATCTTGCCCATCACAAAGTTATACCTTTGAAACCAAACTTTGCTCTGTTTGATCGTAAATAGTTACGCATACATTACAAATCTTGCCATAAGTTATCTAGAATCATGTCTTGCAAAAGCTTCGGCCAAAGTACAGAAGAATTAGCCAGAAATGTTCGTGAGATTGGAAGCTCATGTGGACATGTTTCGACTTCGACTCATAAATTTAAATCTTCAATACCCTCTTTGTATTCTGCGCTCTACACGATTTTCTACTTTTTATTGCCAAATCAGAGAGGCATTAAACCATGGGTTGGAGACTTTGTGCACTTAATATTCTGATAGCATCATTATCAGCGGCCCGATACGCCAGCAGCGCAGGTGATAAATTTGTTTTATGTACGATACAGTGTTTAAGTACTTAAGTTTGAATGTATATTCATATGTACAGTAATTTACATTCATACATGCATTATTATACAAGAATGACTGTATGCATGAACATAGCTTCTAACATATATTGTGTATCAATGAGCGCAATCATATGGCTCAGAATATTATTCTATTTGTTTTATTTCTAGAAAGATTTGGCTGACTATGAAGCTATTCAGCAAATTTTCCCCTGAGAAGTTTCCTGGCATTTGGTAGATTCGCATGGACACATGAATTTCCTTCTCCCCCGTTTGCATTTAGTTCATCAGAACAATACACAGTACGTAAATATCACTCTTCTCATTCGATACATGAAGATACAATCCATTACAGTACGCGTTTATTTCGCATCTGCCTTGTTACCTCCGATGTAAAAAATGATAGAGTACTCTAGCAGAACATTTCTAAGCTGTACTATATTATGCCTATGACATCTAATTATTTTACGTTTCCCAATGACCAAAGTATATTTTAGTGCTGTGCTTTGTTGAAAACGAAATACGTCTATGCCATACAAAGCAATTAATTACACTTACTAATAACATGTATTATTATATATTTTCATTTTTATGACATTAAGACTATTCTTTATTGCATTGCATTGTTATTGAGTGTTGTGTGCCAGTCAATATTTCTCTCTGTTTCTCTACCACCAAATACAAATTTTATATACGTTTTCCTCGCTAAACATCCAGACTTCATATCTGTGTCACTGAAATTCATTAACATGCTTTACAATTCAGACACTATCGTCTAACTATCGATATCGGTCTTCCAAATTTCAAATCCATTCATTGAAATGAAATTCGAAACACACAAATTAATTCATGAACATAAAAATTAATCTGTCATTTTTTGTCAGTTAAGGTCATTTTCAGTTTCAATTTTCTCTATCTTCATCAATATTGATATTTTCAGCCCATTCAGATTTAAAAAAAAAACATTTTTTCAAGAATACGTTTTTTTAAAACTGAATGGATCTAAATTTCGTGCATTAGATTTCCATGCGCGGGCATTCAGATTAACATAGTATCCCAGAGGAACTTGCTTTAATTTCATTTTGGGAAATTCAATCTTTAATCATTTTTTTTAATTCGTTTTTATTGATTTCGTGGTTTTCAATGTTGTGTGAGTGCGAATTTTTTTGTGTCTCTGACCCTATAAAAATCAAGTATTTTGCCTGAATAATTATGCTTTATTTCATCCTTCCATCATATCAATGGCATATGCAATTTAATTTCTCTTTTAAATTATTTATGAATAAGATTGCTTTTCCTCTCAAGGGATGTTTATGTTAAATTCTGTTCAAAACTTTTACGTATATATAATGACAAAATGATTATTAACTCATTTGATTTATCCAACGCTATTAATCTTTAACAGTGTAGAGTGTCTTTCCATTCATAGCAATTACGCTGCATTACATAAGTGCATGACTGTGTTCCAATGATCATGTTAAACTTTATATACATGATTGATATGTTTGTTTCATGGGGAAAGTACAGATTTGTTTTTCTTATCTTTCCTTTTTACCTCCATTAATTCATTTTCATGGGACGCATAAACAGCATTCAAGGGTATACGAAAGCAGCTCCAGATAGTCTCTTCTTTGGCTCTCGAATTCTTCGATTGTGTGTCGACATCCTTTGTTGCGTGATACACCTGGTGATGATCTGATGCATTGTGTAACGTTAGGTGCAGGGCTTTAGTGGATATGACAACTTGAACTAATCAAGTTTGATGCAAAATGAGTCATGTAAGCCTGCGTAATTATATACTCGTAATATCTGGGACTATGGGAAGGTGTATCTAATGCACTTATTTGAAACACGCTTGCCCTTTCATCGATTTGAATGACGGCACAGAGTCAAAGGTAGTATACATCTGAATCTGAATGCCCATCGCTTACGACTATGCGCCTTTCATAATATTTGAATTTGAATGAATTGTTTGAAATTTATTTTGCACTGATAATACACTCGAACGAGCGACACTGATTTCCCATACATCAATCTTAAATCGTTTGCTTAAAGTCAAAGTTTGGATTACTCATTTGAAGAGTTTCCTGCACAGAAACAATTTCGAATGATGGAAAATAAATTTGTAAGCTCTTTCTTCTTTTCCAAGTCCAGTGGCGTATCTGGGGGGGGGGGGGGGGGGGGGACACGTACCCGGGCGCCACTCCTTGAGGGCGCCAAAAAGGAAAAAAAAAGAGAAAAAAAAAGAAAAAACAAAGAAAGAAGAAAAACCTCGCCTGGACGGGGGGAGGGGGGGGGCCAAAAACAAATCAAACAAGATAAAAACAGAACAGATGATGACGCGGACAAAATGACAATGTTTATAGTGCTCACGTAAGAGTTCAATGTTTCGTAGGCTGAATTATGAAAATTTTCGCCTCGCTCGCTGCGCTCCCTCGCCAAATTTATATAAAAACTAAAAGATAAGAACAAAACGTTATGATGACGGGGACAAAATGATAATGTAAATTGTGTTCACACATGCCATCGTTAGAAAGCAAAATGTTACACGGAGCAGCGGCTGCAATTTCTTGTGTTCGAACATGGGGGGGGGGGGCAAAAAAACCCAAATCAAACAAGATAAGAACAAAACGTAATGATGACGCGGAGACATACAAATTTCGGCTCACTCGCGGTCACTAATTCAGAGTATTTTTTTCAAGTCCTAAGTTTATTGGTAAATCGATATGAGGCCGTCACTATATCTTGATTAGGATTGTAAGATTTGATATGCAAAAAATGACAAGAATTCCATATTTTGTAAGCTGAAATACAGAAATTTTCGACTCGCTCGCTGCGCTCGCTCGCCAAAATTAATCAAAAAAAGATAGGAACAAAACGTGATAATAACGCGGAAATATACAAATTTCGGCTCACTCGCGCGTACTAATTCAGGGTATTGGTTTTTTTTTAGGTCCTCAGTTTGTTGGTGTAAATCGTTATCTATGAGGCCGTCACTATAATCACGATTAGAATTGTGAGATTTGATAAGCAAAAAAGACAAAAATTCCACGTTTTGTAAGCTGGAATACAAAAATTTTCGACACGCTCGCTGCGCTCGCTCGCCTAAATTCATCAAAATTTATTACATTTAAAGCACCCTCAAAAGACCCTTTTTAAGTGCTTGACAAAGCATTATCATGTGGACTTTTTTTCCCTACCGGGATTGGGTTAGGGTTGAACACTTTTTCAGAAATTAGGGGCGTAATTTTCGCGCTTGCCCCGGGCGCCGTTTTCCCTAGATACGCCACTGTTCAGGTCATGTGAAAATGCAAGGATTGGAAATTTGAAATTAATTTGAATGTTCAAATCTTAAATCGCATGCATCTAATCTAAATTTGCTTAACTCCTCCGAAATGTCTGTTACACAAATAACGAATTTGAACGAAAGGAAATGAATTTGAATAAACATTTATTAAGGCGACTACAGCAACTGTGAATTCGGCCATGTCTTTAAACATTAATACCATTCGCGCTGCCATTGTCGATCATTATCACTTTCACCGATCCTTCTCAGAAAGTTGCTTGCAGCATTCGCATTCGTTTATTGCAAACATCATGGCAATAAGTTCATAATTTTCATTCTGACAATTGATTAGCTGTAACAGCCTGGTTTCATAACGGTTGTGATCTCTTAGGGCCACATGATACGAGTTTCATAAAAGTTACCTTCAAGTCAATAATTCTGTGGGAATCTACCGGGAAAAAAAAATTCCTGTTCAAGTACTGTATGGTTTTGTTAGTTTTGGTTAGTTTCTTAAGCACAGTCATTGTCATTGTCCATGAGCAGGTCCGGACTGCAAGATGCAAGCCTTGCTTTTAAAAGGGCTCGTCCATTTTTCCACTTCCAAAAACTTTATTATTTTGGTACAGTCGTAAAAGTCACAACAAGGAATGTATTGTATTGTGTTTTTCACTAAAGTATTTTCTTTCTTTCTTTCTTTCTTTCTTACTTTTTCTTTTTTTTTTTTTACAATTTCCTATTCATTTTGTATAACTAAACATTACCTAGGGTGTTTTACTATACATTTGCACTTTTTTTTCGGGGGGGGGGTGGGGGTGACAAAATGATGAGTGAATGACGTGTTAAATTTGTCCAAAAAAATTAACGATTCGAGAAATCAGTGTCGACCGAAACGCGATCAATGTAAAAGATTAAATTCAAATTTGTCTTTGGCTGCTCAACTCTGCGATTGAATTGCAAATTTCGCCCAATAATGAGCAATTCCATTTGCCTTTTTAAGATTTCAAATTTATCCATTCGTACTTTTCCGTCTTTTCGGCCATTCAAATTCGTTATGTATCAAGTAGAAATTCAAAATGTGGAGGATTTTGGGGACAATGGCTCAAGTCAAAACTTGAACATGGTGTTGTTATGCTTATGTGGCAAGTATCCAGAAACGTTGCCCTTCTATTCATGTCAAATCTGTCGAAAATATTATCTCTATACATTGTGAAAAAGATTTTGATTTTGATTTTGATTACTCATAAAGGGTCTTATGGCATGGTTTAACTATACACAGCCCTGCATGGCGTCTGATCTGGCCAGCCCTGTCACTATAATAAAGGTTAAAGATATGAAATGTGAATAATAGACATGCAGACAGAAATAAAAAGTGACAAGAAAAGCTTTGAGAAGATTACAATAATAATCTTTATGTAGGAAAAAAAAAGCCGTAAACAGGAAAGAAAACAAGCATGAAAAATAAAAGAAGACGGACACAAGAGACCCAGTGGATCAAGAGTTCATCTATAAGGGTTAGAATTTCGTCGCACGCTCTAACATGACATATTCTTGAGTTAAATACAGTGCGACTTGTATTTGTGAATTTTGAAAGACTATTTTTATTTTATTTGATTGGCAAGGGTTTAAAATTGACCTGGAAAACTGTACTTTATTCCATCATTTCATCTTTATGCAGCCTATGTGTGCGTGACTTTTCAGGGAAAGCTATAACTACAGTTCACATAATCTTATCAACTGTCTCCTCAAATCACGATACATTTTTCTTTGCTGGTCCCGTATAGATCCAAACACATGCGTGAAGCCAAGTCTCAATACCAACGTAGTGATTTCTCCTGACCAGGCAAGCTATCCCAGTGGATGCGTGTGGATGTGTCATGTTCCGATGGGAGTACTGTATCGGGACCAACGTTTGGCCTCTGCTATGGTTATGATATTTGGAATCCAGATATCACAACGTCAACATGCACTTCAGGTAAATCAAGTCACCATAATACTTCCATCGTTCAAGATATTTTCGTTGATTACAACTACATGTATGATTAGATTTTATACAATGCTATATTGCTATCAATTTTCGCAGATGTAATTTTCCTACTGATATTCTATTCCAATACATTATTTATTAGAGTTTTTGTGTAATACAATTAAGATCAAAAATTAATTTGAGTTATGTATATATATTGGGTTTTTGGGGGGTAACATGATTAAGATCAAGTGTGATTGTGAGTTAAATGTATATATATATGATATATACATATATATATATATATATTTAATATATATCATAATATACATAATGTATTTGTATATTTGTATATATAAACGTATCATTATGATACAGAGAGAGGAGAGGAGAAAAAGAGCGATATTTTATACAGAGAGAATAATGTGCATTTATAGTAGGACAAATTTGTAATGGACATATTGTTTATGTGTAATAACGCCTGTTTTTTAGTTTACCAATGTTGTTATTGCTATCATCATCATCATTACAAAACAATTATTATAATATATCATATATCGTGATAATTGTTATCATGTACATTTCTTTCATGAGTTCCATTGACCAGTTCCTGCATGGAAATCCGCAATACATGAGATAATCACATCAAAATGGAAATAAAAATATTAGTGTTTTTATCATGATCCAAATAAAGTTTACAGTATGAATTTGTTAAAATGTGACGATTATGATGATGATGATGATGATGATGATGATGATAAACACGGTTGTTATACCGGCATTGCACCATTGTCATCATATGACTTCTATATCATAAACTGTCACCTTCATCATAAGAAGAGCCAATTAAAACTCTATTTGTCTCGTTTTAGTTTCGTGCGTACCACCTGATGTCGGTGATGGCGGTGTAATCACCACTCCCGACAAAACTTCCTACGATCCCGGGGACGCGGTTCAGTTCTCCTGCCCGCAAGGAGGGGTCACGGGGTCTTCTTCTGCCACCTGTCACACTGATGGTTCCTGGAGCTACGAAGGGACCGGCCTACCATCATGTCAAGGTAAGAAGCAATGCCCATAGAAAAAACAGTCTTCCCAAAGTTATGCTGTATCACCATGCCTCACGAAATGAGGCTGCGTGAGGAGTGTATAGGGCATGAACGATTATCAACTCGTGACTTACGTGTAGTTGAAATCGATTTTTTTTTGTTTAATATTAATCTGCGAAATTTTGCTCGAAAAAAGAATGACTTATTACACAGACCATCGCATTCAAAATAAATTGGCGCAACACTCTTAAGTTTGCCGTCATTGGTCGCAGAAGGTGTCATGAATGGTGCTTAAGAAAAAGACTCAGTTTTGTACCTGATAGTGCGTCATATGAACGCTAATAAATGTGAAATAAATGCAAAATAAAAAGGGAAGGTAATCCCACGGAAAAACAAATCGGTGTACTCATTCAGACATTATTACTCTTAAAATGTTCTGATTACCTTACAGCGGCTTGTGCAGCTCCAGATAATACGAACGGAACGGCATCGTACGGTACCGGAGAAGTTCTCTTGTTCCAGTGTCTGCCCGGTTATTCTCTACAAGGCTCGGGTGACACTGTCACAACGACTTGTGACGACGGAACCTGGAATCCTGCCGTCGAATGTGTCTCAAGAGGTGAGCGTTAAAAGTCTCTATAGCAGCAAAACAATTTAACTCACATAGCTAGGCCAATCATAGGTATAATGAATGTGTATGATTATGTACATGTATGTTTGCATGTGTTTGCATGTGTGCATGCAGGTGTATATTAACCTGCAAGTCACCTCAGTTTTGACTTGATGCTAATCTTGGTCTTATCCTTTTCATTTTAACAGTACCTCTTAACGTATATTTTCAACTAATTGTTACACTCTTTGTCATTATTTGTAGGCCTGTTTTTACCCAACATGTATGAATGCAACATCATTCTGTGTACTGGAACTTTCAATGATAGTACTTATTTATCGTATTCCTGTAACACTCGCCCTCTGTCACCCCCTCCCCCTATGTCAGTTTTTATCATTAGCCTCTCACAGGGGAGAGAGAGAGGGTAATAGGCTCGATTAAAAAAAAAGAGTCACAATCAGAAGTAGAGGACATGGAATAACAGAACGCTTGGCATTTCCCAGTGTCCTCCCAATCGATGCTGGAGTGAAAGTGTTAAAGGTATAGTGGTAGGCCTATAATGGTACATATTGGTGGAGATGAGAATTGGGCTTTTAACTTTTTGCGGGATATCAAGAAACCACTTGTGAAATAGTACAAAGCGTACCATTCTAAGAGAATTCAAAGTTTATTTGCTGAAAATCGTTTTTCGAATGGCTGAGATATACAAAAACAAAGTAAAACAAAGCGTTTGTAAGAAAAGGTGGGTCCCATCTTTTATTAGGATTGCTCTGTTTGGGGTATCTCAGCCATTTCAAAACCAATTTTCATCAAATAAACGTTTAATTCCTCTTGGAATTACATACTCTCTCATATTTCATAAGAGGTTTCTCGTTATTTCACCCAAAATGTTGGAGACCTGGAGTTATGTTTCAACCAAAACTATACGATCTCTTAGGGGCAGAATCCCCTCCAGGTAATGGCTCGAGGACCTGACGAGCAGAACCATTCGTTGACAAGCTGTTGGTACAGTACAGGGTTCCTACTCATTCGGTTACTTTTCATAAAATGCCTTGAGAAGTTAATGCTGGTCCCCTCACTGATAAAGTTGAATTATTAGTTGTAATAGTAACGGTATTTTTTTTTCAGCCATGAGCAGTGTGTCGCCATGTTGACAGTATATCTTTTTAAATTTTTTTTTCTCTTTTCTCGTTTTTTTAAAAATGCAATTCCAGTATTGATTGGGCTGGTACCTTCACTGATTGATCATTTGTTTCGAGATTTGCCACATGTGACCACCGTAATATTTTTTAATGTCATGTCTTTATATTCATTGTGTTTACAGAACACTGAAATAATCTATTGTTATGATTATGATTGTAAACATGTGCAATTCAGCCTTTGGCTGCCAGACAAGATTCTTAGTAAAAACCTGTTCAATTCATTTCAATTCAATTCAATTTAATCAATGATAGATATTCATCTGGGAACATGCATTCTAAAAGTTGTAAGGGGAAACTTCTAGCACTATGCACAGTGCCATGGCCATGAGATCATTAGAATGACCGTGTTTTATTATGTCACCTCTTAGGTATGTCAACACAATTTCAGGTTGGTAACATGCTGTTGAGCTCTACATTCCATAGAGGGACGATAATGATTACGATCCCTGTTACGTCTTCTGTCTCACATCGCAGGCTGTCCGGTACCAGAAGTTCCAGAGGGCGTCAGTTATTGGGGGAATCCAACGGATGGGTTCTTCGAGCATGACGAAAGAGTTGACCTAGAATGTGATAATGACAAGACTCCCATTGGCCCACAGTACTCCTACTGCAATTCTACTAACCAATGGGAACCGGATCCAATGCTCCTACAATGCTATGGTGCGTATATGATGATGGAATTTGATCATGGGCCGCATGGGTCCCCACGATACACGATTGAATGAAAGCATGAGATAGTACCTGCATACAGTTACACGCCATCATAAAATCATGCCGGCATCCTGATGCACAAAACTAGATTTTAAAAGGGAATTTATAACGTTCTCACAAAAAGAGCTGGTTGCTCTAGGGCCGCAGACTTATTAACCTCACTGCAGAATTTTCCAAAGCGGTATGTGTTATGTGTCGTAAACAAAATATCAGATTATACATTGGACGAAAAATGTAATCATTACTTTTTTAAAAAAAATCCAATCTCATTCGTTTAACAATTAAAAGGGTTGCGTCTAGGTGTATCATCATCAGATTCTGTATAATCTTATTCTGTTCACCATTAGACAAGTGCCAAATCCCCTCCTTTGATGACGCTCGCCTTGTTCACAAATCCACCATGACGGGTGAGTCCATGCATTCCACCTACAACCACCGTGACACGGTCGAATTCCTGTGCGAAGCGGATCTATACCTGCACGGCCCCCAGAGCGCCACCTGCTCATCAGGGGCCTGGTCCTTCAACATCGGTGGACCTCGGCTTGCCTGCAGAGGTTATAGGTCTCACACTGTCCTGCTAGCTATTTCCCTAATTGGTTACATGCGTTGAAAACAAAGCAACCTACAATGATTAAAATTAGCAATACACAATAAACAGTAGAATGAAAGCATCAATGTTATTTACAGACTCTGGTGTGAGAAGTGCAACGGCACGGGTTACGACTAGCTTGTACAAGTGCTCTCATCCTTTTGTTGCCCGACATTCTCAAAACGAAAATCGACAAAATGCCAACATCACAACTTTCATTTAATGTGTATGGGCCTAGACACAACGACGATGTTTGTTTGTTAAGAAGCATCAGTAGATATGAAAATCTCAGAAACTCGAGGCATCGAGAAGGCTACCCGACATCTTCTGAATCCATACGCCAGGTCCCGATAGTATTTGCCATGTCGAAGGAATCAACTTATTAAAATAATTTTTGGTTAGTAAGGGATGGACGGTATCCAAATCTCTCGCTGAATGTCGTTCACGCTACTTAACATACATACATTATTCATTATCATGTACCTTGCAGCTAACTGCACGGGACCAGTGAACACGGACGTGGTGGACGAATTGTTTCACCACGGCGAGGTACACATCTTCCATTGCGCCCAAACTCCAGGGATGGTCAGACTTGGTGGTCCCAAAGCATTCTGCGATGATGGGGTGTGGAAACCCAACGTTCGTTGTGCTTGTAAGCAGTTCATCACCAGAACTATCCCTCCGCGTCTTCCGTTGTATATTCCTCCTTATTTTGAACATACACTGTATAACTATGATGCATATTTCTATCTGTTTCTGTCTGACTGCCTTGTCACCCATGCATTATAATAATGTTCGTACATTATTGTATACATACAATATACAATTATATGAAGAGTTTTAAGGCAAAAATCGACATTTTCGTCTTTATCAGTTTGAGATATTCGATAGCGAAGATGCTGAAAAGATAAAGATATGACCAAAATGTATATCTGACAATTCTACTTATGTCTCTAAAAAATACTTCCTGTTATCTAACGAGTGCAGCATCTTTGAAAAGATTTTTTCTTCTTTTTCAAAGCTTTGAAATCAACGTTATAACTCTGCTTTTGCATTGAAACTCGTCATTAATGTACCATTAACTTTCTTATATACACACACTCAGGAAGACTAAGAGAGTAATGTGGGTGTAGCGTCTAGTAAATACAGGTGTTCGGTATTACTCTGGCTAATCGTGCAATACGAGAAATCGCTAGTGATAGAATCGTATCGAGGAAGTAGACGAACAAGAAAAAGTAGCCAAAGAAAAGGATTCAGAATAAAATCAGCTGATTATTCTGTTAAAATACATTTATTCTAAAAAACAACGTTATTAGGTCTTTACATAAAAAAAGAAAATATATGTCCCTTTTGTGTGGACAGATCAAATTACTTTTCATAATGTTCGGAGCTGTTAAATGAAATATAGTCAACACTATTTCCACCTTGGATGAATACGAGATCATGCACTCAGACGCAATTTGATTACCAACAGACCAGTGCACTTCGCTCTGGTTAATGATAGGACCTACTCCCGTCGAATGTAACACCCATGAATAATCTAATTTGCATGTTCTTTTTATCTCACGCAGTGAACACCGAACTGTGAAGAACCATGTACCTGACATACGTGTACAGGGAACAGAGAACGGACAGTGACGTATCCATCGTTTATACAAAGCATCAGTTTTGTATGTTGCGTTTTCATAGTTAGAAATCACTCAGAAACATTATTCCTATTTAACCCATACTACTGATATTTCATCAGTGGTTAAAATCAAACACTTAGTATTGCTGATGGCAGTTTCCGCCTCCTGCAGTCATTGGCAGTCACTTAAACTCATCTCGGGGAAGCTGTAAAATCGAGCGCACCTGTACATGTACGCATGATTGTACAAGTAGACGAAGACATCCGAAGCATTCCTAGACTTGTCTGATCCCTTCATTACATTTTAACCAATCACGGAGCTAGAAGAAAGGCAGGCACAACAGCCTAGCTGGATATTTTTCTTTTCACTGGAAAAGTACTCGCCATGATCATTGACCAATGTCTTCTTTTACGTGTTCCGATCTTCGATATTGATCGAAGGTTGTTATTAACATTGACCCGAACTACATGGAGATGAATGCGGTAGCACATACGGAGACTAATCAACGGAAGAGCTCCAACTGGGTTTCAGCAGTTTCTTCGTGTTTCGCGGGGAGGTATAGCGCCCATGCATTTTTACAATTTTCTTTAGACACATGTAGAAACGTGTAGGAGATCTAAAAAAAAAAACCAAGTTGATTCACAAGAATGTTCCATGTTCGCGATATCATAGATAATGAAGTAGTTTTAAAAATACAACATGATAATTTTCAATTGAAGTAAAAGAAAATAATTTCGAGTTTAGAAAATACATATCAATCAGTATCCTTGATGACCAGATAATTATTTGGTCACACATTTAGTATTAGCTTCCATAAAAAGTCTGCAAAAGAGATTGTAAGATGGATGTTAAAGGAAAACTCAAGCTGTTGCATCAAATTACTTGGAATTTAAGGACGAGATTTTGGAGTTTTCTTCCACAATAAAAGCCGCTGAAAAGCATGCAGAATAAATGTAAAAGGAAGATATTAGCTGAGGTGATTAGTTTAGTCAAATTATTTGAAATTTGAGAATAAGATTATAAGCTCTGAAGTAGATTCGTGAAGAAATGATATGGTTGCTGAATTATCAACAGCAGCTTTGAAGATGATAAGACTCTGTCTATAAACCAATGGCTTTTGGGCAATAATATCCGTACGTTAATGGTATTGTTACAGATTACACTACTGGGGAAAACATACCTGAGAAAGTGTCTTTATTCTTAGACATAGAGCTCTTGTTGCGAAAGTGTATTTCAATGGATTGTTGTTTAGATTTAACACTTTATGTGTATCTATAAAGACAAGAAAGACCTTTGCTTTGCTAAATACAAATTTTTTCCGATGTCATAAATTAGAATATTTAATGTTCGTCTTTCCCAGTGAAAACAGAAGCGAGAATCATTCCCCTGAGTTTTCCTTCGTGATATATATATATATATATATATATATAAACATGTATATTGTATATATACATAGGTATATATGTTCATCTTGGAATTTTCCACGTGCTGGACTTCGAATGTTATAATAATAAGAAGAATGAAATACTAAGCTGACGAAGGGCCTAGGCGGGTTGAAAATTTTGTGAATAAAAACTTTCTTTTTGGATCTACACACGGCGTATTTGAGACTCATTCTTCATTTAGTTATTACATAATAAAAAAGTTACTATATATTTATAACATGTATGACGTACTGTTTATATGCTGCATATAGTTTATGTGTACATGTATATAAATAGAAACAAGTGATTTACACTGTGCACTAAATACTTTTGTGTAAATTTTTGATGCAGATATGTAAGATTTTATGTACAATACACACAAACACAAACACACACACGCGCGCAAACACACAAATGTGACAATTGATGACAAAGGATATCGCGGCCGGGAAGCAAGATTTATAAAATTTGTCTTCCTAAGCCTTCTTTATGTACACATGCAAAGAATAATAAAGAAAATAAAGTTAATAATACCTTGCCTTCTTTGAAATCAATGTTTGGCATTGAAAAGGTAAATATGTAGCCCACTGGAAGTTTCTCGTATAGCAGTGCTTCCTTTTAAGTTTAGTCCAATTGAGTGATTCGTATATATTTAGCACTCACTCAACACAATGAAATTCACTGGAGTAACCCCATTAGAAAAAAAAAAGCAAATGTGTGTTTTTTCATCTCATCGAGACAGCATTTTCCCAGCCCCTTTAAACAAAATGAAATGAAATTGATATTCGTATATAAGATATGACATATATATATTATTATATATATATATATATATATATATATATATATATATATATACTAGGTATCATGAGAGAAGAAAAAAATCTCTCTTTTGATCCTTAATAGTTCAAAAACTATTCATCAGATAACACTGACATTGATATGAACAAGAGCTGAATAGTGTACAATTTTTGTTGGAGGTAATTTGGAAAGTAAAGCACAAATCAGTTTTATCAAATCAAAGATTTACTTTTCGGTTATGTTTTAGATTTTGCTCTATTTTCAACCCTTTGTACAAAACTTTAATTTTCAGAAGGGTTAATTGGTGTGAATGGAAGTGTGTGATTAACACCCAGACAATTGTCCTGAACAGCAAACAGTGACCAGGGTTTGAATGCTCTATTACATATTCATGAGAAGTTGCACTTTCATAGGTGTCTTTATTCATTATGAATATAGGGTATGCAAGCACATGCAAACATGCGCTTGCTTTTTCATGTGCATGCATTTTATGCTTTACCATAAATTCAGACTACCACTGCCCATGGCAATCCATCATAAATTATTAATAAAGTACGCATGTGCCTTGGAGCAAGAGCTAGACCAAAAGCCTGGTCAGGAGTGCTCTGAAAAAGTGTTATTCATGTATTAATTATTGTTCAGGGTCATTGTAAGCACAAACTCACATACACTTCATTGGTCCTGTGACAAGTTCAAGATTGTATACAGATGGTTCAAATTTGACCAAAATCTAGAACTTAGCTTTAGAGTTAATCATGGATTTAATGAAGGTGATTCATGCTCTTATATTCAAATCATCTCCAACTAAATTGAACACTATTCATGCTTTTCAACTATTACTCATATCAATGACAGTGTTATCTGATGTATAGTTTTCGAACTATTAAGGATCAAAAGTGGAAAATGTTTTATTTTTGTAACAGGTTGTATATAACGGCATATATATATATATATATATATGTATATAGATATGTGTGTGTGTGTGTGTGTGTACTATTAATGTGCCGCTTGTTTTCGTCGGCTGCGTTTATCAACTTTCGATAGCCCTTTTGATAGCCCTTTCCATAGCCCTTTCGAGAGCTCTTTCCAAAGCCCTGACTGCCTGTACTATTAATGTGCCGCTTGTTTTCTAAGAAGGAACGGCGAAAAGCAATTACCATCATAATAGTCCATGGGCCAGGCCAGATATTGGTACCATCTGAGGTGGCAAAACCTTTTTGGTGTCATTTTGTTTGTCGGGCATAGATATGCTTATCAAGCTATGATAGCATTTCCAAATGAGTAGCTTAGTCATGGTAAATGAATTTTTAACCAATTTGGTCTCGTTGTTATATCCCTATACTTCTGAATCGAAACTAACCGCCATACAAAGAAGAGCACTGTCTTCTGTATGTTCCATAGAGCTGTAAAATGCAGCTCTATGGTATGTTCACAGGTGTTCTGTTGTAAACGCGGTGCGCTTAGTCTTTATTCAAGGCAGCGAAGGGAATATCCAAAGGTTATGACGTCCACAGCGCTTAGTCTTTATTCTAGACGGCGAAGGGAATGTCCAAAGCGTATGATACAGTGTATATCCTTTTATCTAAAAACAACAACAACAAAAGCAATTCCTCGTGAATTTTACGGTATCTTTCAATTATTTATCATTTTCCGGCGAAAACGCTACGGTGAAAACGCTGATACCACGCCAATGTCGCTTTATTTCCCTCTGTCACATGGGTTAAACCAGAGTCGGATATAATCACACATGCCACTTACTGATCTAGTATCTCAACCAATCTGTGGTGTTTATTCGAACACAACAACCCTCGGGACTTCACAACTTCAAAATATCGTTAACGTATATCTCATCAACTGAGTTGCACATTCGTGTACACGAATTTTGATACTCAAATCCATACACAAGTACCTTATGGGATATCTCAGGTTCCTGATATGAACCTGCCGTGATATCTTTACATCAATAACCACTCCGTCGCCCTTACTACTGTTACAACTGTTGCAGTACGTTGTTACGCCACTTCTGCAACTCACTTTTCACTTAGGGCGAGTATGGGACCTAGCTAACTAACATGGGCTAGTATACTCATGTTTTACACGATTCGATAACACTTGTAACACTTCCTCAAAAAAGAAGGGGGGTAGAAATTATAATTGTAACTATACACACGGCCGGTAGTCGTTACTCCATTAACATCTATATACCACCCCCACTTATATGGTCCTAGTGGTACACATGAAGCGACTAAATATCCTCCTACTGATATATCATTACGTGTTTAACTTCTAAGTTATTTATGTTATCGAACAACAAAAATATATATATATTCTCTCAACCTTCTCCAAATGCTACGAAAAGAGCATCACAATGGAGCATCAAATGCTCGAGCTCACTATACACGGTTCCTCAAACAAACTTCCAGGTACATCACTCACAATTCGCCATAGGAAGGCGTGCACGTGAAAGGGACATAAACTCACCAAGCTCTTGCTGAGCTAATAATCATTCGGGCTTCTTATCCCTTTATCTTGTCAGTCATGCACGCACACACAAAAAAAGAACACCTCACGGTCGCACCATATATGATGAAAAAAAAATATATTGTTGACGTGTATCATAGGCACTAATGAACATCTCACTCCTCTCCAAATTGCAACGTGATGAGCCAACTCAAATATAATCGGGCGTATAACATCGCCAGTTAACTTGTTTGGCCACTGTTCCTAGTACCGTACATGAAATATCCAGTGTTCAATTGTCAGTGTACATCACCAATGTTGCTGGACGCAAAAAAGCATACAGAAGTGTCGACAGGCGGATTGAAGAGCGTAATTTTGCCAACGTTCAGCACATCCAGTGAACTGGTTTTCCACTGGCCGGTATCGTAGTTGACAGCAACCTTCACCGCATCTGGAATGGCATTGCCGACTTTGGGGCGAAGTCCCGAAACCCAGTTGCCATCTAAATTATCAAAGCAGTGTTACGAAACCTTACATACTACGGGCATCTGACTTTTTTGTACATAAATCTTGATGCTTAAATACTCAATTTCGTATAATAGCACGGTGTAACATGTACTCTAAACAGTACACATCAATGTATCAGTCTTATTCATACCTAACTTCAATAATATCATGTTGTTATAACACTGTTTTCACCATCACGTTAGTGATATTCAATATCACACGGCATACATGACAAATAATGCGTTTCATGTCACATCATTATTGTTCCTGTATAAAAAAACAAAGAAATACACAAATAACCGAGAGTACTTACTGCTGATTGTATGGATAGTATTCTTCTCCGTGGAGAGGAAAAAGAACCCTGGCTTCAAGTGGTCCAGACTGGCTTAAAAGGATTAATAACTGGCGAGGTTCTGCTACGACTCCTCCTTCGACCACATCCCTGCTCAGTCTGTCACACACTTAAAATATTCTTACCCTATCATGTACAAAACTACACAATGTACTACATAGAAACCCTGGACGGCTCGCCCGCGGAATCTGGCACCTGTGGAAATTCCACCCTTTTGTCGCATCGCTTTTGTCTCATCGCATTCCCCACACAGCTTTCTGCAGTGGGTTATAAAAAAACACACTCGTCATTTTGTTACAACACAAATCGCGCTTCATCACATTTCAACGCACTTATACTACACCAGCAATGGCAACTGTTCCTACTCTATTCACTGGTATATATTCTAATAAAATAGAAACAAAAAACCAAATACATTTCTCCTGTGACATTTTACTCCCCCTTCAAGAAATGTATTTACACTTCCACTTTTTGTTTTCTTTTCACTGACTACATGCGGCTCAGGAGATCTGCTCCGACATTGTCGGTACCCTTGATCGCCTCCATCTTAAACCTATATGGTTGTAGGGCAAGCGCCCATCGCATGATTCGTCCATTGATCACCTTTGCACTTTGCATGTACGTGAGAGGGTGATGATCAGTTTCTAGCACGAACTCCTTGCCGTAGAGATATGGTTCAAGTTTTCTAACGGCCCACACAATCGCTAGACATTCGCGCTCGATGGTCGAATAGTTTCTCTCCCTTGGTAGGAGTTTCCTGCTAATGTAGGCTACTGGGAACTTCGTATCCCCGTGGGCTTGGAGTAGGACCGCGCCCACACCGATCTCTGAGGCGTCTGTTCTCAACACAAACGGAAGGCTTAGGTCAGGCAGGTGGAGGATAGGTGCATTGTCAAGTTTGTTTTTGAGAGTGTTGAACGCAACCTCCTGAGGGACCCCCCATTCCAGTTTGTTTGGTTCCGCCTTTTTTGTTTTGTCTGTGAGGGGTGCCGCGATGGCTGCATAATTCGGGATGAACTTACGGTAGTAGTTCGTCATTCCCAACAAAGATCTGAGTTGTTTCTTGGTCTCTGGTCGACTTACCTTCATGATCGACTCCACCTTTCCTGGTCGAGGTGAGACGTGGCCGAGTCCAACCACGTGACCGAGGAACTCGACCTGAGAATGACCTACTGAACACTTACTTGGCCTTGCGGTGAGGTTCGCGTCCCTCAGCCTCTGGAACAGTAGGCCCAGGGTGTCGAGGTGCTGTTCCCATGTGTCCGAATGTACAAGGATGTCATCAATGTAGTTGACAACTCCCTTCAGTCCACTGAGAAGGGTTCTCATCAGCCGGCTGAAGGTGGCCGGCGCGTTCACTAGGCCGAACGGCATTACCTTAAAATGATACAAACCATCAGGTGTTATGAATGCTGTTAGCTCTTTAGATTTCTCAGACATTGGGACCTGCCAGTAACCTTTGCTAAGGTCGATTTTGGTGAAGAATTTGTCGGATGCTAGCCTAGTGAACAGCTCTTCTTGATCTGGTATTGGCTCTGAGTCGAACTTAGTCACCTTGTTAAGTCGTCGGAAATCCACACAGAAGCGGTTGCTTCCGTCTGGTTTTTTCACCAAAACAATAGGCGAGGCGGTCGGACTATTTGAACGTTCAATAACCCCTAGTGACAGCATTGTCCTCACCTCTTCTTGAACCGTCTCTCTTAGGGCATGGGGAATTGGATAGGGTTTTGATCTTGGGATCTCCTTTACGGTGAGTTCGATGCCATGTTCACCAAGGGAGGTATGGCCAGGAATATCAGTGAAAATATCCTCATACTTTCCCATGAGTTCACCTACCTGTGCTTGTTGACTCGGGGTCAGGTCGTTGTTTACGTCCACATCACCCAGTGATTCTTTGGCCTCCATTGGGTAGGGCTGGAGTAGGGATGAGTTTGACATCTCCGGAAGGAGGTTGGGGCTGGTCATCTTGTTGTCATCTGGTTCAAGAACCGCTGTGCACGCTACGTCAGCTGAGGGATCTGAAATGAGAAGGGAACTTTCTCTCTCGTTATACTTCTTGAGCAGGTTGATATGGAACACTTTTGACTTGCCCTTTACATCTATTCGATAGTCTGTGTCACTCACCTTGGCTGTTACCGCAAACGGACCCTTCCACTGGAGGAGCAACTTGTTCCTGTCCGTGGGGAGAAGAAGGAGGACTAAGTCCCCCACTTCCAGCTGTCTCTGTCGAGACTTTCTGTCGTAGTAGCGTTTATACCTAGATGCTGACCTTTGAAGTTGATCTCGGGCTGCATGACATGTCTCTTCGAGTCTGTTTCGCAGGTCGAACATGTATTGGCATGTTGTTTTGGTCTCACCTGTCTCTATGTTCCCCGTCCAGAGTTCTCGAAGGATGGTCATTGGGCCCCTCACCTTCCTACCATATAAGAGTTCAAAGGGAGAGAAGCCTAAGCTATCCTGAGGTGATTCTCTAATGGCAAAGAGGAGTGGCTCAACATATCTATCCCAGTCAACGGGTCGTTCTGAACACATACGCTTGAGCATCTGTTTTAGGGTTCCATTAAACCGCTCCACTAGGCCGTTTGCGGCGGGATGGTAGGGTGAAGTGGTAATTTGCCTTACAGACAGGAGATTACTTACCTGCTTCATTACCTCAGAGGTAAACTGCGAACCCTGATCTGTTAGCATCTCTTTAGGAATCCCTACTCTAGTGAAAACACTGACAAGGGCCTCAGCAACTCTTTCTGTTTCTATGCTAGGCAGTGGAATGGCCTCGGGGTATCGCGTCGCATAGTCAATGATGGTGAGTATATACCTATTCTTGCGCTCAGTCATCGGGTGTATTGGGCCCACGATATCGACAGCAATGCGCTCAAAGGGTACTTCAATGAGGGGCATTCTTCCTAGAGGGGCTTTTGGAACCCTACCCTTGTGAAGTGTGCGTTGACAAACATCGCATGACCTACAATATCGCGAAACATCTCCAGTAATTCCTGGCCAGAAGAAGTTCGAGAGTATTTTGTCTAGGGTCTTCTTTGCGCCTTGGTGTCCTCCAAGCAGGGTTTCATGAGCCGCTCTCATGACTTGGGCACGATAGGGCTTTGGGACTACGACTTGTGTGAAAAGAGTATCTGACTCGACTTTGGGTGAATGAAATTTTCTGTACAGGATGCCATTTTCATAGAAGAAAGATGATACTGCACAGTGGTCACTCACCTTTTCTGTTTGTGATTTCCCTAATTCCCTGAGCTTTCGAAGACTGTCATCATCTGCTTGGGCTTGTTTCAACAATGCTGGTGTGACAGTTTCCTCGAGGGGTGCAGGTACCTTCAGCGGACGGAATGGCTTACCCAACTGTTTCTTCTGACCTCTAGTTTCCACGGCTCCAGCCGGGTTGATAGACAAGGTCCAGTTTTGGTCCGGATCGCCTGGTGCTCGTACACCTTCCAGATTGCCTAGGATCAAATCATACAATGGTGTCTTCATGCATAAAGCTTCGATACTGCCAGTGAAATATGGTGTGTCAACATTGATCATAGCTATAGGTAGCTTCCTTATAGTTGTCTGCATCTGCCGCCGACAATCGTGCATACACTTCCAGCGCACTACCAGTTAACAACGCGCTCAGATTTATAGCCCACTCTTCTTGGGGCCACTCTTGGCTCCGCGCGTACCTTTCATAGCGTTGTAAATATGCATCTAGATCGTCTTTCTCTGCGTAGAATGGTGGCAGCTTAGGGGTCCTAGCCTTCGGCCTGTTCACTTCCGGGGTGGAAGTGGATGCATTTGCATTTTCTTGAGTTTCTACAATTTTCAACCTTAACTCGGCAGTTGCCTTTTCAGCTCGTCTTATTTCTAATTGTTCTGCTCGCTCGTCTCTCGCTATGTCTTGTTGTTCTTTGACAAACGCTCTTAATTCAGATCCACTAAATCCTAATTTCTCACCAGTTTCCGCGAGCTTGGTTACATCCATTTTGATACTTTATTCGTTGTTTTGTCCTGGTTTTTTTTTTTTTTAAGTGAAGCCAAGTTACTGTTCCCCCTACTAGAAAAAAAAAAACGACTCTCGGGTTCTATATCACACCCATGCGACAGTAAATGGCATGCTACACTTTTTCCCGGACAAGCCCCCAGTAATTGTCACATGGGTTAAACCAGAGTCGGATATAATCACACATGCCACTTACTGATCTAGTATCTCAACCAATCTGTAGTGTTTATTCGAACACAACAACCCTCGGGACTTCACAACTTCAAAATATCGTTAACGTATATCTCATCAACTGAGTTGCACATTCGTGTACACGAATTTTGATACTCAAATCCATACACAAGTACCTTATGGGATATCTCAGGTTCCTGATATGAACCTGCCGTGATATCTTTACATCAATAACCACTCCGTCGCCCTTACTACTGTTACAACTGTTGCAGTACGTTGTTACGCCACTTCTGCAACTCACTTTTCACTTAGGGCGAGTATGGGACCTAGCTAACTAACATGGGCTAGTATACTCATGTTTTACACGATTCGATAACACTTGTAACACTTCCTCAAAAAAGAAGGGGGTAGAAATTATAATTGTAACTATACACACGGCCGGTAGTCGTTACTCCATTAACATCTATATACCACCCCCACTTATATGGTCCTAGTGGTACACATGAAGCGACTAAATATCCTCCTACTGATATATCATTACGTGTTTAACTTCTAAGTTATTTATGTTATCGAACAACAAAAATATATATATATTCTCTCAACCTTCTCCAAATGCTACGAAAAGAGCATCACAATGGAGCATCAAATGCTCGAGCTCACTATACACGGTTCCTCAAACAAACTTCCAGGTACATCACTCACAATTCGCCATAGGAAGGCGTGCACGTGAAAGGGACATAAACTCACCAAGCTCTTGCTGAGCTAATAATCATTCGGGCTTCTTATCCCTTTATCTTGTCAGTCATGCACGCACACACAAAAAAAGAACACCTCACGGTCGCACCATATATGATGAAAAAAAAAATATATTGTTGACGTGTATCATAGGCACTAATGAACATCTCACTCCTCTCCAAATTGCAACGTGATGAGCCAACTCAAATATAATCGGGCGTATAACATCGCCAGTTAACTTGTTTGGCCACTGTTCCTAGTACCGTACATGAAATATCCAGTGTTCAATTGTCAGTGTACATCACCAATGTTGCTGGACGCAAAAAAGCATACAGAAGTGTCGACAGGCGGATTGAAGAGCGTAATTTTGCCAACGTTCAGCACATCCAGTGAACTGGTTTTCCACTGGCCGGTATCGTAGTTGACAGCAACCTTCACCGCATCTGGAATGGCATTGCCGACTTTGGGGCGAAGTCCCGAAACCCAGTTGCCATCTAAATTATCAAAGCAGTGTTACGAAACCTTACATACTACGGGCATCTGACTTTTTTGTACATAAATCTTGATGCTTAAATACTCAATTTCGTATAATAGCACGGTGTAACATGTACTCTAAACAGTACACATCAATGTATCAGTCTTATTCATACCTAACTTCAATAATATCATGTTGTTATAACACTGTTTTCACCATCACGTTAGTGATATTCAATATCACACGGCATACATGACAAATAATGCGTTTCATGTCACATCATTATTGTTCCTGTATAAAAAAACAAAGAAATACACAAATAACCGAGAGTACTTACTGCTGATTGTATGGATAGTATTCTTCTCCGTGGAGAGGAAAAAGAACCCTGGCTTCAAGTGGTCCAGACTGGCTTAAAAGGATTAATAACTGGCGAGGTTCTGCTACGACTCCTCCTTCGACCACATCCCTGCTCAGTCTGTCACACACTTAAAATATTCTTACCCTATCATGTACAAAACTACACAATGTACTACATAGAAACCCTGGACGGCTCGCCCGCGGAATCTGGCACCTGTGGAAATTCCACCCTTTTGTCGCATCGCTTTTGTCTCATCGCATTCCCCACACAGCTTTCTGCAGTGGGTTATAAAAAAACACACTCGTCATTTTGTTACAACACAAATCGCGCTTCATCACATTTCAACGCACTTATACTACACCAGCAATGGCAACTGTTCCTACTCTATTCACTGGTATATATTCTAATAAAATAGAAACAAAAAACCAAATACATTTCTCCTGTGACACCCTCCAATAATGAAAGATAATGCAAAAACAAGGTACCGGTACACTACAATACATTGTAATAAATAACATTGTAAATGAACAGAGTGATTTTTGTTTAAAACTGATGTATTTGTTGATAGGGTGGTATAAAAACAGTATAGATAATCCCTTTTATGAGGAACTTTAGATATGATAACGGTACATTGGTCTAGATAAAGAACTAAGCGCACCGCGTGACAGCTGTGGACATCATAACCCTTTGGATATTCCCTTCGCTGCCTTGAATAAAGACTAAGCGCACCGCGTTTACAACAGAATAACTGTGGACATACAGAAGGCAGTGCTCTTCTTTGTATAGCGGTTTAGTTTCGATTCAGAAGTATAGGGATATAAATCCGAGACCAAATTGGTTAAAAATTCATTTGTTATGACTAAGCTACTCATTTGGAAATGCTATCATAGCTTGATAAGCATATCTATGCCCGACAAACAAAATGACACCAAAAAGGTTGTGCCACCTCAGATGGTACCAACAACCCATTTTTCGGGTCTTGGCCCATGGACTAATCCGCTAAGACATATCTTCCTTTGAGAGTGACGAGTCATGATACAATCGCTGTGTTCAGACGGAGGAAGTTTTGGTCGGAGTAACTTCGGAGGAAGGGTCGGAGGAAGCTTGGTCGGAGTAACTTCGAAGGATAGGTCGGAGTAGTGCCCGTCTGAACAAGGTCGTGGTAACTTCCTCCGATCGGAGGAACTTACCACGAACTCTTCCTCCGAACGAGATACTCCTGAGTTTTCTCAGGAGGATCTCGCTTCCATGACTAGCCGGTCGGAGTAAATTGCCCGTGCGGACAAGCCCTCGGAGTATCTATGAACTTACATACCTTACGACCTAGGTAAAACTTCCTGGGTCAAATCGCAATGTTGACATTTTGCGAGTACACGTGCAATTTTAACATAGTCGATCGCGACGAAGAAAGTTTTTATATAGGGCTCATGCAGAAATTTCCTTCAACAAGAATGAAGAAGACAAATGGCACTGGTAAAAAACAATCGCATGGTCGACGTGCGCGGCGCTACCACTTCCGGAAGTTACACCGACCCTCGCTCATAAATTGGTCGGAGTTTCTTCCCATGACCGTCGTGTGGACGCAAGGGTCGTGGTAGGATATGCATTAATGTGAATATTAATTACCATGCCATAAATTTTTACTCCGACTAGAAATACGTCTGAACATGGCTAATGACACATGAATCAATTGTCTTCTTGTCTGTGAGGCAGCTCCAGTTTAGCACATACTTCAAATATTTCTGAGTGGCGGCATGAGACATGGGATCAAAGAGAATGAGACTGTTGTTACTCTATAGCCATGTTCAGACGTATTTCTAGTCGGAGTAAAAATTTATGGCACGGCAATTAAAATTCAAATTAATGCATATCTTACCACGACCCTTGTGTCCACACGACGGTCGTGGGAAGAAACTCCGACCAATCTATGTGCGAGGGTCGGTGTAACTTCCGGAAGTGGTAGCGCCGCGCTCGTCAACCGTGCGATTGTTTTTTACCAGTGGCATTTGTCTTCTCCATTCTTGTTGACGGAAATTTCTGCATGAGCGCTAGCTTTTTCGTCGCGATCGACTAGGGCTGCGTTTATCAACTTCTTTTCTCGGCAGAAACAGGTTATCCAAACAGCTTTCAAGGAATTTTTACGAGTTGACAAACGCAAAGCTGTTTTGAAAGCCCTTTTCAGAAACCGGAAACGCATGGTTGCGTAACCGCAGTGGGGCAACCTAAAGGGCTTTCAAAACAGCTTTGCGTTTATCAACTTCGAAAGGCTTTTACAAACAGGTTTCTGATAACCTGTTTAGGAAACCTGTTTGGATCGTCACAAAATTTGGATCTTTCGAAAAGGCTTTCCTAAAGGGCTTTCAAAACAGCTTTGCATTTATCAACTCGTGAAAATTCCTTGAAAGCTGTGTGGATAACCTGTTTCTGCCGAGAAAGGAGAGTTGATAAACGCACCCTTTCGTAAAAGGCTTTCCTAAAGGGCTTTCAAAACAGCTTTGCGTTTATCAACTCGTAAAAATTCCTTGAAAGCTGTTTGGATAACCTGTTTCTGCCGAGAAAAGGAGTTGATAAACGCAGCCTTGGACACAAGTGCAATGCCGGGTTTTTGTGACACTTAATAAACTGATGATACCCAAATTCTGGTGTTAGCTCTCTCCACTGTGTATGTGTTTTGCATTGTATTTTTTTTCTCGATTCACAAAATTTGGGATGTTTTACAGATTTATTCCCCTTTTGTCGATTTCTGCAAACTGTGATCCATGGTAATCTTTACCACAGCATGTTATGATTAAAAAAAAAAAAAAAAATCTGTCTTCATGATATGGTACATCTCTCGTAAGAGATTAGTAACTGTAAAATGTCTGAAATCTTTGAAGGCTTCCGTAGTGGTAGAACGTTGGGTGGTAGAAGGCTTCACGGTGCACCACGTATTCTTTCTGGAGTATGTGAGTGGTCCTGAAAAGGGCCACTCTAATTTGCATAATATTGCATAATATTTATAATGTTTCAGTGTCACCGAAATCTTGCTGTAGGGAGAAAAAGGATTTCAATGGTTTGTTTGATATTTAATAGTTAATCTAAAATGACTCGATATATTTAATCTAGAATCTTCAAGAACCTTGCAAAGAGGAAAGTAAACAAAATAAGATTGCTTGCTTTCATTCTTAACTGACAAGATGACTGGATAGCCCGTATCAATGAAGCTTCCCTAACTGCGTGGTCCTCCACTGGGCTTTGTGAGTACCTGGGGTAGACAACTTCACCGGGTTATGCGCCCTGCTTTGTGCGATGAATAGATGAAGCGGGTTCTTTTTCATGAATGGACTGTGTACCTCTTTCACACACGGGACCTCCAGCTTATGTCCTATCAGGGGACAAAGTGTTTGTCTCTTCAGAGGGCACGACATAATGATAATGATCAATAACGATTAATGTGGTTATTTGTATAGCGCACATGTTCACCTTTCGGGAGTACTTTATAGGGGGAATCTGGCTACACCCATCATGTGTTCCTCTTACGAGTACTGTATAGCAATATGGGCTGTTAATTTCAACACCGCATCACATTTCATTCGAAGTGGTATACAGTGAATCATTGCATTATATTGTGCTCTGGGTATGTTTTGGATTTTTTTTTTAATACTATACCACAACTAAGCGTGACTGTAAAAGTGTATAAACAATTATGTTACGTCCCATTAAAAAGAGAAACGTGCAGATTTTCTGGATTTGTGGTGAAAGACATCTTTTATCGTCATTAACACCATTACACTTGTCCTTCCATCTCAATTCAAATATTCAAAAAAAAATCCCCTTGGCATTCATTTTATCGTTTATCTTGTAATTTGTGTGAACAATGATACAGCAAAGAAAAGAGAATGCCCCTTCGCAACCCCCTTATCTTGCCCATCACAAAATTATACCTTTGAAACCAAACTTTGCTCTGTTTGATCGTAAATAGTTACGCATACATTACAAATCTTGCCATAAGTTATCTAGAATCATGTCTTGCAAAAGCCTCGGCCAAAGTACAGAAGAATTAGCCTGAAATGTTCGTGAGATTGGAAGCTCATGTGGACATGTTTCGACTTCGACTCATAAATTTAAATCTTCAATACCCTCTTTGTATTCTGCGCTCTACACGATTTTCTACTTTTTATTCCCAAATCAGAGAGGGATTAAACCATGGGTTGGAGACTTTGTGCACTTAATATTCTGATAGCATCATTATCAGCGGCCCGATACGCCAGCAGCGCAGGTGATAAATTTGTTTTATGTACGATACAGTATTTAAGTACTTAAGTTTGAATGTATATTCATATGTACAGTAATTTACATTCATACATGCATTATTATACAAGAATGACTGTATGCATGAACATAGCTTCTAACATATATTGTGTATCAATGAGCGCAATCATATGGCTCAGAACATTATTCTATTTGTTTTATTTCTAGAAAGATTTGGCTGACTATGAAGCTATTCAGCAAATTTTCCCCTGAGAAGTTTCCTGGCGTTTGGTAGATTCGCATGGACACATGAATTTCCTTCTCCCCCGTTTGCATTTAGTTCATCAGAACAATACACAGTACGTAAATATCACTCTTCTCATTCGATACATGAAGATACAATCCATTACAGTACGCGTTTATTTCGCATCTGCCTTGTTACCTCCGATGTAAAAAATGATAGAGTACTCTAGCAGAACATTTCTAAGCTGTACTATATTATGCCTATGACATCTAATTATTTTACATTTCCCAATGACCAAAGTATATTTTAGTGCTGTGCTTTGTTGAAAACGAAATACGTCTATGCCATACAAAGCAATTAATTACACTTACTAATAACATGTATTATTATATATTTTCATTTTTATGACATTAAGACTATTCTTTATTTTTGTCCGAAGGATGCATTGTTATTGAGTGTTGTGTGCCAGTCAATATTTCTCCCTGTTTCTCTACCACCAAATACAAATTTTATATACGTTTTCCTCGCTAAACATCCAGACTTCATATCTGTGTCACTGAAATTCATTAACATGCTTTACAATTCAGACACTATCGTCTAACTATCGATATCGGTCTTCCAAATTTCAAATCCATTCATTGAAATGAAATTCGAAACACACAAATTAATTCATGAACATAAAAATTAATCTGTCATTTTTTGTCAGTTAAGGTCATTTTCAGTTTCAATTTTCTCTATCTTCATCAATATTGATATTTTCAGCCCATTCAGATTTAAAAAAAAAATCATTTTTTCAAGAATACGTTTTTTTAAAACTGAATGGATCTAAATTTCGTGCATTAGATTTCCATGCGCGGGCATTCAGATTAACATAGTATCCCAGAGGAACTTGCTTTAATTTCATTTTGGGAAATTCAATCTTTAATCATTTTTTTTAATTCGTTTTTATTGATTTCGTGGTTTTCAATGTTGTGTGAGTGCGAATTTTTTTTTGTGTCTCTGACCCTATAAAAATCAAGTATTTTGCCTGAATAATTATGCTTTATTTCATCCTTCCATCATATCAATGGCATATGCAATTTAATTTCTCTTTTAAATTATTTATGAATAAGATTGCTTTTCCTCTCAAGGGATGTTTATGTTAAATTCTGTTCAAAACTTTTACGTATATATAATGACAAAATGATTATTAACTCATTTGATTTATCCAACGCTATTAATCTTTAACAGTGTAGAGTGTCTTTCCATTCATAGCAATTACGCTGCATTACATAAGTGCATGACTGTGTTCCAATGATCATGTTAAACTTTATATACATGATTGATATGTTTGTTTCATGGGGAAAGTACAGATTTGTTTTTCTTATCTTTCCTTTTTACCTCCATTAATTCATTTTCATGGGACGCATAAACAGCATTCAAGGGTATACGAAAGCAGCTCCAGATAGTCTCTTCTTTGGCTCTCGAATTCTTCGATTGTGTGTCGACATCCTTTGTTGCGTGATACACCTGGTGATGATCTGATGCATTGTGTAACGTTAGGTGCAGGGCTTTAGTGGATATGACAACTTGAACTAATCAAGTTTGATGCAAAATGAGTCATGTAAGCCTGCGTAATTATATACTCGTAATATCTGGGACTATGGGAAGGTGTATCTAATGCACTTATTTGAAACACGCTTGCCCTTTCATCGATTTGAATGACGGCACAGAGTCAAAGGTAGTATACATCTGAATCTGAATGCCCATCGCTTACGACTATGCGCCTTTCATAATATTTGAATTTGAATGAATTGTTTGAAATTTATTTTGCACTGATAATACACTCGAACGAGCGACACTGATTTCCCATACATCAATCTTAAATCGTTTGCTTAAAGTCAAAGTTTGGATTACTCATTTGAAGAGTTTCCTGCACAGAAACAATTTCGAATGATGGAAAATAAATTTGTAAGCTCTTTCTTCTTTTCCAAGTCCAGTGGCGTATCTGGGGGGGGGGGGGGGGGGGACACGTACCCGGGCGCCACTCCTTGAGGGCGCCAAAAAGGAAAAAAAAAGAAAAAAAAAAGAAAAAAGAAAGAAAGAAGAAAAACCTCGCCTGGACGGGGGGAGGGGGGGGGGCCAAAAACAAATCAAACAAGATAAAAACAGAACAGATGATGACGCGGACAAAATGACAATGTTTATAGTGCTCACGTAAGAGTTCAATGTTTCGTAGGCTGAATTATGAAAATTTTCGCCTCGCTCGCTGCGCTCCCTCGCCAAATTTATATAAAAAATAAAAAGATAAGAACAAAACGTTATGATGACGGGGACAAAATGATAATGTAAATTGTGTTCACACATGCCATCGTTAGAAAGCAAAATGTTACACGGAGCAGCGGCTGCAATTTCTTGTGTTCGAACATGGGGGGGGGGGGCAAAAAAACCCAAATCAAACAAGATAAGAACAAAACGTAATGATGACGCGGAGACATACAAATTTCGGCTCACTCGCGGTCACTAATTCAGAGTATTTTTTTCAAGTCCTAAGTTTATTGGTAAATCGATATGAGGCCGTCACTATATCTTGATTAGGATTGTAAGATTTGATATGCAAAAAATGACAAGAATTCCATATTTTGTAAGCTGAAATACAGAAATTTTCGACTCGCTCGCTGCGCTCGCTCGCCAAAATTAATCAAAAAAAGATAGGAACAAAACGTGATAATAACGCGGAAATATACAAATTTCGGCTCACTCGCGCGTACTAATTCAGGGTATTGGTTTTTTTTTAGGTCCTCAGTTTGTTGGTGTAAATCGTTATCTATGAGGCCGTCACTATAATCACGATTAGAATTGTGAGATTTGATAAGCAAAAAAGACAAAAATTCCACGTTTTGTAAGCTGGAATACAAAAATTTTCGACACGCTCGCTGCGCTCGCTCGCCTAAATTCATCAAAATTTATTACATTTAAAGCACCCTCAAAAGACCCTTTTTAAGTGCTTGACAAAGCATTATCATGTGGACTTTTTTTCCCTACCGGGATTGGGTTAGGGTTGAACACTTTTTCAGAAATTAGGGGCGTAATTTTCGCGCTTGCCCCGGGCGCCGTTTTCCCTAGATACGCCACTGTTCAGGTCATGTGAAAATGCAAGGATTGGAAATTTGAAATTAATTTGAATGTTCAAATCTTAAATCGCATGCATCTAATCTAAATTTGCTTAACTCCTCCGAAATGTCTGTTACACAAATAACGAATTTGAACGAAAGGAAATGAATTTGAATAAACATTTATTAAGGCGACTACAGCAACTGTGAATTCGGCCATGTCTTTAAACATTAATACCATTCGCGCTGCCATTGTCGATCATTATCACTTTCACCGATCCTTCTCAGAAAGTTGCTTGCAGCATTCGCATTCGTTTATTGCAAACATCATGGCAATAAGTTCATGATTTTCATTCTGACAATTGATTAGCTGTAACAGCCTGGTTTCATAACGGTTGTGATCTCTTAGGGCCACATGATACGAGTTTCATAAAAGTTACCTTCAAGTCAATAATTCTGTGGGAATCTACCGGAAAAAAAAAATCCTGTTCAAGTACTGTATGGTTTTGTTAGTTTTGGTTAGTTTCTTAAGCACAGTCATTGTCATTGTCCATGAGCAGGTCCGGACTGCAAGATGCAAGCCTTGCTTTTAAAAGGGCTCGTCCATTTTTCCACTTCCAAAAACTTTATTATTTTGGTACAGTCGTAAAAGTCACAACAAGGAATGTATTGTATTGTGTTTTTCACTAAAGTATTTTCTTTCTTTCTTTCTTTCTTTCTTTCTTTCTTTCTTTTTCTTTTTTTTTTACAATTTCCTATTCATTTTGTATAACTAAACATTATAGGGTGTTTTACTATACATTTGCACTTTTTTTTTCGGGGGGGGGGGGGGGTGGGGGTGACAAAATGATGAGTGAATGACGTGTTAAATTTGTCCAAAAAAATTAACGATTCGAGAAATCAGTGTCGACCGAAACGCGATCAATGTAAAAGATTAAATTCAAATTTGTCTTTGGCTGCTCAACTCTGCGATTGAATTGCAAATTTCGCCCAATAATGAGCAATTCCATTTGCCTTTTTAAGATTTCAAATTTATCCATTCGTACTTTTCCGTCTTTTCGGCCATTCAAATTCGTTATGTATCAAGTAGAAATTCAAAATGTGGAGGGATTTTGGGGACAATGGCTCAAGTCAAAACTTGAACATGGTGTTGTTATGCTTATGTGGCAAGTATCCAGAAACGTTGCCCTTCTATTCATGTCAAATCTGTCGAAAATATTATCTCTATACATTGTGAAAAAGATTTTGATTTTGATTTTGATTACTCATAAAGGGTCTTATGGCATGGTTTAACTATACACAGCCCTGCATGGCGTCTGATCTGGCCAGCCCTGTCACTATAATAAAGGTTAAAGATATGAAATGTGAATAATAGACATGCAGACAGAAATAAAAAGTGACAAGAAAAGCTTTGAGAAGATTACAATAATAATCTTTATGTAGGAAAAAAAAGCCGTAAACAGGAAAGAAAACAAGCATGAAAAATAAAAGAAGACGGACACAAGAGACCCAGTGGATCAAGAGTTCATCTATAAGGGTTAAAATTTCGTCGCACGCTCTAACATGACATATTCTTGAGTTAAATACAGTGCGACTTGTATTTGTGAATTTTGAAAGACTATTTTTATTTTATTTGATTGGCAAGGGTTTAAAATTGACCTGGAAAACTGTACTTTATTCCATCATTTCATCTTTATGCAGCCTATGTGTGCGTGACTTTTCAGGGAAAGCTATAACTACAGTTCACATAATCTTATCAACTGTCTCCTCAAATCACGATACATTTTTCTTTGCTGGTCCCGTATAGATCCAAACACATGCGTGAAGCCAAGTCTCAATACCAACGTAGTGATTTCTCCTGACCAGGCAAGCTATCCCCAGTGGATGCGTGTGGATGTGTCATGTTCCGATGGGAGTACTGTATCGGGGCCAACGTTTGGCCTCTGCTATGGTTATGATATTTGGAATCCAGATATCACAACGTCAACATGCACTTCAGGTAAATCAAGTCACCATAATACTTCCATCGTTCAAGATATTTTCCTTGATTACAACTACATGTATTATTAGATTTTATACAATGCTATATTGCTATCAATTTTCGCAGATGTAATTTTCCTACTGATATTCTATTCCAATACATTATTTATTAGAGTTTTTGTGTAATACAATTAAGATCAAAAATTAATTTGAGTTATGTATATATATTGGGTTTTTTGGGGGTAACATGATTAAGATCAAGTGTGATTGTGAGTTAAATATATATATATATATAATATATACATATATATATATATATATATATATAATATATATCATAATATACATAATGTATTTGTATATTTGTATATATAAACGTATCATTATGATACAGAGAGAGGAGAGAAGGAGAAAAAGAGAGATATTTTATACAGAGAGAATAATGTGCATTTATAGTAGGACAAATTTGTAATGGACATATTGTTTATGTGTAATAACGCCTGTTTTTTAGTTTACCAATGTTGTTATTGCTATCATCATCATCATTACAAAACAATTATTATAATATATCATATATCGTGATAATTGTTATCATGTACATTTCTTTCATGAGTTCCATTGACCAGTTCCTGCATGGAAATCCGCAATACATGAGATAATCACATCAAAATGGAAATAAAAATATTAGTGTTTTTATCATGATCCAAATAAAGTTTACAGTATGAATTTGTTAAAATGTGACGATTATGATGATGATGATGATGATGATGATGATGATGATGATAAACACGGTTGTTATACCGGCATTGCACCATTGTCATCATATGACTTCTATATCATAAACTGTCACCTTCATCATAAGAAGAGCCAATTAAAACTCTATTTGTCTCGTTTTAGTTTCGTGCGTACCACCTGATGTCGGTGATGGCGGTGTAATCACCACTCCCTACAAAACTTCCTACGATCCCGGGGACGCGGTTCAGTTCTCCTGCCCGCAAGGAGGGGTCACGGGGTCTTCTTCTGCCACCTGTCACACTGATGGTTCCTGGAGCTACGAAGGGACCGGCCTACCATCATGTCAAGGTAAGAAGCAATGCCCATAGAAAAAACAGTCTTCCCAAAGTTATGCTGTATCACCATGCCTCACGAAATGAGGCTGCGTGAGGAGTGTATAGGGCATGAACGATTATCAACTCGTGACTTACGTGTAGTTGAAATCGATTTTTTTTTTGTTTAATATTAATCTGCGAAATTTTGCTCGAAAAAAGAATGACTTATTACACATACACAGACCATCGCATTCAAAATAAATTGGCGCAACACTCTTAAGTTTGCCGTCATTGGTCGCAGAAGGTGTCATGAATGGTGCTTAAGAAAAAGACTCAGTTTTGTACCTGATAGTGCGTCATATGAACGCTAATAAATGTGAAATAAATGCAAAAAAAAAAGGGGAAGGTAATCCCACGGAAAAACAAATCGGTGTACTCATTCAGACATTATTACTCTTAAAATGTTCTGATTCAATTCAATTCAATTCAATTCAATTCAATCATAGTTTATTTCCAATCAACGAAAATCAAAAACATAGTACAATGTATACATGTCATTAACTGATATTGTTCAAACGCTTGCAAAAGATTCATGTAATATACGAGACAAATTATAGAACAACATATATGTACAATAATAAAGAGGAACACTGTACAAATACTACGTGGGCGAGCGGAAAGTAAATTCGATCATGGAAAATAGTGATCCACTAAAAAGCAAAGCTTGTCGGACGTGGATCGCTAGATAAATAATGAGTGAATGATATACTATTCTATAACAATATACATGTAGTTATTTTGAGATACACAGGTCGGGAAAAAAAAATATAGAATACCAATGCTATAGTGCCCGGACACTGTTCATTGAACCACATGTACCGGGAAAATAAGAGAAGGACAATACATTCGTACACACATTCAATTACCCACACGCATATACACTGTTGGACGCGAGACAGTACCGAGAGGAGAGAAGACGGTAACAATACAAGTCTACGAAGAACAATAGACAGGAAAGGAAAAGGAGAGAAGAAAGAAGAGAGGTCTGCACACAGAACACGCCAAGTGCTGCGACATCAGGACAGGTGAAAGCTCAAGCATAAATTATAGCAATTTAACTTATCTAAGATTATAAGTAGAAAGTAAATGTTTTCTGAGTTTATATTTAAATGTGACAAATTTGGGGGAATCTTTTAAACTATTATCTAAATTATTCCAAAGTCTGGGTCCAGTATAAAGAAATGTATTTTGGGCATGTGCGGTTCTCATTAACGGAAGATGGAATTCGTCGGATCGTCGCGTGGGATAGTTATGAACATGACTGTTTCGATGAAATAAATCGTGGAATATTTTAGGTAAAAAGGTACTGTTGTAATTAAACATAAACTGACCAAGTTGAAACACATACAAATCATTTACTTTTAATATTTTATGGTCAGAAAACAAAGCATCTGTATGTTCACGGGTATGTAAATTAAAAACAATTCTAAGCGCTTTCTTTTGCAATAAAAGAAGTTTATCAAGTAACATCTGATATGTATTACCCCAAGCAAGAATCCCGTAGTTTAAATAAGGGAGTATCAAACTAGAATAAAGAGTTAATAATGCAGATGAAGGAAGATAATATTTTAATCTATTCATTACGCCAATGTTACGTGAAATAATTTTACATATGTTATCAATATGATTCCTCCATGAAAGCTTGTTATCAACGCAAACACCAAGAAATTTAAAAGAAGAAACTTCTTCTAAGGGAGTAGTATCAAATGTTATATTGCCTGGGAGGCTATCTAAAGAATTACTAAAAAGCATAACTTTTGTTTTTTGAATATTTAATGACAATTTGTTTGCGTATATCCATTGTATGACCTTTATCAATTCTTCATTGACTGTTCTTATTAAGATATTTGGGTCAGGGTGGGAAAAAAAAAGATTAGAGTCATCCGCGAATAATATGAATGATAGTTTCTCCGAGGATCTATGAAAATCATTAATATAAATAATGAATAACAATGGGCCTAATAAACTCCCTTGTGGAACACCACATGCAATTGTTTTACTTTGAGAGTCAAAGCCGTTGACATGTACAAATTGGGATCTTTCTGATAGGTAACTCGTGAACCACTCCAAGGCCTTTCCACGTATTCCATAATGAGACAGTTTGGCGAGAAGTATTCCGTGGTTAATCGTGTCAAAGGCCTTGGAGAAGTCCAAGAAGATACCTATTGTGTGTGAACGTGTGTCGAGTGCGTGTGTGACTTTGTCGATGAGGGCAAGTAGTGCGTGTGTTGTGCTGTGATTTTCCCTGAATCCAAATTGAAAGTTTGAAAATATGTCGCAGGTTTTAAGAAAACGTACTGTCCTGGTGTAGACTATTCTTTCAAGAATCTTAGAAATAGAAGATAATAAAGATATGGGTCTATAGTTATTGACATCATCCTTCTCCCCTTTCTTATAAATAGGAATTACTTTCGCAATTTTCATGCTATTTGGCACATGGCCAGTTGCAAGCGATGAGTTGATAATATGTACTAAGGGATCCACTATTTGAGGAATTATGTTTTTTATCAAATAGTTGTCAATTCCGTCGTGGCCAGGACTTTTACCTTCTTTCAAATTGGCAACAATCTTTATTATTTCTTCTTTATATGTTGGGTCAAAAAATATAGTTTTAGAGTTAGGTGTATCTAAAAAATCACTAAAAGATTTACTAGAAAGAGGAATATTTTGAGAAAGATTTTTTCCAATTGAAGAAAAGAAGTCATTAAAAATTTCAGCCATGCCAGCGGGAGTGTTGCTGGAGGCATTGCCCCACCGAACTTCAGAAATATTAGATGAATTGTTAGGTGTATTCATAGCATTCTTTAATGTTTTCCATGTGTTTTTAATGTCATTTTTATATTTGCTTATCTGATTAACATAAAAAAATTTCTTCTGCGTACGCAATAATTTGATGAGTGTGTTTTTGTATGAAACATATTTTTTCTTATTTTTTTCAGTGGGATTACATCTATATTTATAAAACAAATTATTTTTCCTATTTATAGATCGTAATATAGACTGGGTTATCCACGGGAGTCTTGGAATTTGCTTATATCTATTTTTTATGTTACGCAGGGGAATATGGTTATCGATTTCGGAGGTAAGAGTAGATATGAAATAATCATAAGACAAATTGACATCGGTAGTGTTGTATACAGAAGACCAATCGAGTTCTTTTAAACTGTTTTGGAGACTTGTAAGATTATCTGCAGTAATCTTACGACGCTTATGATAATTATTTTGTTTATTCAGTTTAATTGGAACCTGAGCAAATATAGGAAAATGGTCAGTGATGTCTGAGAGGACGATACCAGACTCAGGAAGTGGAAGAACATTACAAAAAATGTTATCTATGAGGGTAGCCGATTGGCTGGTGACACGGGTAGGCTTGGAAATTAATGGTAAAAACGAAGCAGACATTAATGTTTCTATAAATTCTTTTGAACTGTTTTGGGAGTTACATTTCATGAGATCGATATTAAAATCGCCCATCAGAAATGTATCTTTAATAGATATCATGGGATTTTGTACTAAATCCTGCAAAACTGTCAAAAAATCATTCAAATTCGACCGAGGGGGCCTGTAAATTACACCAATCATAATGTTTTTTCCATGTGGATTTATCAATTCAATAAAAAGGGATTCGAGTACATCGCTCATAACACTAATCTCCTCATGTATAATATATTTAAATTTTTTCGAGATGTACAAACCAACTCCTCCACCAACTCTCTCATTTCTATTTCTAAATACAAATTCGAATCCAGGTAAAGAAAATAAATGACTGATATTAGAGTTCAACCATGTTTCTGTTAGCCCTATGATGGAGCAAGATTTATGATCTGGGTTTTCTAAGAGTAAGCGCAACTTATCAAAATTTTTATTGATACTGCGTATGTTAAAGTGAGCTAACAAAAATGTTTCATCAACTGTATTCGTGATCCGATTTTTATACTGATTTTCGGTCAAATAAACACACGATGGACTCTGGACTGGATCATTTGAGTCAAAGTTATATTCAAATTCTTGTGCTGAGGTATTGTATTTATCGGATATGTAATCTTCATATAAACTGGAGATCATATTTGCATGATCAGATTCAAAGTGCCTTACTGTGTTATAGAATTCATCATTATTCAAGGAATTAAAAGCAAAATTTATTGTGATTACCTTACAGCGGCTTGTGCAGCTCCAGATAATACGAACGGAACGGCATCGTACGGTACCGGAGAAGTTCTCTTGTTCCAGTGTCTGCCCGGTTATTCTCTACAAGGCTCGGGTGACACTGTCACAACGACTTGTGACGACGGAACCTGGAATCCTGCCGTCGAATGTGTCTCAAGAGGTGAGCGTTAAAAGTCTCTATAGCAGCAAAACAATTTAACTCACATAGCTAGGCCAATCATAGGTATAATGAATGTGTATGATTATGTACATGTATGTTTGCATGTGTTTGCATGTGTGCATGCAGGTGTATATTAACCTGCAAGTCACCTCAGTTTTGACTTGATGCTAATCTTGGTCTTATCCTTTTCATTTTAACAGTACCTCTTAACGTATATTTTCAACTAATTGTTACACTCTTTGTCATTATTTGTAGGCCTGTTTTTACCCAACATGTATGAATGCAACATCATTCTGTGTACTGGAACTTTCAATGATAGTACTTATTTATCGTATTCCTGTAACACTCGCCCTCTGTCACCCCCTCCCCCTATGTCAGTTTTTATCATTAGCCTCTCACAGGGGAGAGAGAGAGGGTAATAGGCTCGATTAAAAAAAAAGAGTCACAATCAGAAGTAGAGGACATGGAATAACAGAACGCTTGGCATTTCCCAGTGTCCTCCCAATCGATGCTGGAGTGAAAGTGTTAAAGGTATATTGGTAGGCCTATAATGGTACATATTGGTGGATATGAGAATTGGGCTTTTAACTTTTTGCGGGATATCAAGAAACAACTTGTGAAATAGTACAAAGCGTACCATTCTAAGAGAATTCAAAGTTTATTTGCTGAAAATCGTTTTTCGAATGGCTGAGATATACAAGAACAAAGTAAAACAAAGCGTTTGTAAGAAAAGGTGGGTCCCACCTTTTATTAGGATTGCTCTGTTTGGGGTATCTCAGCCATTTCAAAACCAATTTTCATCAAATAAACGTTTAATTCCTCTTGGAATTACATACTCTTTCATATTTCATAAGAGGTTTCTCGTTATCTCACCCAAAATGTTGGAAACCTGAAGTTATGTTTCAACCAAAACTATACGATCTCTTAGGGGCAGAATCCCCTCCAGGTAACGGCTCGAGGACCTGACGAGCAGAACCATTCGTTGACAAGCTGTTGGTACAGTACAGGGTTCATACTCATTCGGTTACTTTTCATAAAATGCCTTGAGAAGTTAATGCTGGTACCATCACTGATAAAGTTGAATTATTAGTTGTAATAGTAACGGTATTTTTTTTTTCAGCCATGAACAGCGTGTCGCCATGTTGACAGTATATCTTTTTAAAATCTTTTTCTCTTTTCTCGTTTTTAAAAAATGCAATTCCAGTATTGATTGGGCTGGTACCTTCACTGATTGATCATTTGTTTCGAGATTTGCCACATGTGACCACCGTAATATTTTTTATATCATGTCTTTATATTCATTGTGTTTACAGAACACTGACATAATCTATTGTTATGACTATGATTGTAAACATGTGCAATTCAACCTTTGGCTGCCAGACACGATTCTTAATAAAAACCTGTTCAATTCATTTCAATTCAATACAATTCAATTCAATGTAATCAATGATAGATATTCATCTGGGAACATGCATTCTAAAAGTTGTAAGGGGAAACTTCTAGTACTATGCACAGTGCCATGGCCATGAGATCTTTAGAATGACCGTATTTTATTATGTCACCTCTTAGGTATGTCAACACAATTTCAGGTTGGTAACATGCTGTTGAGCTCTACATTCCATCTAGGGACGATAATGATTACGATCCCTGTTACGTCTTCTGTCTCACATCGCAGGCTGTCCGGTACCAGAAGTTCCAGAGGGCGTCAGTTATTGGGGGAATCCATGGGATGGGTTCTTCGAGCATAACCAAAGAGTTGACCTAGAATGTGATGATGACAAGACTCCCATTGGCCCACAGTACTCCTACTGCAATTCGACCAACCAATGGGAACCGGATCAAATGCTGCTACAATGCTATGGTGGGTATAATAAAATTTATATTGAATTTGATTGTGGGCCGCATGGGTTCCCACCATATAAATGATTTCAAATGCCATTCATCAAATAATGCTTGCATACAGTTATATATTATCTTATTCAGTTATGCTGGCATTACTGATACACAAAACTAGATTTTCGAAAGGAACTTATAACGTTCTTATAAGAACAACTGGTTGCTTTACGGCCGCACACAAAGCGATCTCATATCGAATTTTCCAAAGAAGCGTGCGTTATGCGAATAAAGCTATTAATGTGAAATTATAAAGTAACTAGAAAAAAAAATCATTTTTTTTACATCTCATATCTACATCGTTTGACACTTCTCCGATACAAGATTGTCAAAATGGTTGCATCTAAGTGTATCATCATCAGATTCTGTCTAATCTAATCCTATTCACCATCAGACAAATGCCAAATTCCATCCTTTGATGACGCTCGCCTTATTCACAAATCCACCATGACGGGTGAGTCCATGCATTCCACCTACAACCACCGTGACACGGTCGAATTCCTGTGCGAAGCGGATCTATACCTGCACGGCCCCCAGAGCGCCACCTGCTCATCAGGGACCTGGTCCTTCAACATCGGTGGACCTTGGCCTGCCTGCAGAGGTATACATGTAGCTCTCACACTGTCCTGCTAGCTATTTCCCTAATTGGTGACATGCGTTGAAAACAAAGCAACCCAAATGATTAAAGATAACAATACACAATGAACTGTAGAACAGAAGCATTATTCAAGTCTCAATGTTATTTACAGACTCTGGTGTGAGACGTAAAACGGCACGGGCTACAACTAGCTTGTACAAGTGCTCTCATCCTTTTGTTGTCTGACTTTATTTTCTCAAAACGAACTTTCCTGTAATTCAAACATAGGGAAAGTGGACAAAATGCCAATATCTTAACTTTCATTCATGTGTATGGGCCCAGACACGACGACGATGGTCGTTTTTTGTGTGTTTTTTGTTTGTTTGTTTGTTTGTTTGTTAAGAAACATCAGTAACTCTCAGAAACTGTTCTTTCCAATGAATCTATGAATGCGTTCTGGCATGCAACGAACACGGGGCATCAAGAAGCATCTTATATGCCAGGTATTGACATGTTGAAGGAATAAACTCATTAAAATGATGTTTGGTTAGAAGGGATGGACGGTATCCAAATCTCTCGCTGAATGTCGTTCACGCAACTAAACATACATACATTCATTCATTATTACCATGATTACCTTGCAGCCAACTGCACGGGACCAGTGAACACGGACGTGGCGGACGAATTGTTTCGCCACGGCGACGTACACACATTCCAGTGCGCCCAAACTCCAGGGATGATCAGACTAGGTGGTCCCAGAGCATTCTGCGATGATGGAGCGTGGAAACCCAACGTTCGTTGTGCTTGTAAGCAGTTCATCATCAGAACTATCGCTACGCATCTTCCGTTGTATATTCCTCATTATTTTGAACATACACTGTATAACTATGATGCATATTTCTATCTGTTTCTGTCTGACTGCCTTGTCACCCATGCATTATAATAATGTTCGTACATTATTGTATACATACAATATATAATTATGAAGAGTTTTAAGGCAAAAATCGACATATTCGTCTTTATCAGTTTGAGATATTCGATAGCGAAGATGCTGAAAAGATAAAGATATGACCATAATGTATATCTGACAATTCTACTTATGTCTCTAAAAAATACTTCCTGTTATCTAACGAGTGCAGCATCTTTGAAAAGATTTTTTCTTCTTTTTCAAAGCTTTGAAATCAACGTTATAACTCTGCTTTTGCATTGAAACTCTTCGTCATTAATGTACCATTAACTTTCTTATATACACACACTCAGGAAGACTAAGAGAGTAATGTGGGTGTAGCGTCTTTAATACAGGTGTTCGGTATTACTCTGGCTAATCGTGCAATACGAGAAATCGCTAGTGATAGAATCGTATCGAGGAAGTAGACGAACAAGAGAAAGTAGCCAAAGAAAAGGATTCAGACTAAAATCAGCTGATTATTCTGTTAAAATACATTTATTCTGAAAAACAACGTTATTAGGTCTTTACATAAAAAAGAAAATATATGTCCGTTTTGTGTGGACAGATCACAATTACTTTTCATAATGTTCGGAGCTGTTAAATTGTAATATAGTCAACACTATTTCCACCTTGGATAAATACGAGATCATGCACTCAGACGCAATTTGATTACCAACGGACCAGTGCACTTCGCTCTGGTTAAGGATAGGACCTACTCCCGACAAATATAACACCCATGAATAATCTAATTTGCATGTTCTTTTTATCTCACGCAGTGAACACCGAACTGTGAAGAACCATGTACCTGACATACGTGTACAGGGAACAGAGAACGGACAGTGACGTACCCATCGTTTATACAAAGCATCAGTTTTGTATGTTGCGTTTTCATAGTTAGAAATTACTCAGAAACATTATTCCTATTTAACCCATACTACTGATATTTCATCAGTGGTTTAAAATCAAACACTTAGTATTGCTGATGGCAGTTTCCGCCTCCTGCAGTCATTGGCAGTCACTTAAACTCATCTCGGGGAAGCTGTAAAATCGAGCGCACCTGTACATGTACGCATGATTGTACAAGTAGACGAAGACATCCGAAGCATTCCTAGACTTGTCTGATCCCTTCATTACATTTTAACCAATCACGGAGCTAGAAGAAAGGAAGGCACAACAGCCTAGCTGGATATTTTTCTTTTCACTGGAAAAGTACTCGCCATGATCATTGACCAATGTCTTCTTTTACGTATTCCGATCTTCGATATTGATCGAAGGTTGTTATCAACATTGACCCGAACTACATGGAGATGAATGCGGTAGCACATACGGAGACTAATCAACGGAAGAGCTCCAACTGGGTTTTTGCAGGAGAATTCTTCGTATTTCGCGGAGAGGTATAGCGCCCATGCATTTTTACAATTTTCTTTAGACACATGTAGAAACGTGTAGGAGATCTAAAAAAAAAACAACAAGTTGATTCACAAGAATGTTCCATGTTCGCGATATCATAGATAATGAAGTAGTTTTAAAAATACAACATGATAATTTTCAGTTGAAGTAAAAGAAAATAATTTCGAGTTTAGAAAATACATATCAATCAGTATCCTTGATGACCAGATAATTATTTGGTCACACATTTAGTATTGGCTTCCATTAAAAGTCTGCAAAAGAGATTGTAAGATGGATTTTAAAGGAAAACATTAGCTGTTGCATCAAATTACTTGGAATTTGTGGACGAGATTTTGGAGTTTTCTTCCACAATAAAAGCCGCTGAAAAGCTTGTAGAATAAATGTAAAAGGAAGATATTAGCTGAGGTGATTAGTTGAGTCAAATTATTTGAAATTTGAGAATAAGATTATAAGCTCTGAAGTAGATTCGTGCAGAAATGATATGGTTGCTGAATTATCAACAGCAGCTTTGAAGATGATAAGACTCTGTCTATAAACCAATGGCTTTTGGGCAATAATATCCGTACGTTAATGGTATTGTTACAGATTACACTACTGGGGAAAACATACCTGAGAAAGTGTCTCTATTCTTAGACATAGAGCTCTTGTTGCGAAAGTGTATTTCAATGGATTGTTGTTTAGATTTAACACTTTATGTGTATCTATAAAGACAAGAAAGACCTTTGCTTTGCTAAATACAAATTTTCTCCGATGTCATAAATTAGAATATTTAATGTTCGTCTTTCCCAGTGAAAACAGAAGCGAGAATCATTTCCTAAGTTTTCCTTCGTGATATATATATATGTATATATATATATATATATGTATATATACATGCATATTGTATATATACATACGTATATATGTTCATCTTGGAATTTTCCACCTGCTGGACTTCGATGATATAAGAAGAATGAAATACTAAGCTGACGAAGGGCCTAGGCGGGTTGAAAATTTTGTGAATAAAAACCTTCTTTTTGGATCTACACACGGCGTATTTGAGACTCATTCTTCATTTGGTTATTACATAATAAAAAAAGTAAATATATATTTATAACATGTATGACATACTGTTTATATGCTGCATATAGTTAATGTGTACATGTATATAAATAGAAACAAGTGATTTACACTGTGCACTAAATACTTTTGTGTAAATTTTTGATGCAGATATGTAAGATTTTATGTATAATACACACAAACACAAACACACACACACACACAAACACACAAATGTGACAATTGATGACAAAGGATATCGCGGCCGGGAAGCAAGATTTATAAAATTTGTCTTCCTAAGCCTTCTGTATGTACACATGCAAAGAATAATAAAGAAAATAAAGTTAATAACACCTTGCCTTCTTTGAAATCAATGTTTGGCATTGAAAAGGTAAATATGTAGCGCACTGGAAGTTTCTCGTATAGCAGTGCTCCCTTTTAATTTAGTCAAATTGAGTGATTCGTATATATTTAGCTCTCACTCAACACAATGAAATTCACTGGAGTAACCTCATTAGAAAAAAAAAGCAAATGTGTGTTTTGCCATCTCTTCGAGACAGCATTTTCCTAGCCCCTTTAAACAAAATGAAATGAAATTGATATTCGTATATAAGACATGACATACATATTATATATATTTATTTACATATATGATATATATATATATATATATATATATATATACATATTTATATACTAGGTATCATGCGAGAAGAAAAAAAATCTCTCTTTTGATCCTTGATAGTTCAAAAACTATTCATCAGATAACACTGACATTGATATGAGCAAGAGCTGAATAGTGTATAATTTTTGTTGGAGGTAATTTGGAAAGTAAAGCACAAATCAGTTTTATCAAATCAAAGATTTACTTTTCGGTTATGTTTTAGATTTTGCTCTATTTTCAACCCTTTGTACAAAACTTTAATTTTCACAGGGGTAAATTGGTGTGAATGGAAGCGTGTGGTTAACACTCAGACAATTGTCCTGAACAGCAAACAGTGACCAGGGTTTGAATGCTCTATTACATATTCATGAGAAGTTGCACTTTCACAGGTGTCTTTATTCATTATGAATATAGGGTATGCAAGCACATGCAAACATGCGCTTGCTTTTTCATGTGCATGCATTTTATGCTTTACCATGAATTCAGACTACCACTGCCCATGGCAATCCATCATAAATTATTAATAAAGTATGCATGTGCCTTGGAGCAAGAGCTATATGATAGACCAAAAGCCTGGTCCTGGAGTGCTCTGAAAAGGTGTTATTCATGGTATTAATGGCTATTGTTCAGGGTCATTGTAAGCACAAACTCACATACACTTCATTGGTCCTGTGACAAGTTCAATTTTGTACAGGTGATTCAAATTTGACCAAAATCTGGAACTTGACTTCAAAATTAATCACGGATTTAATGAAGCTGATTCATGCTCTTATATTCAAATCACCTCCAACTAAATTGTACACTATTCAGCTATTACTCATGCCAATGACATGCAGTGTTATCTGATGTATGGTTTTCAAACTATTAAGGATCAAAAGTAGGAAATGTTTTTTCTTTTTTTTTTTGTAACAGGTTGTATATAACGGTGTATATATATATATATATATATATATATATATATATATATTGAAAGAAATTGGACTGAGGCGGGACGTTGCTCTCAGTCCAATTTCTTTCAATATATATGCAACCAAAAATGAGGCACCGCGCACGTTCGGGACCCAGGGAACTATCTCCCACACTATATATATATATATGTGTGTGTGTGTGTGTGTGTGTGTGTGTGTGTGTGTGTGTGCGTCTATGTACATGTCTAGGCGTGCCTGGGTGATGGTGAAATAATGATTGGTTACATACTGTCTTCCAGGATTGTCTTTGACACAAGTGAGTGCAATGGTTTTTGTGACACGCGTATAAAACTGATGATGCTCAAATTCTGGTGTTAGCTCTCTCAACTGTGTATATGTTTTGCATTGTATTTTTTTCTCCATTCACAAAATTTGGGGGTGTTTTACAACTTTTTCCCCCTTTTGTCGATTTGTGCAAACTGTGATCCATGTTAATCTTTACCATAGCATATCATGATTTAAAAAAAAAATCTGTCTTAATGATATGGTACACCTCTTATAAGAGATTTGTAACTGTAAAATTTCTCATTTGCATCATATTAATAACGTACTAAATCTTGCTGTAGGGTGAAAAAGGATTTCAATGGCTTTAATAGTTAATCTAAAATTACTCGATATATGTAATCTAGAATCTTCATGAACCTTGCAAAGAAGAAAGTAAACAAAATAGAATTGCTTGCTTTCATTCTTAACTGACTAGATGACTGGAAAGCTCGTATCAATGAAGCTGCTCTAACTGCGTGGTCCTCCACTGGGCTTTGTGAGTACCTGGGGTAGACAACTTCACCGGGTTATGCGCCCTGCTCTTTGCGATGAATAGATGAAGCGGGTTCTTTTTCATGAATGGACTGTGTACCTCTTTCACACACGGGACCTCCAGCTTATGTCCTATCAGGGGACAAAGTGTTTGTCTCTTCAGAGGGCACGACATAATGATAATGATAAATGATGATAAATGTGGTTATTTGTATAGTGCACATGTCCACCTTTCGGGAGTACTTTATAGGGGGAATCTGGCTACACCCATCATGTGTTCCTCTTACGAGTGCTGTATAGCAATATGGGCTGTTAATTCAACACCGCATCACATTTCATTCGAAATGGTATACAGTGAATAATTGCATTATCTTGTACTCTGTGTATGTGTTTGGATTTTTTTTAATACTATACCACAACTAAGCGTGACTGTAAAAGTGTATATACAAATATGTTACGTGCCATTCAAAAGAGAAGATGAAATGAAAGTCTTGAAACCTTCAGATTTTCTGGATTTGCGGTGAAAGACATCTTTTATCGTCATTAACACTGTAGCAGCTCAACTTTTCTCCAGTTTCTCTCCTTCACAATCTCTCTCTCTCCGCTCCGATTTCTCCGTCTTTCCCACTCTCTCTCCTCCTCTCTCCGTGGGTCATTTATCCTCCCCGCTGGTTCTCTTCAAAACAATTCCAAGGTAACCGCTTGACAACACTGACCACTTGTTTGTTTTACTGTCTGATACCAGAGAGGTGAGTCACCTCCTGTACATGTATAAATACCGACTGCTCTTTGTGTAAAAATGCAAAGTGTATCACAATTTCATCGTCGTCACATCAGTGACTGGCTCCCACAACTTGGTGCAGAGCCTCTAATAAACCATCCAATCTACAATGTACGCTCGGAGTGCTCGATGTCTTCATTTCCTGTAGTGTATTCGACCTTAATTAATTAGTGAGTAGGTGTTGCTACCACTACACAATCATCATAATACCACTCGCTAAAACACCATTAAACTTGTCCTTTCATCTCAATTCAAATATTCGAAGAAAATATGTGACCATGATTCACAAAACAAACAAAAAGTCGCCAGACATGGATCTTTAGTTAAGAGCAGATTCTAAAAGAGCAGACTCTAAGTTTTAAAATGATGTATAGCTCATTTGAAATGGACTCTCCTAACCTATCTAAATATTGGAAAGAAAGCACGCATTCTGCAAAAGTGTGAACTGAGATAAGAGGCTCTGAAGTACAATGTATAGGATCTATCTGTCTATTCAAGCGCGTAATCTTTACCAAACCGTGCTAGCTGTGCGATAAATGGGACAAAGAACAGGAAGCAAACCACTGGGGCAACAACAATGAAGACATTATCAGATTAAGTTGAAATTGAGCATGCTCTATAAACATATTCTGTCCATGATTACTGCTAACTTTCAATGCAGTTGCTTTATTCCTTCAAAATTTATCAAACTTGAAAGTGAAGAGTGTGCAAAGGGTTATCAAGAAATGAAAAGGGGCCATTAAGACATACCTGATCTCTCTATTCTACACAAAAGAGTTGTAGAAAAATAGCTGAAAATGCACTTGATGATCCCAAACTTAAGAATAATGTAAAAGAAGGGTAGTTCCTTCAGAAAATATGAAAAACTCAATATTGACTTAGTTGACCCGGTTCACCTTTTTTGAGTCCTCACGTAAAATCAAGAGGTGCGACTTTTTGTTCGTTTCGTGTTGCACGGTCACATAATCTCCCCTTTGGCATTCATTTTATTGATTATCTTGTAATTTGTTTGAACACCGATATCAGCAAAGAAAGGAGAATGCCCTTTCGCAACCCCCTTATCTTGCCCATCACAAAATTATACCTTAGAAACCAAACTTTGCTCTGTTTGCTCGTAAATAGCTCCGCATACATAAATCTTGCCATAAGTTATCTAGAATCATGTCTTGAAAAAAGCTTACGGTCAAAGTACAGAAGAATTAGCCTGAAGTGTTCGTGAGATTGGAAGCTCATGTGGACCTGTTTCGACTTGGACTCATACAATTATATCTTCAATACCCTCATTGTATTCTTCGCCCTACACGATTTTCCACTTTTTATCCCAAATTGGAGAGGGATTAAACCATGGGTTGGAGACTTTGTGCACTTAACATTCTGCTAGCATCATTGTCAACGGCCCGATACGCCAGTGGCGCAGGTAACACATTTGTTGTATGTAATGATACAGCATATAGTAAGTACTTAAGTTTGAATGCATATTCATGTACCTTAATATGTGTACAGTAATTTTCATGCGTACATATCCTATTCATTATACATAACGTATAATTCATGTGTGCATGAACATAGCTTCTAGCATGTATTATATTTCAGTCAATGTACTAGCAATCATAATATGGAGTATTATGTTTGTTTAATTTCTACACACACGAATTACCTTCTCCCCCGTTTGCATTTACCTCATCAGAACAATATACGTTAATATCACTTTTCTTATTTGATACTTTCAGTTACAATACATTACGCGTTTATTTCGCATCGGCCTTGTTACTTTCGATTAAAGAAATTGATTTGATTTGATTTGATTGATTGGTTTCTGTATCATCATTGCACACGCACATTCATGTCCATACACAAATATAAGTTATTCACAAAATATTTTGTCTTCATTGCCATTGCACAATGTACAGCAAAACGTACAACGAACATACAACAATGAATAATACAGTTGGGCTACAGCATAAGCGTGGCTTGACGGAGTACTCTAGTACATTTCTCAGCTGTATTGTGTACCTATAATATATAATTGAGTATCTGAATATAAGAACGACCCAAGTCCATGGAAGACCATTTCGAGTAAACTTTAAAAAAGAAACTTCCTATCTTTTTTATTTATCCAATATTGTTTTATTTAACTGTGATGGGAAGACAACATTGTGTATAAAAATTAGAACATAATATTATTATGACAATTAACATTTACATTAATTGTGGAGAGGCCATTTTGTGTGATGGACTTGGGTCATTCTTTGAATCATATGGACTTGGGTCGTTCTTTGAATCATATACATGATATTCTGCCATAGAGATGAGAGAAGGATGAGAGAGGGCGCTATAATATGAATGTAAGAATGACCCAAGTCCTTCATTTTTACATTCATGTAAGAATTAATTAATTCATTTCAGGCACTTCCGGGGGTAACTACGATTTATCATTTAAACACAAGATGAGTCCATGCATAAGCTACAATTTCCCATGTCAAACTGAATTTGGCCAAAAATTGGACTTGGGTTGTTCTCATATTCAGGTCTTCAATTGTTTTACACTTCCCCAGGGCCTTAGTATTTGTGTGTGTGTGTGTGTGTGTGTGTGTGTGTGTGTGTGTGTGTGTGTGTGTGTGTGTGTGCTGTGCTTTGTGGAAAACGAAATAGCTTTATATGGTACAAAACATTTAATTACACGTACTAATAACATCTACTGTAAGGTATCATCATTTTGATGACATTAAAACTCTTCTTTCGTGTCTTTCTATTTGTCCAAAGGATGCATTGTTATTGAGTGGTGTGTGCCAGTCAATATTTCTCCCTCGTTCTTACACACCAAATATGAATTTAATATACTTTTTCCTTTGCTCAACTTCCAGACTTCATATCTGTGTCAGTCATATTCTTTTACGTGCATTACAATTCAGACACTATCGTCTAACTATCGATACCAGTCTTCCAAATTTTAAATCCGGATATTTCTCCCTCTTTCTTACACACCAAATATGAATTTAATATACGTTTTCCTTTGCTCAACTTCCAGACTTCATATCTGTGTCAGTCATATTCTTTTACGTGCATTACAATTCAGACACTATCGTCTAACTATCGATACCAGTCTTCCAAATTTTAAATCCGGATATTTCTCCCTCTTTCTTACACACCAAATATGAATTTAATATACGTTTTCCTTTGCTCAACTTCCAGACTTCATATCTGTGTCAGTCATATTCTTTTACGTGCATTACAATTCAGACACTATCGTCTAACTATCGATACCAGTCTTCCAAATTTTAAATCCATTCATTGAAATGAATGTCGAAAAACACACACTCTTAATTCATGAACATCAAATTCATTTCTCAACTACAATTTTTTTTAGTTAAGGACATTTTATTATCATTTTTGTTGTTGTGTTATTCAATTTTCCTTTTCTTTATTTGCATTCGATTATGATATCTTCAGGGCATTCAGATTAAAAAAAACACACACATTTTACGAATTGTTTTTAAAACTAAATGGATGTAAAGTTCGTGCATTAGATTTCCATGCACGGGCATTCAAATTAACTAAGTATCCCGGAGGAGCTTATTTTAATTTCATTTGGGGGAATTCAGCCTTTAATCATAGATGTTTTTTTTTAATTCACTTTTACTGATTTCGTGGATTTTAATGCTGTGTTCGTGTGAATTTGCGTCTTTGTCCCTATATACAATTATGTGTGTGTGTGTGTGTGTGTGTGTGTTTTGCCTGTATGCTTTATTCAGTCCTTGCATCATATCAACCTTTAAATGTCATGTGCAATCTAAACTCTTCTTTTATAATTATTTATAAATGAGACTACTTTTTTCCTCTCATGAGATGTTTATGTCAAATTCTGTTCAAAACTTTCACTCTTATAATGGCGAAATGATTATTGATTTCCACGTTTTCAACGCTGTTAATCTTTAACAATGTAGAGTGTCTTTCTATTCCCAGCAATTATGCTGCAAGTGCATGTTTTCCTATAATCATGTTACACTTTAACCATGATTGATACATTTCGATTTGTTTCATGGGGGATAGTACAGATATATATTCTTTTGTTTCATCTTTATATCCATTAATTTTTTTTTCATGGGACGTAAGCAGTTAAGGGTAGACGAAATCAGCTCCAAATAGTCTCTGCTTTGGCTCTTTGACTTCGATTATGTGCCGCCTTCTTTTATTTGAAGTGCGTCTGAAACGTATGCACCTGGTGATGATCTGCATAGTTTAACGTAAGGTGTAGTGCTACAGTTGATATGACAACTTGAACTAATAAAGTTTGATGCAAAATGAGTCTTGCATGCCTGCATATACTCGTACTATCTGGAACTATGGGAAAATGTATCTTTAAATGTAATACACTTATACAAAACACGCTTGCTCTTTCATCGATATGAATAACGGCACAGAGTCTAAGGTAGTGGACATCTGAATCTGAATGTCCATTGCCATACGACTATACGCCTTTCGTAATATTTGAATTTGAATGAGTTATTTGAAATTTATTTTGCACTGATAATACACTCAAACGAATAGCAATGATTTCGAATGTACGTTTCTTAACTCGTTAGCCTATAGTCTAAGCTTGGATGACTCATTTGAAGATTTTCCTGAAAAGAAACTATTTCGAATGTTAGAAAATGAATTCGAAAACTCTTTCCTCAAAACGTTCAGGTAAGACATGTGAAGATGCAAGGATTGGACTTTTGAAATGAATATGAATGTTCAAATCTTAAATCTTATGCCTCGAATCAAAATTGCACTCATTCGAAATGTCTGTTACACGAATAACGATTTTTACGAAGGAAAGTAATTAAATTGAAAATTACGCCAATTTATTTGACAAAATGAGCTATGACATTCGCTATCTTAAAATTTCAAATTCATCCCTTCGCACTTTTCTGTCTTTTCGACCATTCAAATTCATTTGCAACGAGTAAAAATTCAAAATGGGGAGGGGTTTGGGAACAGTTGCTCAAGTCAATACTTGGCCATGGTGTTGTAATGCTTTGAATATTTGGCAAGTAACCAGAAACATTGTCATTCTATTCCTGTCCAATCTATTTAAAAATTTGATCTCTACACATTGTGAATATGACAGTTAGATTACTCATAAAGGGTTCTTTATGCCCTGGTTTAACTATATAAGACCTGTCTGGCGTCTGGTCGGGCTAGCCCTGGTGCTTTCCTACCTAATCTACCATTATAAAGATGAAACATAGGAAACAATTAACAAAGACATGCATATACAGAAATAAAAAGTCACAAGATAATCTTTAAGGAGATTAAAATATTTACACGTAGAAGAAAAACGTAAACAGGAAGAAAACAAGCATGAAAAGGAAAAGAAGAAAGACACAAGAGACCAAGCCGATCTAGACTTTATCTTTAAGAGTTCAAATTCCGTCGCACACGAGTGGAAATATTTTCTTATTAACAGTTTTTATCTCGCAAAAAGAGAAAGATCAGCGTTCTATTATGACATTTTCTTGAGTTAAATACAGTGCGACTGGTATTTATGAATTTTGAAAGACCATTTTACGTATTTGATTGGCAAGGGTTTAAAATTGACCTGGAAAACAATATTTTATTCCATCATTTCATCTTTATGCAACCTTTTTCTTTGCTGTTCCCGTATAGATCCAAACACATGCGTGAAGCCAAGTCTCAATACCAACGTAGTGATTTCTCCTGACCAGGCAAGCTATCCCCAGTGGATGCGTGTGGATGTGTCATGTTCCGATGGGAGTACTGTATCGGGGCCAACGTTTGGCCTCTGCTATGGTAATGATAGTTGGAATCCAGATATCACAACGTCAACATGCACTTCAGGTAAATTAACTCACCAAAATACTTCAATCGATCAAGATACTTTCGTCGATGACAACTACATGTACGATTACATTTGATGCAGTGCTATTTTGCTATCAGTTTTCGCAGATGTAACTTTCCCAGTAATTTTCTATTCCAACGTATTATTTATTAGGGGTTTTATTTGTAACAGGATTAAGATCAAGAATGATCGTGAGTAATATATATATATATATATATATATATATATATATATATATATATATAATGATATAATATAGAGAGAGGAGAGAAGGAGAGAAATAGAGATGTTTTATATGGAGAGAATAATGTGCTTTGTTGTAGGAAAAATTGTAATGGACATATTGTTTATGTAATAACGCTTGTTTTTTTAGTTTGCCAATGTTATCAGTACTGCTATCATCATCATCATTACAAAACAATCATTATCATATATCATATATCGTGATAATTATCATCATGCACATCTCTTTGATGAGTTCCATTGACCAGCTCCTACACGGAAATGCCCAATGCATGAGATAATCACATCAAAATGAAAAAAAAAACCCAGAATATTAATGTTTGTAATCATGATCCAAATGAAGTTTACAGTAGCCATTTGTACAAATGTGCTGATGATGGTGATGATGGTGACGATGATGATGATATAAGCGCGGTTGTTATACCGGCATAACACCATTGTCATCATATGACTGCTATATAATAAACTATCATCTGCATCATAATAAGAGCCAACTGAAACTCTGTTTGTCTCGTTCCAGTCTCATGTGTTCCACCTGATGTCGGTGATGGCGGTGTAATCACCACTCCCGATAAAACGTCCTACGATCCCGGGGACGCGGTCCAGTTCTCCTGCCCTCAAGGAGGAGTCTTAGGGTCTGCTACTGCAACCTGTGACGCTGATGGTACCTGGAACTACGAAGGGACCGAACTACCATCATGTCAAGGTAAGAAGCAATGCCCACAGATTAAACAGTCTTCCCAAAGTTATGATGTATCACCATGTTTCGAGAAATGAGGCCGCGTGAAGAGTGTATAGGGTATGAACGATTCTTAACACCCGACTTTCGTATAATTGCAATTTCAGTTATATCCGCAACAATGAATAAGTTATTCTAAGCAAATAAACTACAACAACAACAAAAAACAACGAAAACAGCACTGGTGTAGGATAAAGTTTTAAACATTGATCAGAAAATTTAGAAGTATTACATGTATCAAGAGAGAGTGATCGAGAGGGAGAAGAACAATTATATTTTCGCATACTGAATTGCTTTATTAGAAACATTCCGTAGTAACTTGGGCAAATGAAAGCATGTAAGAGTGCACATTGCCCCCAGGCCTGAAATCCAAACTGTTCATGTACAAGGTGTAGGACCTACAATGATGTACAGTAATGTGTAGGCCCGACTTGTAACAGGGCCGTTCACATAAGAGGGATTCTTGCTGCCTCTGTACCGCTGCTGCAAAACTGCTCCAGTGTGAATGACCTTTTATTTCATTTCCAGTCTGCATGCCTCACGTTGGAAGGCATAATGTGGCAGTATAAACACGACAGCCAGCTTTAAATGAAAAAAAAAAAAACAAAGCAAAATAAATCAATAAAACAATGAAATAAAACAAAACAAGACAAAGGTTTTACGATTGAAATTTATTTCAGAATGTTGGACATATTTACCGATTTTATTCAATCTTGATCTCATATTTCAAGACGAAAAGGTTCTTTTGATATTTTGTTACAAATAGGCCGTATTCTACACAAAGATGTGTGTTTCATTGGAGCGAAAATGACATTTTTTTATTCATCGTTGTAAATGCTGTACTTTGGACATAAAAGGGCAAACCGTGTGTCATAATAGGCCTACATTGTAGTTATAGTGCAACGTGTCATTAGAAATACTCTAAGCAGCTATTAGCGAAAAATTAACATTGGCTGTCTGTGAATAGTGAGTATGTGTTTGTGTGTGAGGAGGTGCGTGATGCCACTATGTGAAAGTCTTGAAAGTCTCTTCGAGCTGAACATGTGACCTTATAACTGTACCTTACAGCGGCTTGTGCAGCTCCAGATAATACAAACGGAACGGGAACGTACGGTACCGGGGAAACTCTCTCGTTCCAGTGTTCGCCTGGTTTCATCCTACAAGGCTCGGGTGACACTGTCACGACTTGTGACGACGGCGAATGGAATCCTGAGGTCGTATGTGTCTCTGCTGGTGAGTAGACAAAAACCTCTTGGGGCATAAGTATTCTGAACCACCAAATCACCTTCATTAAGGTCCTCTCGGCCTACACTTGACGTGATGCATATTATATGCATGAATATTTGATGGAACATATCAGAAATAGAGCTAGCACAGGGTGAATCCAAGAAAAAAAAAACACATAAAGACCCCGATTTTCTTGAATGTTGTGAAAAGAAAGATGTTAATTTTCCTACCGCTTTAGCAAACACACGATTAATGATAACGGGTAGGCAGAGCTACCAAGTCTCACGCATTCTGCGTGATACTCAAGCATTTAGGGGCCATCTCACGATCTCACGCATGACACCCATTTTTCTCACGCATCGGGCGAAGTCTGCAACTTGGACCTATAATAATAAGTAAAGCTCAAAAGATTAAAGTGATAGTTGCAATTGAAGGTATATTTCCCTTTTGTCTTTCAAAATAAGTAAAAAATAGTCACTTAAGTAAGCACCTGATCGCACCATTAAGAGCTAAAAATTGAAAAAGCTCCCTACCTTGGGAGGCCACCGGGGGGGGGGGGGCCTCCCACACCCTCGCTCGCGCGCACATTCGCATGCCGAGATGCCGAGTCATGAAAATCTCACTCATAAATTTTTTTTTGAACTTGGCATCCCTGGGTAGGCCTATCTTCAAATATTTGAAAAACCGGCACTAGAAATGACAGTAGATGATTATCAATATAGATATTCCATTACTGCCTTTCATAAATAGTGCATTGTAAGCTACCCCTTTATCGTTCTTTATTTTCATCAATAAGCTCTACAATTATTTTGAATGGGTTTCCACAATCCTTTACGTTTGTCTTTTTTTTTTTTCGTTGTTGAGTCTTATATTATGGATTCAAAGTCAAATATTCAGTTACCAATACTATTAGAGAAGTAGTTTACGAGATGAGGCCTTTGAGGTAGAATTGACTATTATCTTTTTCTAACTCTGATATTCTGTTTGAATTTGAGGATATTTACGAGCCTTTTATTGGTAGATACTGTCTATCAGGACATGCTAACACCGGTCAGTGACGGTTAAGTTCTAGAGCAGACCACAGCCGGCTGCCCGCAGTAGGTCAGTGTCGCCGTGTGCTCATGGGCTGCCTGGTATAGGCCTAAACCAAGGACGTGAACCCCCTAATTGGGGGGGGGGGGGGGAGGGGAGGGGGAGGAGAGTTCTATTATTTGTTTTCCCCCCAAAGCTTGACCACTTTCCATCCTTATGCACGCTACACACTGACCAGGGAGGTAGAAACACGGCGTTGATTTGCCCTACACTGCTTACACCACAAAATGTATCATAATGATCAAAGAGGCTTATAGTCAATCTAAAAACACGCTTTTCTGAGCCATGATCCCGTCATTTGTGTCATCCCCAGGCTGCCCAGAACCTGAAGTTCCAGATGGTGTCACTTACGACGGGGATCCAAAGGATGGATACTTCGAGCTGAACCAAAGAGTTGGCCTACTCTGTGATGCTAACCATACTACCATTGGCCCAGACTTCTCCTACTGCAATTCAACCAACCAATGGGAACCGGATCCAATGCTCTTGAGTTGTTATGGTAACAACTAAGTGAAAATAAACGTTTTGTAAAGTGCACATGTCGGTTTGATTCCATTTGCAGTTTTTGCCACACATTTGTACACCAGCATACATACGTGTATTGTGTGTGTTTTTTTTCTACTCATCCTGTTTGACCCCTTCACTCTACTAATGCTGTGGTTATTCTTTCACAAGCTCATAACCATCATCATTGTATTGTTCCTGATCTTGTTTGATGTTGCCCCCCCCCCCCACCTTTCCCCTTCGCAGGTTAACCACCGAATAGCCCAGGGATCAGTGCTAGCACTATCCATAACACCTTTCTTTCATATCTGCCCCCCCCCCCTTTCGTGCACACCTGATTGACTTGCTGGTCTTGAAGCTCAACCCTTTCCATTTGTTTTCATTGTTCTGTGTCTCTAGCACCTTCCAGCTAGTGCATGTTTTGTGGTCATATGTTTGTAGTCTATATCATTGTGTGTATGCTTGTAAACTTGCTACGTTTGTCATTTTGTCTCTGACGAAGATTCCGCTAGGAACTCGAGATCAGACCACTTTTGACTCAGTTTTACACCACTGGCTCACTTTTATTGGGTAAGTCATTTCATCAACTTTTTCCCTGCATGGATGTAAATAAGCAGTCGTGACCACCTATTTACACTTAGTATATTTAGGAGTTTACATAGTAACATGCGTACACACATACCTACATACATACATACATGCATACATACATACATGCACAAACGAACATTCTCACAAACGTAAACATTAAGGACTTCAAATAATCTTGATTACAATGTATTTCATGTAATCAAACGAGTAAATCAAACAACGAATAAAAAGAATCTTATAATGGTTTCACCAAAGTTGTACCACAAGTAAGAAAGATATGGACTGTTTTTTTTTTTTACAGTCTACCTAAAAAGGGGTATTATAGTTGTAGCAACCATGTACATAAGGAAACTGGATTTAGTGATTATGTCTTCCCCTTACAAGACCAGTCTTTTTTTAACTTGTACATAATAAGTTTTCAATGTACTTTTTGTGTATTCTACGATATTTTGCTATGGAAACGTGGAGAACAAACTTTTCCTACGCGTCAAATTATTGCAGATTTATTGCAAGGTCGCAGCAACGATACTTTGGCGATAGGACTTGTAGTCATGGTCATGATGGTAGTAACTACATATGATCTTTGCTTATTTCATCACTCTCCCAGTTTTAAATTGAAACGATAATGTCACAGACAACAATCGTCACAGTGCCTGGACTTGTACATGTCCCGTCTTTCGAAAGGGCCTAACGACACTGAACAACTTGTGTGTATGTGTATGTGTAGTTAACTGACCTGAAGTCATTGTTTCCAAGATTCCTAGCTTTACAAGCAACCACTTGCTTCCTTACTGAACACGTGAATTAATCAGACTCGTCCGTCTATTGAGAAACTCCCATTAAACTCCTCCCTTGTACATTTTGTGTAAGCTTAAGTTAACTATTTCATGTTGAGAAGAATCATTTCTTAAGACTTGTCATACTTTTGCTGAATATTGGGGGTAACGACGTACCAGGCGGGGTTACAGAGTTGCTATACATGACCATTGTTAAAGCCAATACAATGTACGGTCAGTTCTCCCTTCGTTTGTCGAGTAACATTTCACAAATAGTGAAAACAGTAAAACAACAATCTTACCAGGCGTTATGTAAGATTCATTGACAGATTGCCCACTGTTGCAGCTTCATAATGTTTTCAATACATTTGTATGTTTCTGTATTATGGAAGGCTGAAGATATCATCCTAAAGGAAATGAAGAACTGCTTTTTAACACATTTTACTGAGTGTAAGTTACCTTTCCCTTCTTTTCTTTTTTGTGTGGGGGATGGAGTGAACCCCTTATAAATTACAAATCCCATAATTAGCTACTACAGAAAAGTATAGGGTCCTAGCATTGGTAAAGCTCACAGCCCGAAACGCACGTTCATTTTCCTGTCGTTTTTTCATACTGTACTGTATGCCCATTCTTTGGCTGCTCGTACTAAAGAGTTACTGTAAACTAGCATTGCTGGTAAAAAAAAAAAAAGAGTTCATTTTCAACCTCTGAAAAAAATGGTGGTTCGCACATGACCATAAAGGTTTATGTATCGACTGAAGCAGTATACAGTGGCGGATTCAGGGGGAGCGCACCGGGCGCGCACCTCCCCCCTTATTTTTGGTTGAAACAAAAGAAATCAAAAGAAAAGATGGGGAAGGGGTACGTGTCCCCCCCCCCTAATTTTTTAAGGGCGCCCCCTCTTTACGGAATTCCTGGATCCGCCCCTAATTTTATGAGATTCCTTTTTGTGACCAATACAATTGACTTGAGATTTTCTCTGTGTCCATAAACCTCCAGACAAATGCCAGACCCCAGATTTCGATAACCTAGACGTAATCCACACCTCCAAAGAATCAGGCACGGTAGGGCAACCGGCCTACGACCACACGGATACCATCCTTTTCTCGTGCGAGGGCGGGCTGTTCGTCGACGGGCCGTGGCGGACCGTCTGCGACAACGGAACGTGGAGTGGCGCCATTGGTGGTGACCTTCCCGTCTGCAGAGGTTTGTATAGGCGCCATTTTGAACGCCACTCCTTTTTATTCAATTATCAAGTCAATCGCGGGCATTGTCCATCATGTAAATTCAAAACATAGGGAATAGTATATGAATACCAAGGTACGATAAAATCATGCATTGTCATACACATGTAACTATGTGTCTGCGTTGACTCTATGCACTAGGTGTTACAAAAAAGATTCCCCTTTTGATCCTTAAAAGTTCAAAAACCATATGTCAGATAATACTGACATTGATATGAGCAATAGCTGAAAAGTGAACAATTCTGTTGGAGCTAATTTAAAAATGAAAGTATAAATGGAATGAAGTGGGTGGGGGGGGGGTGGAGGTCACGAGAGTCATGTTTCGCTACTAGGGAAAACGGGAACAAAAAAAGAAAAGAAAACAAGTTTGCAAAGAAGTATATGGACTAGCCAATCACTCATGGACTATAATGATTTCATTTTGCTCCACCAGTTGTGATCTAGTAGCGTATCCATGATCAGGATATCTGTTACTCTTTACTTTTTGCCACACACGTTTAGATAATTGCACCGGACCAGACAATTCAGATGTTGCGGGCGAGCTCTTTCGCCACGGCGAGGTGCACACCTTCCAGTGCGACCCAACTCCCGGTATGGTCAGACTAGGTGGTCCCAGAGCGTTCTGCAATGACGGGGCATGGAAACCGAGAATTCGCTGTGCTCGTAAGTAATGTGAAATTCTCCGTGAAAATTCGTTCTTCGAACTATCCTCCGGAAGATTTCATTGTTTTCGGCCTTTTTCTGAACATCCACTCTGAGATTGTAAAGGCATACATATCTCTCTGTCTCGTTCTTTATTACTGAATGAATGAATGAATAAATGAATAAAATAGGGGAATTAGTTAATAGATATACATGTATACATTAATAAAAAGATTAATAGGTGAGTGAATAGACAAATGGATATTTAAACGAATTAGATAAAAACTGAATAGATAAAGGCAAAAACACTGACATGAAACTGATATGACATCCTTTAGTATCAATCTGACAAAACTTCCTTATATTCCATCTGATTTTGATCAAGTTTTCATTGTTGAGCTAAAAAAATGTTACTCCTCCTTTTCCGATTAACTTTCAACTGCACTGGAATTCTCTCTTAGCGACATTCCTAACAGTGTCTTGCAATTTTGAAACAGAACTAACATCCAATTTTATATGTCCTTTCTTTTATCTCCCGCAGTGAAAACCGAACTGTGAAGTACAGCACCTGGAACATGAGGAGCAGAGAGAAGGACAATGATGCCTCGTTAGATAAAGCATCAGTTCGCCATATTGTGTTTTTTGTACTTTGATATTATACTCAGAATACAGTGTTTAAACCACACGAGTGACATTTCATTCATGATTTACAATCACTAATTGCTGTTGGACGTTCAAACCTGCTGCAATCTACACTCCAATGAATGAGATGACATAAATTCAGCTCAACATGAAGCTGTCAAAGCTAGCTCATATACATAAGCGCACACACCAAGACGCACATACAAACCCTCACACACATTTACAAATCCCCATACACACATATAATCAAAGACATATTATAAACAATTCTAAACTTCTCTGGTCCATTCAATGCGATTGACCAATCACAAGTTTAGAAGATGGAGAAGTGTCGGTTATACAAAATGCCTCCTAACATTCATTCATTCATTCATTCATATATTTTATTTTAGCACGGCACAAGCTTCAGCCATGGCTGTTCTTCAGCACGTCCGAGCACAGATAAAAAACAAAACAAAACAAAATACGGTGATGTAACTTCACAAAACAATACATATGAACATACTAAATCATAGAAAAAAGGAAAAAGAAAAATAATTAACTAGAGTAAAATCACAAGATCATATGACATAAATATGAGTGAGTAAAATAACTCTCAAACCATATCGATATTACGATGTCCGATTACCAATCAGAAAAAAAAAACCACGTATTCTACTAGATTATTCTACAATGTTCTCTTTCAAGATTTTGATCTATTATAATTTCTTTTTAAAACCATCGAAAGTACACGTACATTGGGATTTCAGATCTGACGACAGATCATTCCACAATCTAGCCCCATAATAAGTGAGGCTTTTCATTACGTTTTATAAGCTAAGAGCTTCTTAAATTGTAAGAAGTGAGTCGAAAATGATTTTTTTCAAACCCTTTATCCAAGGATTCAGGGGTTCAGTTCAGTTCAGTTCAAATTTTATTTCATATTTCCATTTTCTCAATGATGAGATTACAAAATTATTGACAACAAAACAAGAACACAAAATATACACAGTCATGTCTTTTGATTGTAGAAGAAAAAGAAAAAAATATATACTTGACACAAATGTACATGGTCATATCGTGTGAAAATGTCACTGGTAAGTATAAAAAATATGATGGGGCCTACATAAAAGCTTTAAAGCTTGTAAAACTGTAGGTTCCCG